>NC_137825.1:2913012-3237538 GCF_963921795.1 Nannobrachium achirus | reverse complement strand
GATCAACCATGTCAAATGCAGAGCTAAGATCTAAAACCACTGACTGCATTTAGTAAAAGATCATTTGTAACTTTTAAAAGTGCTTTTTCTGTGCTGTGCAAGGCCCTAAAACCGGATTGAAACTTTTCATAAAATCTGTTTGGACATTATTAAACATGATGTTTAAACATCATTAAACATTTTTAATAAGAACTGTAGTTTGGAGATGGGTCTAAAATTATTTAAAACTAGGGGATCCAGTGACACTTTTTTTAAAAGAGGTTTACTAATGCATTTTTTTTAATTTGAAGGACCTATGCTGGTGGACAGTTAACATTTAATAAGTGAAACAATGGCAGGGGCGACAGTCAGTATGTTCTCCTTCAGAAATGTGGTGGGAATGATATCAAGAGGGCAAGATGAGGATTTCATCAGTGTGACAGTTTCCAGGAGTGTTGCTGCTGTGATTAGACTGAAAGAGGTGAGTTGGGAGGATGGCACGGGACACACCTCAGGAACTGTTGGTTCAGTAGACAACTGCTGTCTGATTCCCTCTAGCTTGCCCATAAAATGCTGCAGGAACTCTACACACTTTTCTGGGGAAACTTCTAGGGACTGACTGGGTGGTGGGTTTATTACGGATTGCATAGCCTGAAACATTATCCTGGAGTTATGGGAGTGGGAGGCGATTAACTTAAAATATTTACAGTACTTCTGGCATTCTTGACAGCTGACTGGTAGTTGAGCATCAGGTCTCTGAGGTTGTTGTGCGAGGACAAGAGCTTATCTTTGTTCCATTTTATGGTTTCTGTCGCTAGTTTAAAGTCTCGTTTCAATCACCATGATATGCGTTTTGTGAAAATACGGTCCCATTTATTTTATAATTGATGTTAAAGCAGGGTATGCTGTAGGAGGGGCGTGGCTATCTTGTGACACTTCTGATTCAACACTTTTTCTCCGTCTGCTTTATTTTCGGCAAGCTCAAGACAATGTCCCAAGTATTCCTGCGAGTGCACGTCACCGTTGGCAGCCAGTAGCATTCCCTGGGTACCATATAAACAATGATGGTGGACACCCATCGTTTTCGCTCTGATGGAAACCAATGGGTCACGTGACGGTTCCCACTGTCCATATTTTGTTTGGTCTATGGTCAATATTCAGCAATGTGAAGGCATGGTTAAAGGCATGGTAAGGCTGGTATGGCATGGTAGTTTGTTTTGCAGAAAAAATGTTTCACTCTTTGAACTACTTATCCAGAGTCAGACAAGGTTGTGGATGTATGTGTAGGCTATATTATATTTGTATGTCTCTGTTTGCTGTTTGAATGAGTGTTGAAAGCTTAGGTTAGCTAGTTTCTTAACTCCTGGATGTCTGAGATTAAGTTAGCAACTCCACTAAAACATATGTAAATACTTTATGTATACCTGACCATTTATCTGACTGGTTAATTTCAGTGGCAAGATAGCTTTAATAGTTTGAATCCAACATGTGTTGCATCATTGCATGTCATCTTGCTTCGACTGTGTAGTGCCAAACAGAGCAGAAAATGTATTATAGTTTAGTGTGTGTGTGTGTGTGTGTGTGTGTGTGTGTGTGTGTGTGTGTGTGTGTGTGCGTGTGCGATGATTAAACTTTCTGTTTTGCAGAAATGTCCAATGTGCTCATGCTATGACCTTTGACCTTGACCCCCAGGTTCAGAGCATCATCAGCAACAGGCATCTGATTACATTCTACCAGAAAGAGAAGGACAGACCAGAAGACTTTGATACAGTCATGATCAAAGCCCTGATGCCAGGTACAATATAGAACGATAATTAATATTATATTTAATAGTCCTTACTTCTGGGAGGTGAAAAACACATTTAGCGCAGGTACAAACACTAAAATAGGGCCTTAGTTTTTGACATACCACTCCCTGGGGTAGGAAACACACACACACACACACACACACACACACACACACACACACACACACACACACACACACACACACACACACACACACACACACACACACACACACAATTAATTATACCCCTGATAGTAAGAGTAGGAACAGTATTACATGAATATTGCTCAGAAAATGTAACTTAGAGCAGTGATGTCTGAGTGGTTAGTGTCCATACCTAGGACTCCGGAGGCCCCAGAGGTCACAGGTACGATTCCCCGCTCCAGCTATCACTGCTCCCCTCTCCCCCGCGCTCCTTGTGAGCAGCACTGGGTTCAGCTGGGTTAAGCTGAAGAAAAAAAGTAGCTGGGTTGGGCTGCGATATCTGAATTTCCCTCGCGGGATGAGTAGGTATTTCATCATCATTTCATTTCAACTTTGTTCTATTTCCGCATATAACAAGGCCTTATATAAAAGGCTGCTGATTCGCGATAGAAGCAAATATTGGCGTAACGTTGTTTTAGGGTGTAAGGAAACTACCTGTCTATGAAAGTATAATGTAAAAACAACCAGGTAGAAAATAAGAAGTGCAGTGGTGAGTCACTTCATGGATGAATTTCATTCTTTTGCAGTAAAATTAAAACACCTGTCCATCCATTTCATGAAGAGGAACTGTGTGTGTGTGTGTGTGTGTGTGTGTGTGTGTGTGTGTGTGTGTGTGTGTGTGTGTGTGTGTGTGTGTGTGTGTGTGTGTGTGTGTGTGTGTGTGTGTGTGTGTGTGTGTGTGTGTGTGTGTGTGTGTGTGTGTGTTTCAGCCAGTAAGCAGCGTGCATCAGGTAATGCCTTCCCTTACGGTGGGGAGCTGATTCTAGCAAAGAGATGGAACAGAGAGGACTTGGTCTGCAGGCAGGTCTGCAATGATTACATCAGTGATGATGACATCAACATCAACTGGAAGGTTAGAAACGACATCACAACAATCACACATATAAATGTACCAGTAAGACTCCCTAATCGGGAGATAAGCGACCGTAGGTCACTTATCTCCACAAATAGGGCAAAAATGTGTTTTGCCAAAATCTTCCTGATCCATGTTGATGACATGAGTGTAGACATACTGTGTAGTGATCTTCGTGATTTTAGGGCAAAATCTGTAGGAGCAGTGTCCAAAAATGTGTTTTTAAAAATCGGCCTGGAGGTGGCGCTATATGGGAGAGATTCATGTTGATGGGATGAGCGTAGACATACTGTGTACCGATTTGCGTGATTTTAGGGCCAAAATTGTAGGAGCAGTGTCCAAAAATGTGTTTTGCAAGAATCGGCCTCATGGTGGCGCTAGAAGAGGGCCATGTGAGAAATGAGGGGTGGGGTCTCCGCGCCGGCAAGGCGGACGAATAGGTACCGGCCCCGGCTCTCCCGGACGCTCCTAGCCCGAGTTACGGCATTTTATGTGAGCTGCCACCACTTTTGCATCCGTTCTGGAGCACCAGGAGTCGGTGGTCCCCGGGAATTCCCCGTGAGCAGCCCCGTTGGGGTGGTCATTTGGTCAGTTTAGCACATTTGGTCATTTTTTACATCTGGGGGTCCCCCAGGGACCTGGGGGTCCCTGGAGCTCCGGGGGTCCTTGGAGGTTGTAGTTTGGCAGGTAAGGAGTGTGTGTGCAAAATTTGGCATGGATCGGGGCAACGGTTGCGGAGATATGAGCAGGGCAAGAGTGTGACGTGTGAGGTGTGACAGACAGACTGACTGACTGACGGACTTACACTTTGTGCAGGGTTTGATAGTAAATGCGACCTACGGTCGCAATAATCACTGCATTTGAATACTGCCACCTAGTGGTACATACATATTCCTACTGTAGATTGGGAACTAGAATATGCAATTCTGGGAAATTGCAAGTGTGGTTGCCTTGAAAATGTATTCTGTCCCTTTTATTGTCCCTTTTATGCCAATATGGAGATCCCTGATGTCATCAATATTAAGCCCATATCTTGGAATGCCCATATATGGACATACTCTGTCAGTCTCATGTGGTCCATGATGTCAGACATCTATGATGTCAGTCACCTCCATATTTGGGAATATTTAAATTACTACTATCTAGACTACTAGACTCTAGATAGTAGAAACAGTGCCAGGGCCGCCCCTACTATGACGCGCATGACGCAGTGAGCGTCAGGCATCACGTTGCCAAAAGGCACCAAAAAAATAAGAGAGAAAAGAAAAAAAGAAGAGCCAAACCGATCCATTTGATCTGGGGGCGGGGCCAAGCACAGTCCGCAACACTGAGTCTGCACTCACTCACAGACAGACACTCACCCAGTGGAGATCCAACGGTCATAGACTGATCTGAGCTGATACAGACAGACACTCACCCAGTGGAGATCCAACGGTCATAGACTGATCTGAGCTGATACAGACAGACACTCACCCAGTGGAGATCCAACGGTCATAGTCTGATCTGATCTGATACAGACAGACACTCACCCAGTGGAGATCCAACGGTCATAGTCTGATCTGATCTGATACAGACAGACACTCACCCAGTGGAGATCCAACGGTCATAGTCTGATCTGATCTGATACAGACAGACACTCACCCAGTGGAGATCCAACGGTCATAGTCTGATCTGAGCTGATACAGACAGACACTCACCCAGTGGAGATCCAACGGTCATAGTCTGATCTGAGCTGATACAGACAGACACTCACCCAGTGGAGATCCAACGGTCATAGTCTGATCTGATCTGATACAGACAGACACTCACCCAGTGGAGATCCAACGGTCATAGTCTGATCTGATCTGATACAGACAGACACTCACCCAGTGGAGATCCAACGGTCATAGTCTGATCTGATCTGATACAGACAGACACTCACCCAGTGGAGATCCAACGGTCATAGTCTGATCTGATCTGATACATTGCAAGTAAGAATCAAACATCTTTCCACCTCATGTGAATTAACTTATCCCTGCCCAGCTCAACAACTATGGAATATCAACTTGGCAGAGCAGGTAACCCCATAATTTGCATATGCGCAGGAGGGGGGAGGGGGGGGGTAGCCGATCTACAAGCTCACAATGCATCTTGTGGTGAGCTTGTAGATCAGCTATTTTTGGTGAATGTCCCCCAAGAATAGGGATGCTGGGGTTTGAGTGATTGAATAATAAGTATAAACGTCTATTTATTTTAAATCCGTCCTATTAACTTTTTCTCTGCCATTTTAAACATAGCTGTAGTAAGCAGCTGCCAAATTGTCCTTACCTTTTAACGTGGGCACGCGCACGCATCGTGCACAATCTGTGCGCGACTCATCTAGTAGACGTGTAGACTCGGTGACAAGCTTTCGAATACAAAAAACCCCATTGAAAAAGACATATCCGTTGCCACGCTGTATCTCTGCTTATCAGCCAGTGTTTACATGAAAAAGCATTGAAAAAAGCCAACTGTGCGCTATGGTAACACGTGGACACGTTCGCGCACAAAACGCACGATATGTGCGGGGATCATAATCCAGGCGTGTAGAGACTGGATCAAAGTTTCCAAACGCAAAAATCAGATTGAAAAACGAGCGTTCCATCGCCCAGTAGCTTCCACTTCTGTTACACAGTAAACCAATGGAGGCGGGACTATGGCCCAGGCTCAGACTGGATACGGAAAGCTGGATCCGGTCCAGACCGGAAATGACCGGATACAGTTAGGGGGGCGGGCCTAAAGAGCCAGAATCAGCGAAAATCTGCGCTAATACTTTTAATCCTTTCATAATGATTAAAGCTAATTAAACCTTGCGGGCTCTACGGGCATGGCAGCGCGGTACAGCGGGAAATCTACGGTCTCTACGGGGATCGCGAGGTATGAGTTAATGAAAAGGAGCGTTATTGGCATGAGAAAACTTCCCCATTTGGGGTACAAGCATAGTTCCCTGGCTGCTACGATCTGTTGGAATGTGTGCACTGTCTGTCGATGCTGACTGGCCGAGTCGCGGAGGCAGAGACAAGCACAGACAAGGACGTCTTCACTAGCCTAAAACATGACGGTCGCAAGCGTTCATATCGCACGACCGTCATGCGTCTCCACTCCAGTGAGCCCGACTGTGGTTGTCTGCTGCAAAATCTCCGCAGATTTGTCTGTCTGACCGTCTCGTTGTACAATCTAGTGTAGCCACCTGCATCTCCGCACAGCTGTCTGTGCTCTGTACATTGACTGCATTCGCTTCCTGACTACGGAGTCCACCGAGGCTCAAACATCACCGCATTTTGCGTTGCGTGCATGGCCGCGGGAACTAATTACAGTAGGGGGGGGCTGTCATGCGCCCCAGCGCGCGTGCACGTTTCGCGCGCGCACAGCGCGCGCGCGAAAATTTTGAGTTTTTTATCGTTTTTTATCATGTTTTATTCAGGTTTCCGCAGTCTTTTTTAGCTAAATGTAACACAATCGGGAACGGCTTTCCTTACATCTCCACACGCACCATCCAGCAAGATATAGCCTGGATTTTTTGGTACCAACAGACAGTCAGACAACAAGTGCCAGTTTCATAAAATCATTCAGTTCCCAGAGCTTTTCAGTTAATCTACTTAGTTACTTTACACCACTGTCTGCAACAGCAAGCATGATGGTTCCCAAACGTTTTAGCCCGTGAACCAAGAGACATTACTACCCTGTACCAAACAAGTAGTGAAAATAGCAGATCTACAAGCTCACAACGGGTTGCTTCGCACTGCGTTCAGTGCGTTGTGACCCATACAACGTGTCCGCCGCATCGGTCCAGACCCCAGTGTTAGGAAACAGCTGGTTCTTCTGGTACACCATAGCCATTAGCCACTAGCTAGCCCAAACATTAGCCTAGCCAGGCAGCACAGCAGCATAACATAGCATTCATCATTACAAGTCTATAGCCACGACTCACCAGTGAGGACGCCAGGGCTAGCAGAGGGCGATGTTTAATGCCTTCATAGCCTAGGTTGTGTTGTCTTGGTGTTCTGTATATTCCTTTATGCCCGTAATGTTATAATTCACCGAGTCCATGACGCATATGTTACGCACGGAGAGACAGACGCTTAGACAAGTTAAAAGGGAAGTCCTTTGAAAGCCATTTCCTGTCTAAACAGTGCCCAGAAGCACATTTCAAAACAAGAGCCTTTCTTTTTTTTTTTTGTCTATACAATCGATCATTCAACACATGTTTATTTTGAAATTGTACTGGAAATAGAAGTAGCCAATAGCTCCTACTTCACGCCACTGATGTCAGAGCCTCTACTTGCCGATCGGCAATATTTTTCCCCCAACCCCCCTTTAGGGGGTGCGGTGGGGGGTGCGGTGGGACGTGGGGGAGGGGGTGCGGCCGCACCCCCAGCACCCCTACTTCCCTCGGGTATGAACTTGCGCGTTAACTTTGACAGGCTTAGATAAATCATATTTTTATTGGCATGATCATGACGGGCCGCACAGACAAGTGCCGCGTGTTGAGTAGCGCTGCTCTGAATGAATGCACGTTTCTCTAGATTCTAGAGCAATGTGCATTTGTTTTGAAATGTAATCCTCGGACTCCGCCGGTTAGCTTTGCTAAGAAGTATTTTAATTCATGACATGAATATACAGTAGCCTATCGATGCTTCCTTGTAAGCCCCGCAGTTAACCATGTGGACATTTTAATTATTTTTAAACAAACTTAAATTACAAATTTTTAGCACCCGAAAACCACAGGAAATTATTTTATTTTTTTAAGTAAAAAAAAACGGTTCATAACTGTTTTACATGGCAGCAGAACCGTTTAGGCTTAATATAATAGGGTTTATATAAAGCATGATGTCTTAAGGGGAGCACACACTGGACACGGGCGGCTGCGCAGCGTCGCGTCTGCGCAGCGTTTCCCCCGGTGGGGAGAACCATGGGAGAACAGCGGCAACGCTGGAAAAATAGAACAGCAGCAGGCGAGGCGGCAGACCCGCGGCTGCGCACATCTGACGGCGCCGGTGTGGGTTAGTTCACAGCGAGACAAGCCCTCAAACCGTCTAAGCTACCAGTAGTCGGGGATTTAACTGGAATGTATATTTGCGAGTCATCCGCATAGCAGTGGAAGCAGAGCTTGTGCTTGCGGATGATATGACCCAACTCCAGCATGTATATAGGTCTATAGAAGAGCAGGGGTCCAAGGACAGACCCCTGCGGGACACCGCATGTGAGAGGGGCAGAGTGGGAGGAGGTGTCCCCTGAGACAACTGAGAAGGATCTGTTACATAGATAGGAGCGCAGGTGTTCTAGGGCGGATCCCTGTACGCCAACCCATCGCTCCAAGCATGTAAGCATGATGGAGTGGTCGACCGTGTCGAAGGCCGCGCTTAGATCAAGTAATACTAAGATAGCACAGTCGCCATTATCGATAGAAAGTAGGCGTTCTGGGGCGCCCGGTGGCCTACTGGTCTAAGCGCATACCATATAGGCATTGATGCCTGGCGGCGTCGCCGGTTCGATTCCCGATCCGGATGACCTTTGCCGCATGTCTCTCCCCATCTCTCCCCCTGTTTCCTGTCAGTCTACTGTACTATCCAATAAAGGCATAAAAGCTCAAAAACAAATCTTATAAAAAAAAAGAAAGTAGGCGATCGTATGTTATCTTAATTAGGGCAGTTTCTGTACTGTGGAGGGCCCTACATCCAGATTGAAATTGCTTGAAGATGTCGGCCTGGCTGTCCCATTATAAACAATGGCAGCGGCCATTCTCTTCCAGTCTAATAGTAAGCCTGTATCACTTAATCGTTGGCGCTCTCTAGTGGTATACTAAATCCACTACAGTCTACAATCATATTCTGCCTGGTTGGTTGCTGTACTGTATAAATGAAAAATGTATAATATTCCTGGCATTATAAGCGCACAAGCATAGTGTAAGTTGGCTGAGAATGGGTTAACGCTATGGACCAGAGCTAGAACCTTGCAGGTTTGTATTTGCGTTGCCGTCCTCATAAAGACTGGCTGCTTCCATGCCAGGTCCACTCAACACGTAATGGAGAAAAAGCTAATGACTCCTTTTAGTATCTTGTAGCTTACACAGCTACAGAGAACAGACCGTAATGACATAGCCTGTGCGTACCGTAAAGAAGACAGTATATGGGACCAGTTACTCATATATGGAGACCCCTGCATGATAGTCAACAATGTTATGTCAAACATGCCCATATATGAGCATTACCAAATATGGACAGGGATCTCCATATATGGGCATAAAACGTATGTTAATTAGTAAATCCAGGCAGGGCCTTGGCAAGTTAGGGCCTGGGTTTGACGCCTGGGGATCTCCATATATGGGCATAAGGGGGTAGGGGTACCCTAACAGGGCATCATCTGGGAATGCCCATACTGTATATGGACATTGTATTTATTTTATCCTTTATTAATATACAGTATATAGGCCAACTGTACATATATGGACTTAATATTAAGGTTTTCGGGGAATGTAGGGTGTAAATCAGAGTAAAGCAGGGGGTGGGGGCTGGGCTCTTATAAATAAAAATCAAACCTCGGTTCGAAGTGAAGCGGTGAATTTTCATTCTATGTGTTCTAGAGCTATGAAATCTGAGTTCTAGATCTATACATTCTGTGTTCTAGATCTATACTTTCTATGTGCTTCAGTTCTATGTTTTATGAATTCTGAATGAATGAATGATTTTATCTGGAGGGCCAAATTGTCATGTGAAGCTTAATGACCAATCCTCAATCCTGGACGCACGATACACACAAAGCCACTCCTTGGAAGCGGCTTTCACCGCTTCAATAATATAATTATAATATATAATATATTATAAAGACGCAAACATAATATAAATACTATGGCACAGAGCCAGGGCAGTTTGTTCAGTGCAGTGATGGCTGAGGAGACTAAACTCCTGTTAAACCCAACCTTGTTCCTCTTCAGGGTTCTGATCTTCACCCTGATGTTCAGGGTTCTGATCTTCACCCTGATGTTCAGGGTTCTGATCTTCACCCTGATGTTCAGGGTTCTGATCTTCACCCTGATGTTCAGGGTTCTGATCTTCACCCTGATGTTCAGGGTTCTGATCTTCACCCTGATGTTCAGGGTTCTGATCTTCACCCTGATGACATGAGGTGGACGTAGAGATACAGATAATAAGTGTTTGATGGTCTTATTGTTCATATCAGACAGTGTGGGAAGTCTGATGATCTTGGAAGCGATAGGTAATACTGTGAAGTGTGTTTCTGTTAGGCATGGACAGTATAGTGAAGAAACACGCAGTGTGTGTGTGTGTGTGTGTGTGTGTGTGTGTGTGTGTGTGTGTGTGTGTGTGTGCGTGTGCGTGTGTGTGTGCGCGTGTGTGTGTGCGCGTGGGTGCGTGAGTGCGTGCGTGCGTGTGTGTGTGTGTGCTGCGCTGCAACAATGGCACAGCCCAGCTTGAGCCAACGAGTGACCGCGTCCCTGTTATTAACATTGCACTTTTTGTCAGACACTGGGCTTATTCATTCATGTCAATAAAATGACCCCAAAAGTCCTGTACCATCATGACACATGTTACTGTAAGTGATTAACCCCTCAGTTTATCTATAGGACTTCAGAGGGAGGGATCCAAAAAGCAAGTGCAAAACAACAACATTAGATGTTTTAATGTCCACACATTGCAACAATGAGGGGCCCATTTTGATAAACCGGGGTAGATCATTATGTTATCTACTCCGATTAATCTAAACGGGCTCCCTCATTCATACAATAGCATCACATAACACTTATATGATGCTATGGTCCTTTAAGTATGTGTTACTAGAGTTAGCCTTACCTGGCTGCCTGGAACAAGTGAGGTTCTTTACAAAAACAATTCCCTAGTTTTAGCAAATGTATAGGGGCCAAATGCTTGCAAGAAGTATAATGAATCATTTATTATTAAAAGATAGATAATAATATATCTAAAATAAATAAGTCGGCACCCAATTTTATATAAAGCATTGTGAGATATTCTTTTTTTCTTTTAACATTTTCAAGAAATGTGTATGTCATTGTGGCATAAACAAGAAGTTGAAGGGTCGTAGGTTCAAATCATGCATACTTTGCATTATTTCATTTTTTTTTTTCTTATTTTGGAAACAATTAAATTGCCAATTTCAAACTGCAAAATATACATAAGCTACACAATATTGTGTGTTATAGAACTATTCTATGCATTTTAGGAGCTCTTTTTTGGGACTTTTTTGGGACGTGCGGTGGGGGCCCTTTGCATTTTGGTGCCCAGGGGCCCATTTCTTCATAATCCGCCTATGCCCCTACTGGAAATGTAGGTGCCCGTGACCCAGATCTAGCCTATATATATGGGCAATTGGAAATATAGGTCAGATTGGTGGTTCTGGACAACCGCCTCCTATCCCACCGACGCGACACTGTCTCATTCTAGTCTACACATACTTTTTACTTTTTTCTTTACATTTTAAAAACAGATAACCTCTCCCTGTTTTACCTCCACTGTGTCCAACAGGATGAAGCTCTGAAAGACTACATGACGTTCGCACTGACCAATGACAAGACACCATACACAGTACGTCTGTTCATTGAGAAGAAGTTCAACTTCGAGGAACACCTGACTTATGGCCTCCTGGAGAAACTCTACAGCAAAGTGAATGAAGACACACTGCTCTACAAGCTGCTACTGGAGCATCTGAAGGAGAGACTGGGAACCTCATGGGAACCTGATCCCTATGACCCTCTGAAAGAGATCAGCCTGTTGGAGGTGAGTTTATGTTTGAACAATATATTATAATCCTTGATCAGTGGTTCTGAGGAGATGACCTTCACTCTCTATTAATGTTGGAAGGTTGGTGGAGGGAATTAAACTGAGAGCATCTACTTATTGTAATACTTATGTGTAATTCATTGGTGAATAATTAATTTCTAATTCTGCTGAACAAATAATATAGTGTAGCCCAGGGCAGGAATTTCACAGCAGCCGCCCCTCTCTTTGGCCGTGTGCCCCTCGAAAAATGACATGCCCAAACGACCACAGTGGCCGTGGTGCCCTGGCGCCCACAGTAGTCATTAACTTCATTTTACCGTTTTTCCTCTGCACGATTTTCCAGTCATTACGGTGACACCAGTGCCTGGTTGGTTGAGCTGCTCACATGACCAGTGGTGGATTTGATTTCAAGCCTCGTATGAGCTGTCAGTCCTGTGAAACACTGTTATACTACACAAAAGCATCACCGGGCTAAACAGGAGTTAAATCTAACGCAGCCTTTTGAATAAATCCGGATGCGCGAACGAATGCCTCTAAATGGAGCTCTGCTGAGCTCAGGGCAACAACAACCCAAACGCAACTAAAGGGAACCAAAACCTATTCTTTCCCCAAGAGGCTAAGCTGTCAGAAAGTACATTATTCCAAGTATTCAAAGTTGAGAATGAGAAAGGATCACTCCACGAACGGGAGGGCGGAGCTTGTGTGCGTGTGCATCCACATGGCCAGTGGTAGAAAAAGTACTCAAATGTTTAACTTGAGTAAAAGTATCAATACTTCAATGCAGAAATACGTAACAGTCCTCAAATTTAAAATGTACTTGAGTAAAAGTACAAAAGTATTTATAGCAAAATGTTTGAAAATAGCAAATCTACAAGCTCACAACGTGTCACTATACGATGCATTTTGAGCTTGTAGATCTGCTATTTTTTCTACAAGCTTGGCTATTTTCAAACATCCTAAATAGGGCTAAATGGTTCATGTATGTTTTATAATATTGTAATTTATATCTGCAAAGTAACTGGTAACTAAATTTCAAATAATTGTAGTGGAGTAAAAGTACAATATTTGGATCTGAGATGTAGTGGAGTAATATTTGAAATTGGAAATACAAGTAAAGTACAAATATCTAAAAATGTAAGTAAATGTACTTTACACCATTACACATGGCAAAAATAGGAATTAAACAGCTTCTTGATATTTAGTATGATATTTATGAAAAATCGACTTAAAATCATTGTTTTAATTGATGCCCTGGCACTTGACCTTTGTGCCCTCAAAGAATTGGCAACATTAAAGGCCAAGTGGCCTTGACCCTAAAATGATGATGAAATTCCAGGCCTGGTGTAGCCTATGGCTCTTTTTTCTTTTTCTGAAGAAAGAAAGAAAGAAAGAAAGAAAGAAAGAAAGAAAGAATTTATAATTTAAGCATTTAGCAGACACTCTTAATCCAGAGCGACTTACAATAAGCAAGGAGATACATCAGTACAGAAAGAAAGAAATAATCAATCAATCAATCAATCAATCAATCAATCAATCAATCAATCAGACAGACAGACAGACAGACAGACAGACAGACAGACAGACAGACAGACAGACAGACAGACAGACAGACAGACAGACAGACAGACAGACAGACAGAGGAATTGTGTCCTCTGTGACAGGATTGTCTTATGTCCTCTTTCTGCCTCTTCTCTGTTTCTCCAGGTGTCAGGTGTCTTGAAGAAGTTCATGGGTGAAGAGAAGCCGTTCTACTTCACTGCTCTGGGTCTAGAAGACTTCACCTCTGGCAAGAAGGCTCTGGAGGTATTCTTCTGAACATATAATACTGTTATGTTGTTTCATTCTCTGAAGGTATTCTTCTGAACATATAATACTGTTATGATGTTTCATTCTCTGGAGGTATTCTTCTGAACATATAATACTGTTATGATGTTTCATTCACTCTTTAAACATGAACCCTAGTGTCCCTGTTCGGGGGTTGAACACTCTGTGAAAATAGCAGATCTACAAGCTCTCAACATGCAGTGTTGTGGTGTGTTGTGATCTGGTAGATTTGCTATTTTCGGTGAAAATATCTAGTGTAGAGGTAAATAATTAAGGGCCTAGTAATGAGGTGTTTAAAGGGTTAATAGCAGTTTAATAGTAGCCACCCTCTTCTATGCTGTAATTCATAATGATCTGTTTGTTTTATCAAATTAAATAACTGCCTCAGTTATGGAGGCCTGATCAGTAATATAAATGTAAACAAATAGCCCTGGAGAAATGTTTATTCTCTAGGTGATTGACTTACTAACACTATAGACAACATATAATGATTTGTACACGTTTCTGTATTCTGTTTATGTTGGTAATGTTAGTAAACATTAGAGTAAAATTAGGGATGGGTACCGAATTGTGGTACCAAGCTAGGGGTGTTGTTGGCTGGATTATTCATGAAGCTTTCCCGGAGAAAGATCCCATGATTGGCCGCTAGTTGCGTTGTTTCCCCCCCGCGAGGTACCAAAAAGATTTTTTCTCCACTGGACCCCATACATTTTCCTCTTTGATTTTCTAACCTTAATAAACATCGTCATAAATACTTTATGGTTCCTATCGCTAGTGAAAAACTGCCTTTCAATTACCATGATATGCGTTTTGTGAAAATAAGGTCCCATTTATGTTAAAATTGATAATAAAGTTGTGGGGGGCGTGGTCAACTAAACTGATACCAGCCGGCTGTGTTCTTCGTGTGCTTTATTTCGGGAGGCTACCCACTCTACCTCCTGAGCTACAGCCGCCCCCAAACCATCCAGTCCCCAAACCCCATCCAGGGGTTTATGCTGATGATGTGCAGGCGTCATCACCAACATGCTGGCACGCACAGAGGAGTTCCTCACTGGTCTGGGCTGGAGGTGAAACACTCGAAATGTGCGGTGCTCCATGAACGCCGCAGTAGCGGCAACCGTTGGTACAAGGCCAAGAAAAACAAGCTTCCCTCCTTCCTAATAATGGGACAACCCATATATATATATATATATATATGGAGATCCACAGGCATCAAACCAAGGCCCTAACTCACCAAGGCCCTGCTTGGCATTACTAATTAACGTACGTTTTTTTAATGCCCATCTCCATGTATGGGCATAACATAATATTGTATGTATATGGATACATATTATTATTAATAAAGGATAAAATTAAATAAAAAGTCCATATATGGTCATTCCCAGAAAAAGAAAAACCTTTTATGCCCATACATGGAGATTTCTGATGTCATAAATCCCAGGCCGAAAATGAGAATGTTACCCCTTATGCCCATACATGGAGAGCCAGAGGCATCAAACCAAGCCCCTAACTCACCAATGCCCTGCTTGGCATTACTTACGTACGTTTTATGCCTATATATGGAGATTCCTATATTGACAATATTAAGGACATTATTAAGGATATTATGTTATCAATATTAAGGACATATATGGTCGGCGTGTTCCTCCCTCCGCGTCATTAGCGCCCACACCCTAGGTGGGGTTGGCGATAGGGCCTTTCTGTGTGGAGTTTGCATGTTCTCCCCGTGTCTCCTAGGATTGATACCCTCACAAAAACATGAACAAACTCCACCCAGAATGACAACAACTAGAATCGTCAGAGAAACGCTGTGGTTGGCCAGATGGCCAAGAATTGGCGCGACCCGATAACCGATTCATATCGATTTAAAAAAAAAAATATATATATATATATATATATATATATATATATATATATATATATACTGTGTATATATATACTGCACACACACACACACACACACACACACACACACACACACACACACACACACACACACACACACACACACAGTATATATACATACAAACGATACCCATCTGTAAGTAAAATGGACATAATATATTGTGATTTATGATGGGGTAAAATATTTGCAAATAGTATATTTTTCCGATTTACAAATCAAGCTCTTCTCTCCTCAGCGTGCCAAAGAACTGCTGGAAGGAGATTGTTCATACAGGAACGATCCCTGTAAATCCCCCTGGACTGATCTCTTTATCTGGGCTGTCCTACAGAACTACAGTGACCTGGCTGTCTGCCTCTGGGAGAAGGTAAAACACCTGATGCTCAGAGAAGGCAGAAGGATAGATTTGTACATGTGTAACACCTGGGATTCAAACACAGGCATGTTACTGACACATTGAATCATAGCAGCCGATAATAACATTACCTGAACTTGTAAACCATACAGAACAACTGCCTGCAATGATTGGTTCAAATCACAAAATATTGAAGTTCCACTGGTTTTGACATCTACGGGGAAAGTAACAAAACACAAATACACTGAAGAAGCATGTCAACTGATGTTACATAACAGTGTATATTACACCAATAAGACGCCATAAGGGTGAGAAGCAATATGATACTTTTGCAGAGGAGCATCGGACCGTGACTTACCTCATAGCAGAGAGTAGGAACTGCTCTGGGCTTCTGGTTTAAATAGACATTTTGGGTACCAGTAGATGGCGCTAACTGAACCACTCATCAACTGTACACTGACTATACAAATACTTTAGCAGGAATTTCACCATTATAAACACACTATTTATTCAGCCTGTCTTGTACAGTATATGATTTGTAGCATATATGTAACCAACCCTCTGTCTCTTTGTCTCTGTGTCAATCTGTCCCTCTGTCTGTCTGTCTGTCTGTCTGTCTGTCTGTCTGTCTGTCTGTCTGTCTGTCTGTCTGTCTGTCTCTGTCCATCTATCTGTCTCTGTCCATTTGGCCCTGCGTCTTTCTTTCCATCTGTCTCTCTCTCCATCTGTCCCTCTGTCTCTCTGTCCATCTCCCAGGCAGAGGAGCCAGTGCTGATTGCGCTGGGTGCCTGTAAGATGCTTCAAGAGATGTTAAAGTCAAAGTTTGAAATTCCGACAGACACCAAACTTTCCATGGAAAAGCTGGCACAGGAGTTTGAGGACAGGGCACATGGTGAGATCTTGAATAAATCATCAAACTGTGTTTGATTTGAGAGGTTATGGCTCCTATGGAGACTATGTCAACTTTGGAAACATTCTATTCAACTTCATGGAAATATATAAATTATTTTCCAATAAATACATATTTTTTCTTTATAATGATGTTCCTGTGTGCTGTTTTCCTCACCTCAGGTATATTGGGCTCATGTTACCAGACTGATGAGAGTGACTCCTTCAAGCTGCTCAACAGAAAGTCTCCAGTATGGGACATGAACTGCTTCCAGATGGGCATAGCTGTTGAATCACACAGCTTCTTCAAACATGATGGATTAGAGGTTGGTTCATCTCTGACTGGCTGGTTCAGCTGGTATCCTCAACTATCTTGGTCAAGGTTTCAGCCATTTTAATGACTTTGACTTCAGTTACTGTAAGAAGCACACCACCTACGTAGAAGCACTGCGGCGTCACAGTTCAGCTAACACTGTAGAGCAGTGATACTCAAACTCAGGCCTTCCGTCCATGGCACAATTCTGACTACAGAATCTTATCTTTAGCCTAATGAAATTACTGTTACATGAATAATCATCCAGGAAGGGAAAACTGCGTGCACTCAAGTTTGTGCAGAAAGGTTGGTGCCAAGAACCGGCACTGCAACCAAAAATGGACGGAAGCTTTGGCATTCATTTAACCATCTCATGCAAATTCAATACCACTGTTTAATTTGCCACAATTGTTTCATTGATTGATTGAATATTTTATTAGACAAAAATGAAGAACAGTACAAGTATAGTCAATACAATAAACACATGTAGTACAGTATAAGTTAAACACCCTGCCTAAAATGAGCATCCCAAGTCCTTTGTTCCGCCTTGTTTACGTCTGAAGTTCTTACAGTGTCAGTTCGACAACATAAGGCTCTAATGAAAGACACAAGTTATCAAGTATCATTAATGTTGTCATTTTATCAACTGGCCCCTAGCCATCTTTGTAATGTGGTCCACAGGTTTAGCTATTTGAGTAAAACTATTGGTTGTGGTGACAACACAATCTATTAATGCAGAACAAGGAAGACAAGGATTTATGTTCTATCCATTTAATTTACAAGCTCTTAGTGCGGCACAAAGCTATTTTTGATGTGTGTGTGTGTGTGTGTGTGTGTGTGTGTGTGTGTGTGTGTGTGTGTGTGTGTGTGTGTGTGTGTGTGTGTATATATATATATATATATATATATATATATATATATATATATATATATATATATATATATATATATATATATATATAAATAAATAAAAAACTGACAGCTAAAACAGACTGTTTCTGCTTCTCAGTCCACTCTGTCTCAGGCTTGGCGGGGTGACATGAAGAAGGACACATCAGTGTGGAAAGTCCTTCTCGGCCTTTTCTGCTTTCCACACTGCTTCACCAACTTCATCTCCTACAGGTTAGCACCCAGCCTTACATGTCTAACACAATAATACACTTTGCACACACTTCCATATGCATATTATACTTGTTACTAAAACTATATATTAATTCACTTTGTTTAAGACTAAGTTGAGTGGGTTTATGATGATGCTCCACCTTGCAGGAGTGATAATGGCGGCTGCTTTGACTTCTGGAGAGCTCCCGTCACCTCCTTTGTGGGAAATGCAATGATGTACATCCTCTTCCTCTTCCTGTTTGCCTACGTGCTGCTGGTGGACTTTATGCCACCGCCCCCTAGTGGGCCGTCCAGCTGGGAATACGTGCTGTACTTCTGGGTGTTCACCTTCTTATGTGAGGAGATCTATGAGGTGAGTGGAAGGAGCTTCTCTCTCTCTTATTGCATCCTATGTTAATACACACTCCCCCTCATCCAATAAATACCTATAAATACAAACAGTGGAATGAGTTTGAATAATGTAGTGTGTCATTATCCCACAACCTTAATTAGAATTGCCCTGTGTGTTTGTTTGTGTGTGTTTCCATCTGTAACTCCACGTTCAGCAGTTGTTCAATTGTCTAAAAAACATAATACAAAAATCAATAACGCATGTACCTTGCCCAACATCAACTTTATCACCTTCAGATGTGTCTCTACTTCTCATAATCCCCAAATGTTTAAAATATTTCCCCAAATTTTGGCCTCTAGGCGGCTTTGTCCTGTGATGCGATTTACATCACAAATGGGCGTCAACAATCCCAACTGCCTGCAAGCAGACATGGAGTGAGGGGGAGGGGCGCAGTTCCGGAGAGAGCAACATCACAGTCTGTCTGCTTCACACCAAGGGGCTGTAGGCTAGTTATTATTATTAGAAAGATTGTCAGCATTATAGTGAAAATACAAGTCTTTTGTATTGCCAAGAATATTGCAATATTCTTGGCAATAAAAAAAGACTTGGCATAATGGGGAATCCACTCTCATAGGTACTTTGGTGTGGCTGCAGCCTAAGTGTGTAATTTGAAGCGAATGCTATTGCCTGTTGACCAGAGTTGGGGTCCGTTACTCAAAAAGGTAATACATTACACACTACACAATACTTTTGAAAAAAAGTAATGCCTTGCATTACTTGATTACTCCCTGGGGACAGTAATTAGTTAGACTACTCACATTACTTTTGCGTTACATAAAATCACCTGAGATGCATTGTCAACATGTTATATTAGATTTATTAGATATTTATTAGATATTATAAGTAAGTTTGCCTTAAAGATGCGGTGCCATGATTTCCCCCCCTCTAAAACATGATTATCAGCTATTATGATTATACTAGGATGAAGATTCTTTCCAAAAAAGTGTACAGAAAAAGTTAAAATCTCTAACATCTCTTGATGTGGCCACACCCACCAGTTCATTAAGTATGCCTGGTTGTCATGGTGGGTGGCAGACATCCCAAGTCTCCCGGATGTTGCGGAACCTCACAGCCGGCCGCTTCCGCAAATGCTTGCCATATCCGGCTGGATCCGGTCTTGAACCGGATCTGCGACCCGCGATGCAAATAAATGTGTTCTCATTCGTCTTCAAACTGTCAATCTTGTAGCCTGTGCGACGCACGGCAGCCTGCAGGCAGGCTTGTGTGTGTCTCACTGTGATAGTGACAGAACTTTCTCCCAAATAGGTAAGAAAGACATCATGCTATAAATTAAACCGATTATATTAAGCCTAAAATGGTTCGGCCACCGTGCAGAACCGTTTTTAACCGTAGAAAAATGAGTAAATTAATATTTTTTTCTCGCGCACGTGCAGGGCTGGTGAGGACGCATTAAGCACGGACCTGCTGTAATATTAAGGATTTCGATGGCACACTTTAATTAACCGAAAAGGAGAGAAAAAAGATTTAATATCAAACAAACGTTTTAATAAAGTGAATTAATTATTTAATTAAATCAAATAAACGCTTTAATAAAATGAATAAACAAAATAAGGATTTAGAATGCTCTGATTAATAAAGTGATTGAACAGATTAGGATCTTGTTTATTATTTAGTAAAGCATTGTTAAACTATACATCACGTTCCTACGTGTTCATGTTTCTCTGTAGTATAGTCCTACAGCAAGTCCTCAAAAAAGGCCTTAGTTTTTGAGATATCCCTACCTGTTAGAACCAAACACAACAATGTTTTTTTTTTCTTATGTTTTGGTGTCCCATTAATGAAATGGATTGTTGTGACCGTCAGGTCACAGTTACTATCAAAACCTCCACCGGCTGTCAGTCTGTCAGTCACACGTCACACTTTTGCCCTTCTCATATCTCTGCCACCGTTGCCTCGATCCATGCCAAAATGTGCGCACACACACACACACACACACACACACACACACACACACACACACACACACACACACACACACACACACACACTCCTTGGCTTCCAAATCACTACCCCCACCCCCCATTTCTCACATGGCCCTCTTCTAGCGCCACCATGAGGCTGATTTTTGAAAAACACATTTTTGGACACTGCTCCTACAGATTTTGCCCTAAAATCACACTAAGCGTTACACAGTATCTCTACAGTCATGTCATCAACATGGATCTGTCCCATTTCCCATATTCCCTCCTGATTGGCTACCATTGCCTTCCGAAGTTTGCATATGCGACCTGACAGTCGCTTATCTCCCGATTTAGGGAGTCTTACTGGTTGTGTATCCTACATCAACAATTTTACCAACAATTTACCTAAAAAATACTGAAATATTGTCCTTTAAACATACCTTTAGTTTAGGTGGTGGTTTTTGTGGTGAGGACTCCCTTACTTTCTCTCATTGACAAGAATAAAACATAATGTATTTATGTCAAATAAGCTGTTACTGCATTGCCTAAGATGCTACTAAACAATAACCAGTGGTTGTGTGGAGATGTCAAGTAGTTTTATTGCAAATCAGATTTCTTTAGACATACCTCTCCCCCCTGAAAAAGACAATGGGAGTTAGGTGACATAAGTTAATGATGGTCATCATTTTTGGGGAGGGAAAGTCCAGGTGGCTGAACTGTACCACATCATCAAAATATCAGAATACCAGTAAGACTCCCTAAATCTAAATCTGCATCGCCACTTTGACCTAATGCCATCTGGGCGAAGATACAGAACCTTGGCGTGGCAAAAAGTTTGGTTTAAAAGGAGTTTTGTCCCGCCATTGCTGCACTTAACAATCTGCTAAACAATCGCCCCCGTCGCTAAGAGGGTCTTTTCTGTGTACAGTGGGGTACTGATGACTTGTCTATGTGATATGTTTGTGTTGTCTTTTTGGCTATGTGTTGTTTCTTGTTTGAACAGACTGTGAAGACAAATTTCCCTTTGGGGACAATAAAGATTATTATTAAATCGGGAGATAAGCGACCGTAGGGTTGCATACACAAACTTTTGAAGGCAATGGTAGCCAATCAGGAGGGAATATGGGAAATGGGACAGATCCATGTTGATGACGTGACTTTAGAGATAGTGTGTACCGCTTTGCGTGATTTTAGAGCAAAATCTGTAGGAGCAGTGTCCAAAAATGTGTTTTGCTAAAATCTTTATCTGTATCTTACCATTCACTTGAATGGAGAAAGAGATTTTTTTTGTATTTATCTGGAGAATGATTTTTTTTATTTTTTTATATCTTTTATCTGGCCCAGTGGGAATGGGCCTTAGGGACAGTTCACCCCTGAGACAAAAACCCTAATTTGAAAGTTGTTTGGGAGAATAGGAACACAGTTCTGGATTCATTTTCGTGTTTAATGTGTGTTTTAAGAAATTTAGTTATAACACCGCGAACGATGACGCGAAACGTCACCGTTCATTTGCGGAAAAACTACACCCCTTTCTCAGTGAAACCGACGTCCCCAACCCCACAGACAGCCCACAGGGTGTCCCCGAGAATTTGTGCCTCCCAGAACGCTATCTGACCGCACCCCCACTCCACGCTGCTGCCTGCCTCTCTCAGTGTGTTTATCATGGTGGCTGCAGGCAGGCACACGTAGCACACTCGACTGGAGCGAAATTAGTAGGCTATTTCCAAGTTATATAGTTGAGTCAGAGACACAGCCCCCCCCCCCCAATACACAGGAATAATTCCAGAGCAGAAGAATTGGTAGATGGACAGCGTCGGAATCTCGACTCGAGTAAGTAAACGACTTTGCTGTGAATGAACAAACAATTGCCCTGAATGTGACGGTCGCTGGCGACCGCGATGGATTCACTCCAACGGGTGTTGAGCAGTTTAACCAATTTGCTAGGTACGTCTACACAAACATTCAGACTTCAAAGATAAAGTGCTTACTGAAGTCTCACAGATGTCACAATATGGGACGCTCAAGCAGAATTATCTGTATTGTCCGTATTGTTTAATAAACAGCATTTTAATCCGATCAGCGGCCATTTTCAGTTTTTTTTCTCCATATACTTTCAGCCATGCGACACCATCGGTTACGAGGTGTACTGCACTTTGAGGTAATGCTGTTTATTAAACAATACGGAAGTGCTTGAGCGTACCATATTGTGACATATGTGAGACTTAAATAAGTATAAATATATATATTTTTATCTGAACCGTTGTGCTTGTTTAGACCCACATGCAAAATTGGCTAAACTGCTCAACAGCAGATTGTAGTTGAGTTTCAGTCTAGCGTAGCGTCTAGCGTAGTCTTTACATTTCCCATAGCCTGCCAAGCCATGCCAATGCCTACCGATCTATGTTACTTACATGATGTTTCATTTATTTATTTTTCAGACAACAGCGTTTGCAAGCCACTTACAGAAAATGAACCAACAGCTGCAGATATGTAATAGAGTCAACATTGATCATCAAATAGCTAGTCTGCTGCTATAATACTTTGTAATGACAATCCTTATTCCTTCGTGTAAATAAACTGCAATTCATACTATTACACAACTATTTCTTTATCATGTTGCACAAGCATTTGGTTGGATATGGATATGAGATAATTTGGTCTAGATGCCAGTGGTTTAAAAGTAACTAAGTACATTTACTAAAGTACTGACCTTAGTACAATTTTGACAAACTTTACTTGTATTTCTAGTTTTCAGTACTTTTACTTCTAGGCTTCTCAACTCACAACGTGTCGCATCGCGACGCATTGTGAGCTTGTAGAGCTGCTATTTTCAACATTTTGTAGTTTGTACTTTACTTTTGGTACTTTGAGGCTATATGCCTATTTTGATGCCAATACCTTTGTACTTTTATTCAAGTACATTTTAATTCCGAACTTCTACTTGTTAGGGTGCCCTAAAAAAACGCTCCATTCTCATTGAAATGCATTGGCGGATTCCACCCAAGGTATTTTGGTGTGAGGGCACCCTCAGAGTATTTCTATATTGCAGTATTGATACTTTTACTCAAGTAAGACATGTTAGTACTTTTTCCACCTCAGTATAATTCCATGTTTTTTTTATATCTATATATAGTTCTACTTGCATATTCCCTGTGTATTCAACTGGTAATAATTTGTGCGTCTTGCCGCATCACCCTTTCTTGTTTATTTTTATTCTTTTTTGCTAGTTGTTTTTATCGCTCTGACCTTTGGACACTGCACTATTAGGTTGTGTTAGTAGTTTTCTTTTAGTATTTCTGCTTGTGTTTGACATGATGTAGAGATACTTGTTGCACTAACTAGCATTGACTGTATGGTCACTTTGATTTGGGCACTGTATTATTTTTTGATAGTCGTGCTTTAAGACACTTTATGTATATTATTCGTTCCCTTTCCTGTTGTACCTTGCTCTTACTGTACTTTCTGTACTCTGTTCTTGTTTTTTCTTTTTATCTTTTTCATACTTCTCTGTAACTTTGTAAATAACCTTATACTGCTGTGCTGCCTCTGGGCAACAAATTTTCCCCCTTGGGATAATAAAGGTATCTATCTATCTAATTATGTTTAGAACACATATATGCATAGTCTGTCTATACTGTATAATAAAGCATGTTTTGGTTGTATCAAAACATCAAAGTCTGTCCACCAACATCTGTCTTTAAACACCCCCATAGCCCATTCTGTGCTTCCTTTTGTGTTTATTTCATGGCATGTCCAATATGTAAATGCTGATATATTTGAATGTATTAATGCAATGTATTTTATAACTATGCATATGATGTATCACTGCAAAATGGTGTATATATATTGTATATACAGTATATATATTGTATATACAGTATATATACAGTATGTATATATATATATATATATATATATATATATATATATATATATATATATATATATATATATATATATATATACAAATAATGCAAATATTGCAATATAAAAACAGTCTAAAACTGATTTTTAGGAATTGAATTTAACTTATTGTGACTATTTTGAATATTCGTCATATTGTTATTGTTGTACACATTGTTGAGGAGCCAATTCCTAGTAAAAGTAAAATCATTTGTTGCCACAACTGTAATGTAAGGCAAATTCTAAACTATTGTCCTCTTACAGCTGATTGTCTATTAGCTGTAATCTGTATCTAATGTGTTTAATTACTTTCAGGCATTCTCTGGTCGCTACCGGGACATGCCTTTGTACCAGAAGATGAGGCTGCACTTGAAGGATTTCTGGAACATGTGTGACCTCATTGCCATCATTCTCTTCATTATTGGTCTCATCTGCAGGTTGGTACACAAACATGTTTCTTTACTGTCGTACTTGAAGTAAATAGAAAGCTATGATAATTGCAGGAATAGTGATAATGATCCTCATTTGAATGAATTACATTAGATGAACTTTGTTTTCTTCTGCTCATGTGCTTCAGGATGTTTGAGGGGTCGTACGAGTTTGGACGAGGTTTCCTGTGTATCGATTACATGGTCTTCACGATACGTCTCATTCACATCTCCACCATTCACAAAGAGATGGGACCAAAAATCATCATAGTTGGCAAAATGGTAAGCTATAAGACACATATTAACAACTCATTTAATGCCACCCTTTCACCACTAGAGGGTGCCCAGTGTGCCATAGAAAATCCCATAGAGATATGCTGGTATATGCAGAAGCCCTGCAGCCATGACTTGCCTGAACACTTTCCTTTGTGCATGTACAGGAAGAGGATGAAGTTAGCTTGAAGTTAGCTATTGGCTACCAAGCATTTTAAAAGCCTTATTTTCGTCAACTTAGCCATGATTAAACCTTGCACACCTCATGCATGAGAAAAAAACAGAGAAGAATGAGCTCTAAAAATCCAATGCAATCCTGGATTGCATTGGAGTGGATTTGTGCAGTTTGTTCACAGCTTTCAAACAAAAAAATCCGATTGGAAATCCGTTCAGGCATTCTTGAGATAATAGCCATTATGTTTTACATGTTATGTAAACAAACATGGCTGCCCTGTATGTTAGATGGGGTTGTATGGGGGTGGAACATGCAAAATCGCGATTGAAATCATGTTCACTAGATTTGATGGGGTCCAAAAAAAAAAAATTCAATTTTTTTTTTTTTTTTTTTTTTTTTAATCCCGAATATTCTCGTGATTGGCACTATGGGATGCGCTAATATATCCCGAGTATATTCGTGATTGGCAACCATGCGTTTAAGGTCTCATTGGCCACTGATATTATAATGAATACAAATGTTTTTGTCTCTCACTGTTTAGATGAAAGATTTCGGCTTCTTCCTCTTCTTTCTGGCGGTGTGGATAGTGGCATATGGAGTAGCCACTCAGGGTCTGCTGTATCACTACGATTCCGACCTAGATCGTATCTTCCGTCGAGTGATCTACAGACCTTTCCTCTACATCTTTGGAGATTTAAAGCTTGAGGAAATAGATGGTGAGTGAGTGAGTGAGTGAGTGAGTGAGTGTGTGTGTGTGTGTGTGTGTGTGTGTGTGTGTGTGTGTGTGTGTGTGTGTGTGTGTGTGTGTGTGTGTGTGTGTGTGTGTGTGTGTGTGTGTGTGTGTGTGTGTGTGTGTGTGTGTGTGTGTGTGTGTTAGGGCTTTCACCAACTAGTCGACTAGTATTAACCACTTGTCGACCTTGTTGGTAAATAGTTGCTGATAGAATATTATAATTTTTTATAGGCCTAGGAAGCTAATTTCAATTTGATTACAGATATAGTTTTCTTTTTAACATTACAACGGAACATTATAAACGTAATATTATTATCCAGTCACCCACATACTGCATCTCCTTACTGAGGTTACTAGAGTAAGTGAAAGTCTGTCTGCACAGCAGTGATTGTTGTGTATACTACTGCTAGGGGACTGCTACAAAATAGTTGTATAATAAAAATATAACATGAGGGCAGCTCCAGTTCACAACAGACCACCCAAGATTTGTTTGATTACCCCCACCCCCCGCGCGTGCGATTGGAAACTCTGTGAGGGTACGGATCTAAATGGAACACTTATTTGTACCAAACCCCATAAGTATTCCGCCAGAATATGTTGCTAGTACATATTGCAAAAAGAATGTTGTGATCCAACTCTCGATAACTGGTCTGGTTGTCTATCTTTCTGGAATGATCTCCCCACTCCGAGCGAGCCGGTCGGTAATGTTACATCGCGAAGGGTACAGATTGAACCAAATGGACTAATAGTCCATGAATTTGTACCACCCACTGATATTAAACATAATCCTAGGAAATCGTTTATGAACAATTCAAATCAGTTTGTGTCTCTAAGCCTCTGCTTACAAGGGCTTGTGAATGTGTGTGTTGGCTTCCATGGCTTGTGCTCTACTCTGCTACTTGTTGTTGGGGGCGGAACTGTGTGTGTGTGTGTGTGTGTGTGTGTGTGTGTGTGTGTGTGTGTGTGTGTGTGTGTGTGTGTGTGTGTGTGTGTGTGTGTGTGTGTGTGTGTGTGTGTGTGTGTGTGTGTGTGTGTGTGTGCGTGCGTGCGTGCGGGATGCTGAGGTTCAATCAGCTTTGATGGAAATGGATATTTCACCATGAAATACTGTATCTTAGGGAGAATGATTAGAAAAAGTTTGAAAACGGCTGTTGTAGATAATAAAACACAAAAGCTTTCTTTAATTACAAAATTATCTTTATCACTTGTGTTGGCAAGAAAGGCATGGGTTTTCACATTTTGTTAGCCTCATAGCCTCACATTGCCGAAATATTCTACCTATGAGAGTAGATTCTACTAATGCATTTCAATGAGAATGACGTGGTTTGATGGTCTTGGACATCTTTCGGCGTGCCGTGCAGACCTTATATTTATGCTTGAAGCAGATCAATTCTCCACACAGATGCTGCTTTTCCCCCTCTGTACAATCAGTTGAGTCGAAGGTGGAACAGCCCAAGAATCAGGAGGTGACACCTGGTTAGCTACTCGTGTTGTGTAGCTACCGGTGTCAATTATGATATTATGTAAGGGATAACATCTCGCTCAGCTGCCATTATCGCGTGATTCACGAAGTGAAGCCTGAATGCAGCAGGTGCTCTGAGCCGTTGATTAGGCAGCGGTGAATTATAGAGTGGAGCGGTCATTATACGACTATAATTCACCGCTGATTTCAGCGCTTGACCAATCAGAATCAAGCATTCAACCAAGCCGGGTAATAAATAATATAATTACCGTTATTGACACCTGTTGGTGTTAATGTGCATAATCACTAGAGGTTGCAAATGTAGCAGAGTGACTCACTGCCTCAGCCTGATGGTCTCAAAAGTCCATAGGGATGTCCCTTTGACTCAATGCTTAAGATATTGGACTTTCACACGGGAGATCCATGTTCAAAACTCAGGCGTTACACAAACTAAGCAGAACCAAGGCACGTTGTGTCACAGACCAGTAGTGAATATTAATCACACACGTTGCATCTGGAACTACGCTCACACAGGGAGGATCCTGACAGTGAGTGACAGGTCCATCACTGGTTATTTTTTAGAATCAGCTGGCTGCAAAAAACTGTCGGCTGCACACACAAACTGTTGATCAGTCGGCAGCCGTACTTTGGTCTGACCGTGCCCTTAGTCATGTTTGTCCAAATTGACATTTCTACCTAACTGGTCTCCTAATATTGCTTCATTGTGCCTTATTGCCTAGACGTCCCTCAGCCTCAGCCATCAGAATGCTTGTTATATTCCAAAATTACTTAGTGTTGTCACTAGGTGTATGTATGGCCCCTGGTATTGCTGCTTGCAGCTATACTTAGGGTATTTGTTTTAGTTTCCCATCTGTATTATCATTTTGTATTTTATTACAGCCTGCCAACCCTTATTATTATTATTATTATACATTTATTTGTCTGTTTGTATGTTTCAAAGCGGGACAAGAGTGGAATATATCCTGCACCTACAACATGACACTGATAGATGGCGGTGCTGAGCCATGCAGGAGTGAGTTCAACAACTGGATGGTGATCGTTCTGCTAGTGGTTTTCCTGCTGGTCACCAACATACTGCTCATCAACCTGCTCATCGCCATTTTCGGGTAGAGAACCTGTCTGTCTGTCTGTCTGTCTGTCTGTCTGTCTGTCTGTCTGTCTGTCTGTCTGTCTGTCTGTCTGTCTGTCTGTCTGTCTGTCTGTCTCTCTTCTTTGTTTTCCTGAACTCAGCTCTTATCTCCTCTCATAATCTCTGATCACCTTGAGGTTACTTCTTATTTAATGTTCATCTTAGTTTTTTACTTGATTTAAGGCGAGACACTACAGGTGAATAGGGTAAAAAAAATAACTAATAGCTACAACAATGAAACTTTTCCA
The DNA here is from genome assembly GCF_963921795.1 of Nannobrachium achirus. Taxonomy (NCBI): domain Eukaryota; kingdom Metazoa; phylum Chordata; class Actinopteri; order Myctophiformes; family Myctophidae; genus Nannobrachium; species Nannobrachium achirus. The sequence goes on along the minus strand of NC_137825.1, from coordinate 3,208,852 downwards.
GTTGATTACTTACATCAAGACTAAGAATTTTTGAATTACAAGTTTTCTGAAATTATATGTTTAGATATGCAAATGAGGCACTATATGCGCTAATAATGCCCAATTTGCATACTTTTCAGGTACATAAATCTGAAGATTGGATAATGCCAGGTTCAAAACTATTGTTTCCCTTTCTTGACATATTAGAGACAAAACAAATTACAGAGGGGATTTTAGATATCTCTTTTTATCACTCCATAAATCATAAAATAGTGTCAACAGTCATAAAAAACACATTTTCGCCATGTTTTTAGTGATAAAATGTGATGTAAATCAGGCTATGAATGATATATCAACAAACCCCTCTGTAAATATCTTCAGGATATGTATGTGGGTGCAACTGAAGTGGAGATTTATGTACCTAAGTATGAGGAAAAACACATTTTGGGAAACGGCCTTTAAAGATTGGACACACCCCCATCCTATACAAACCAATTGTAACTTCAAACTCTATTTTAATCATGTTAGATTCATCAAAAACACCTGTCCTCGGTTCTGGTGACTCATACTGTCCTCCTAATACGTGAGGGGGCCATGTTTCTTTGATTCATCTTTTATTTATTTTTTATTGTCTATATATATCTATATTTTGTAAAATATGTATGAAAACAAATGCTGTTAACTCGGCACTTTCACGTATGAAATGAACATCTACATGTGTATTTTGAACGTTAATTTTGCATTTGTTTGAAAGAAGGCATGTTTAGGAAGCAAAATAGTAAAAAATCTCATTTTTTTACATTTTGATTTTTTACATGTTTTCACCTGCCATGTCTCCCCTTAATAGTTTGTTGTTTATGTGCCTTCAACCCTCCATGCAGCAACACCTTCAACAAGGTGGATGAGAATAGCAACCTCTACTGGAGGTTCCAGCACTACAACCTCCTGATGGAGTTCCAGTACCGTCCTTTTTTGGCTCCTCCGTTCAGCATCCTCCACCACCTTACTGTCTGCGGTCTTTATCTTAAATATGGGACAGGTATTTATTAATTCAAGCCTCCCCATTGATTGAACCTTATTTTGAAAACCCACAGAAGCCATGAGCGCATCCACACTGTACATGTCTCCTTTCACCCAGAAAAGAAAAAAGAACACCGTGGATGTCGGTCACTTGGCTACAGGACGTTGAAAAACAGCACTTCCTGACGATCAAATTTGGGAGTAAAAGCCTAGCCTAGCCGTTTTCTGTACTCCCATAGCATTTGATATAAAACGATGAATAGACCAATAGAATATATTTGGCATTGGATGTGTTAGCACACCTGTGCCTGGCACACACCTGCCAGCACTTGAAGCCCAAACCAGAGGGAATGCCAGCAGAACCTTATTACAGGCCATTTTTGGTTGTCGCTACCCACACGTTTGAATGTGTTGATCATTCCATGAATGCCTGATGCTTACCTTGTTTGAAAGGTGACTAATCAACGATAAAAACTATATAAAACATATTAAAGGGGAGATATAATGGAACAAAGTCAAGATTGCTTACTTTTTGTGAACTACTTTTTTATATCCTACGATTTTATTTCCTACGATGAGTAGGAAAAAGATTTGACCACTGGGCAATGTCTTGAACAAAGGAGAATCATTTCTAACAATTTTATTTTGCATGAATGAATGAACGAACAAATGAATGAATGCACAATGATGCACAACTCATGTATCGTTCCTGAGGAAAATGTATCTCATTTGTACAACACTGTCTGTGTAACTGTGGTTTTAATACAGCATCTACCAAAAATGACGTTGATTATTAATTGAGTGATGGATTCATTAATTATTATTTTTGTAATTGTTGACATTGTCTAGGCCTGACCTCAGCTCACAGCTGCTGAGATACTGTGAGCATTCTGTTCATGGTGCATGATAACAATTTAGCCATTTCCCCCCAAGGGTTGTGGGAGAGGATGTTTGAAGAATCTGATGTGGGGAGACAAGGTAATGCCTGGGAGATGGAGCAGAAGCAGAAGTTCCTCACAGCCCAGAGTGAGACAGAGAGTAACAGTGACTCTGAGAGGATCAAGCAGATTTCTGACAAGTAAGATGATAATGACCAGAGGTGGACACTAATGAAGTACATTGACTTTGTGCTGTAATTTACAGAGTAGCCTGTTTGTATTTTGGATACTTATGACTTTCACTGCACTGCAAGACAAATATTGTACTTTTGACTCCAATACATTTCTAGGAAAGGAAATAGTGCTTGCACTGAAGCACAGTAGCACTTAAGATCAATTTAAAATATAGTGAAAATAGTAGATGTAAAAACTCAGGTAATGTGTTGTGAGCTTGTAGATCTATATTTTCTCTATTGTTGATACTTGATATTTGTTTAACTGTCAGAATTTCAATACAGCAATGCACTGATATTAAACATAATGTACTTTGTAATTTCTACTTGTGAGCATTTTTTTAAACGCATGTATACTTTTGAGCATGTATTCCATTACTTTAACTCAAGTACAAAGTGACAAAAGTAACTTTCTCATGTAGGTGTAGTAATATTTGACCAGGAGTAAACCACTGAAATGTGTTGTGTTGTGCGTGCGTGCGTGCGCGCGCGTTCGTGTGTGTGTGTGTGTGTGTGTGTGTGTGTGTGTGTGTGTGTGTGTGTGTGTGTGTGTGTGTGTGTGTGTGTGTGTGTGTGTGTGTGTGTGTGTGTGTGTGTGTGTGTGTGTGTGTGTGTGTTTTGACAGAGTGGACAATGTGCTGAAACAGCAGACAGTGGACAGAGAGGACAAAGTGGACAGAGTGTCCAGGATGCTGGACCAGCAGACAGAATCCTTTGACCAGAAGAATCAGCAGATGACTGACAGGTGAGATGACAATGACTTCATGTCAATCACTACATTCAACAATGTGGTGATGTGTTAAAGTGACAACAGCTCATAACATACATGCAGTTGTGGTCAAAATAGCAGATCTACAAGCTGAGTTGTGAACTTGTAGATCTGCTATTTTCAAATAGCCAAACTACATATAGGGAGTGAAGTTGTTATGTATGTTTTGTAATTGCTACAAAATAACTAGTAACTAAAGCTTTAAAATAATTATAGCAGAGTTAAAGGACAATATTTACCTTTTCAGATGAAATGGAGTAGAAGTACAATGATTGAACATTAGCAATACTCCATTAAAGAATTCTGTAATACATTTTACTGAAGTGTGTGTGTGTGTGTGTGTGTGTGTGTGTGTGCGTGTGCGTGTGTGTGCGTGCGTGCGTGCGTGCGTGCGTGCGTGCGTGCGTGCGTGCGTGAAGAACTTCTGTGCGTAATGCATGCGTGATGCGTAGCTGCTGCCCGGCTGATGAGAAAGCACCAGCATACATTACAACCATGACAAACAATTAAACCAAAAATGACTTACCTCTGTAGATAGAAAATAGCCTAAAAGCATTCCTTTCTCCCTGGCTTTTGTTTCAATGTTAATATTATAGATTCTTAGGCAACCAACCAGCAGCATTGGACAATAATAACTCTACATTACATGATAAAGTTTACACCTTGCTCTGACTTCTGACAGTGCATGGCTGCAGACAGTGAGTGAGACTGAGTAGACCTCGCCACATGAAAGGCAGAGGCACGCACAAGCGGCTTTTACTAGCCTAATCATAGGCTAAATGCTCGGTCTCTCGGAACCTCGGAAATAAACGGATTTCGGGACAAATGTTACAGGTTTCAGTTTGTAAAAAATAAAGAAAGTCGGAATGGAACGGAATCGGACGAGGCCGTTACGGGGCCACTCGGGTTTGGTTTTGTAATTTGATTATTATTTCGGGACAGGTCTGAATCAGACGAAATTTGATGGTCATTTCGACAACTTTGGTTTTTTACAACAAGGGTTCATATTTTAGATTGTAATTAGAGAAAAGAAAAATGTGAGTGTTAAAATGTTTTTATTTGCTTCGTTCTATTGTTTTAGAGATTCTTATTTCAGTGTTTGGGGCATGGGCATGTTGGGCTAAATATGTCATTTTACACAGAATAAGCCCATTCCCAAGATACAACGCAACCTTTCATGGCTGGATGTGACTTATGGGGGTTAGAAGTGTTACTGTAAATAGCAATAAAGAAACTGCTGGCTTATTGTGTCTAAAAATACATATTTAGCCACTTGTACGCATGCCCCCATGCGTACGCATGCCCCACATTTTAGCATGGTAAACGTGATAAAACAATAGAACGAAGCAAATGAAAACATTTTAACATTCACTTTTTCTTTTCTCTAATTACAATCTAAAATATGAACCCTTGTTGTAAAAAAACAAAGTTGTCCTTTAATTCTTTTTGACCTGTGAAGAGCTCTAGCGTGTACATCAGTGTAACAGTTATGTGATACATTGTACTGTTTTAACCTTCATCTAGTGAGACAATGTGTTGTATCATTGTGTTTATTTTTATTTTTTGTGTAATTGCATTTACTTTGTAATCAGTCAGTCAGTCAGTCAGTCAATCAATAAATATCTGTGTGTTTTGGCAGAATGGACAGAATGGAGAAGCAACTGACCGAACAACTGACTGCACAGTTCACTGAACAACTGACTGCACAGTTCACTGCACAGCGGACTGAAATGAGAGCTTTGGAGACCAAGGTATCGCTCAGATTTTATATTTCAATCTCTTCCATCTGTTCTACAGATAACCATTAATGTTTGATCTGTGATGACTCATGTCCTAATGATGACTCATCATGTTCTAATGTGATGACTCCTCAACAGTTTACTACACATGTTGGTCTCCATTCTGTCAAAGAGTTTTATCATTTAAATGTTGACCTTAGGTGATTCTATTGAGGAGGAAGGAGGGAGGGGGGGGGGGGGTGCTTCAGTGGAGCACAGTTTCTCTACCCTGAGACATGCGTGCATGAGAGACCCAGCCTTGCATCTCCTGATAGAATCACCTATGTTGCCATTCATGCCACTATTCATGCTGTTTTTACCGTTTGTGTCCACTAGATGGAGAACGCTCTCGGACAAATCCTGGCTCTTTTGACCAAACCAAAGTCACCATAGAGCAGAGACAGAGAGCTTTGGAGAGCAAGGTAACGTCCAGATGTTTATTTAAATCTCTTTCATCCTCAGATAAACATTAATGATTGTTCTGTGATGACTCATCATGTTCTAATGTGATGACTCATCATGTTCTAATGTGATGACTCATCATGTTCTAATGTGATGACTCATCATGTTCTAATGTGATGACTCATCATAATGTGATGACTCATCAACAGTTTACTACACATGTTGGTCTCCATTCATGCCTGTATTCATGCTGTGTTACTGTTTGTGTCCACTAGGGGGAGAATGCTCTCAGTCAGATGTTGGACACTTTGGATCAAAGCCAGAACAGTGCATTGATTGATCATTAAAATAAAACATGCTCTGAAAATGCAACGCAGCCATCTGACCACTAGAGGCTGCTAAGTGGTCAGATGGGTGGACCTGTAGAAAAACTATGTTGGAGGCTTTTATTTTGTTTGGGGGGAAATTATGTAGGGCTATTTGACTTTTGTAGCCCAATTGATAAAAGAAAAGAAAACTTTGCCTTGGGCTTTAATTTTGATAAGAAAAAAAAACATAAGAAAAAAACTAAACTAACACAAAAATCACACCCGTGTGAACTGAGCGGTGGTTTACCACATCCCCCCCCCCCCCCCCCCCCCCCCCCCCTGTGTGTGTGTGTGTGTGTGTGTTGTGTGTGTGTGTGTGTGTGTGTGTGTGTGTGTGTGTGTGCCTGGCCTGGCCTGGCCTGAAAACAGCGCCCCTCCCTTAACATGTGTGGCCATAAAAGGGTACTACACCACAGGCTTGAGGCTACATACAGACCCACCCACCCACATACATACATACATACATACAAACATACATACCTACACACACGGCCACGCTATGGAGACGGTGTGACCACCGCTCAAAAAGGGATGAGGGGGATTTTATTTTGAAAAGAAAAACAAACAACAATAAACAAACGTTTATTTTACTTAAAAACATAAGGCTTTTATTTTGGAAAGAAAATGCTACATCTGGATGCTTTTAATATGTGTATGCTTTTATTTTGAAAAAGGGATTGTTGTCATTGATGTATGGGACTCTTATTCTTTTGGTTTTTAATATTTTATTTTGAAAGGAAAACGATCTGTGGAGCTTATTTTTTTAGAAGAACTGCATTTGTAAAACATACGTAAGCAATCTTGTTTTCTTTATCTTGTTTTTCTTTAACTGAGTTTGGGGATTTTGAAAAACTATAGCTTTTATAGTGAAACATGATGTCTGGAGCTTGTATTTTGAAAAATGATTGTGTGAGGGGGATTTTATTTTGGGAAAAACGACAGCTTGTATTGTCTGGAGCTGTCTGGAGATTTTATTTTGAAAAACTGTAGGGGCATTCATTAAAACTGGACTTTTGATATAAACATCGACCAATCAAGAAAGGGGGCGGAGCTAACTAACACCAATGAGGAACAAGGAGAGGCCGACTCCTACGTTTATCATGTGTGCATTATGCAAATGAGCGCTTATGTAAACCCGATCACACTGTGGGGGTCCCTGGGCTGAAATATGTTCAGATGGGGTCCCTCGTTGTCTATTATGATCAGATGGGGGGTCCCTGGTCTATTATGATCAGATGGGGGGTCCCTGGTCTATCATGATCAGATGGGGGTCCCTGGTCTAATTATGTTCACATGGGGGTCCCTGGTCTATTATGTTCAGATGGGGGTCCCTTGTCTATTATGATCACATGGGGGTCCCTGGTCTATTATGTTCACATGGGGGTCCCTCCCTCCCTCGGTGCCTTATATGAACCATGTGTGCCTACAGCATATCATCTATAAATGACTTTAATAAAACTATAATCATCAGTGTGTTTCTAATCGTTGTTTTGTCATGACCAGAATGTTGTATTCTTTGGAAGAAAAACATGCAATCATTCATTTTCAAATAATGACAATAGCAGATCTAGCAGCTCACAACGTGTAGGGGTGCAATGTGTTGTGAGCTTGTAGATTATTGATAGGACTGAGGCACCCTGCGCTGTGTGTTGTTCCGGAGGTTGTGGCCGAAGTGCTGCGTTATGGTAAGTTAAAGACAGGGTGAAATCAAAAACATGTTGTTCACACTTTTAGAGCATATCTGTAGTGATAATATGGCCATACCTAACACTAGATGCCAAAAAAATTGAAAATAAACAATTTTTGTGTATATTTATATCAAAGGTCCCTAAATAGGCCATTCTTAATTACTTCCTGTGAACAGAAATTCTAAAAGTGATGACATAGACAGGTCCGCTTGCATATAAATGAACCTTTGATTACATTCACCTGTTTGTTTCCCATTGCTGGCTCCCATTCAGATTTTAAATCCCATCGCCTGAAGGGCTGGTCCCCTTGGATAGGTTCAGAAACACACAGGCTTCCTTTTCAAACTGAAACTTCAACATAAAATACCCAAAATAGTCATTTCATTGGGTCTTTAAAGATTCATTGGGTCTTTAAAGACCAAGTGAAATGGCTATTTATGGTATTTTATTTTGAAGTTTCAGCCTGAAAAGGAAGACTGTGTGTTTCTGAACCAATCAGAAGGGACCAGCCCTTCAGGCGATGGGATTTAAAATCAATCATGTGATGCTTAATGTTTTTTTCAACTACTTTTTGTGGTCACATGTTCAGATACTGGATTCTGATTGGCTTAAAACAGTGGTAAATCAGTCAACAACCTTGAGTTGGCTCATGGACCCCACCCACTGTTGTGTTGCAGTTGATTTTAACTAAATAACCTTGCAAGTTACAACTGTGTTTTCTTTCATTTATATGGTAGAAGTGGTAGAAAAGCAATTTACCATTCGAGGGTCGTGGGTTGTTGGCTGATTTAAATCAGCGAACAACCCACTCCCTCTCATGGTAAATGGTTTAAATCAGCCAACAACCCACTCCCTCTCATGGTAAATGGTTTAAATCAGCCAACAACCCAGTTCCTCTCATGGTAAATGGTTTAAATCAGCCAACAACCCACTCCCTCTCATGGTAAATGGTTTAAATCAGCCAACAACCCACTCCCTCTCATGGTAAATGGTTTAAATCAGCCAACAACCCAGTTCCTCTCATGGTAAATGGTTTAAATCAGCCAACAACCCACTCCCTCTCATGGTAAATGGTTTAAATCAGCCAACAACCCACTCCCTCTCATGGTAAATGGTTTAAATCAGCCAACAACCCACTCCCTCTCATGGTAAATGATTTAAATCAGCCAACAACCCACTCCGTCTCATGGTAAATGGTTTAAATCAGCCAACAACCCAGTTCCTCTCATGGTAAATGGTTTAAATCAGCCAACAACCCACTCCCTCTCATGGTAAATGGTTTAAATCAGCCAACAACCCACTCCCTCTCATGGTAAATGGTTTAAATCAGCCAACAACCCAGTTCCTCTCATGGTAAATGGTTTAAATCAGCCAACAACCCACTCCCTCTCATGGTAAATGGTTTAAATCAGCCAACAACCCACTCCCTCTCATGGTAAATGGTTTAAATCAGCCAACAACCCACTCCCTCTCATGGTAAATGGTTTAAATCAGCCAACAACCCACTCCGTCTCATGGTAAATGGTTTAAATCAGCCAACAACCCAGTTCCTCTCATGGTAAATGGTTTAAATCAGCCAACAACCCACTCCCTCTCATGGTAAATGGTTTAAATCAGCCAACAACCCACTCCCTCTCATGGTAAATGGTTTAAATCAGCCAACAACCCAGTTCCTCTCATGGTAAATGGTTTAAATCAGCCAACAACCCACTCCCTCTCATGGTAAATGGTTTAAATCAGCCAACAACCCACTCCCTCTCATGGTAAATGGTTTAAATCAGCCAACAACCCACTCCCTCTCATGGTAAATGATTTAAATCAGCCAACAACCCACTCCCTCTCATGGTAAATGGTTTAAATCAGCCAACAACCCACTCCCTCTCATGGTAAATGGTTTAAATCAGCCAACAACCCACTCCCTCTCATGGTAAATGATTTAAATCAGCCAACAACCCACTCCCTCTCATGGTAAATGGTTTAAATCAGCCAACAACCCACTCCCTCTCATGGTAAATGGTTTAAATCAGCCAACAACCCACTCCCTCTCATGGTAAATGGTTTAAATCAGCCAACAACCCACTCCCTCTCATGGTAAATGGTTTAAATCAGCCAACAACCCACTCCCTCTCATGGTAAATGGTTTAAATCAGCCAACAACCCACTCCCTCTCATGGTAAATGGTTTAAATCAGCCAACAACCCACTCCCTCTCATGGTAAATGGTTTAAATCAGCCAACAACCCAGTCCCTCTCATGGTAAATGGTTTAAATCAGCCAACAACCCAGTTCCTCTCATGGTAAATGGTTTAAATCAGCCAACAACCCACTCCCTCTCATGGTAAATGGTTTAAATCAGCCAACAACCCACTCCCTCTCATGGTAAATGGTTTAAATCAGCCAACAACCCAGTCCCTCTCATGGTAAATGGTTTAAATCAGCCAACAACCCAGTTCCTCTCATGGTAAATGGTTTAAATCAGCCAACATTTCTTTAATAGAAATAGAAAAACAAACCTTAAAACCTAAAAAGAAATCCACTTTTGAACCCAGGTGTCAGGGCTGATAAATACTAACCACTGCTCTGTGGTCAAATAATAATTAGAAGAAGAAGAACAAAATGTAAAGTTCAGCTCTAGAATGAATAGTTTTTGGAGCCGTGGGCGGAGCCCATGGTCTCCCTCTGAGTGGCAATGTGTGTCCTGTCTCACCAGTGAGAACTGTCCCGTTGAGTTCGAACAGTACCTTTTATGACCACACATGTTAAGGGAGGGGCGCTGTTTTCAGGCCAGGCACACACACGCACACACACACACAGGGGGGAACACATAGAATCAAAAACATAGATCTGGAAGTGCTCAATTTCACGGCTCCACTTCGAACCAAGGTTTGATTTTTGTTTTACGCGATGGTTTTAACATTTAAATCCAAACTTACAGTAGGTTTTCTGGAAAACATACAATCCTAATCTATGTTTTCAGAAAAAAACATACTTGTGGTTGTGAGCTTGTAGATCGGCTATTTTCAAATAGCCACGGTATAAAATAAGGCTATAAAGTGGTTTATGTCTTATAATATTATAATTTATATCTGCAAAGTAACTAGTAACTAAAGTCTTCAAATAAAGTAAGTACAATATTTGGATCCAAGATGTAGTGGAGTAGAAGTAAAAGTACAAATCCCTCAAAACTGTACTTTAAGTACATGTACTTAGTTACACACCACTGATGATAAAAGTCTTTACAAATTACTTTATTTCCCCTCAATTAAGTTTTTCATTTCTTCACAATATGGTTCCTCCTTAGCGTCAGTCTAGCGGTCGTATTGTTATTGTACATTAAATAGATACCACTAAACAGCATGCAGTGTCTGTTGATGACGGTGTCAACATAAATTATATCATGATTATTGGAGGTTTGGTGATATAGTCTGGTGTCTAGTGACCTCTAGTGGTGCTTGTGGGTCATTGCATGGTATTGGCTGTATTATCCAATAGTCACATTTAAGCTTTTAAATCTCAAAACTGTTACCTTTCAGGGTTAAAAATAAGTAAATAAAATGCAGATCTACAAGCTCAAAATGTTTAGCTTCACACCACTTATAGGCTTTCTTGTGTTTGTGTCCTTTTTAATTCATTTTCAATAAACTAATCATTTTTTTTTAAGGTTTTGAGCTTGTGTATTTGTTACCTTTAATGCTTTTATGTGACACTGCTTGTACTGATCAATTCATGAAATAAAAAATAAATAAAAAAAGTAAAAATGTGGATATAAGAATTATCAGTCAGATGATCAGAGAAGGTCTGGTTGTTGGTGGAAAAAGTACCTAACATTGTTTACATAAAACTAAGCAAAAAGCATCAATGCTGCGATGTAGAAATACTCTGTTGTTATCTCCACCAGCCGAAGGCTGAGGGAGAGTATGTTTTCGCCCCTGTCCGTGCGTGTGTGCGTCCGTCCGTCCTCCGAGTTTGTTACCAGCTAATCTCCGGCACCGTTGGCCCGGTCGCTGCCAAAATGAGCACACACACTCCCTGGATGCCAATTCAGAACCTCTGCCCCACATTTTTCAGATGGCCCTGTTCTAGCGCCACCATGAGGCCGATGTTTGCAAAACACATTTCTGTACACTACTCCTACAGATTTTATACCAAAAATCACGCAAATCGGTAGACACTATCTCTACAGTCATGTGATCGACACGGATCTGTCTGATTGTCCATACTCCATCCTGATTGGCTGATATTGGCTTTCAAAGTTTGTAAGATTGGTCCATTTTGGACAAAATGCCTCAAATCACAAACGCAGAGCGCAATTATCACGCAATCGCGCACACACGTTCCCACTAGGACGAGGAAGAAATGCCACATCAAATTTCGGAAATCAGCCTCATGGTGGCGCTATAACAGGCCGATTCGTGGTTTTACCTATAACTCCACCGATCAGTTTCAAACTTTGTAAGCGCACTCCCTGGATGCCAATTCAGAACCTCTGCCCCACATTTTTCACATGGGCCTGTTCTAGCACCACCAGGAGGCCAATTTGTACAAAACTACCTTTTGGCCAGTACTCCTACAGATTTTGTCCAAAAATCACACAAATCGGTAGACAGTATCTCTACAGTCATGTGATCGACATGGATCTGTCTGATTGTCCATATTCCATCCTGATTGGCTGAGATTGGCTTTCAAAGTTTGTAAGATTGGTCCGTTTTGGACAAAATGCCTCAAATCACAAACGCAGAGTGCAATTAACATGGAATTGCACACACACATCCCCACTAGGCCGAGGACGAAATGCCACTTCAAAATGTTTTAATCAGCCTCATGGTGGCGCTATAACAGGCCAATTTGTGGTTTAACCTTTAACTCCACCGATCAGTTTCAAACTTTGTAAGCGCACTCCCTATAGGCCAAGGAAAAAACATTTCCATTTTTCACATCAGCCTTTTAAAGCGCCACCAGGAGGCCGACTTATGTAAGACACATTTTTGGATATTACTCCTTCAGATTTTACCCAAATTGTGCACGCACATTCGCAAAAGGCCAAGGAAGAAATTACACTACAAAATGTTCAAATCAGCCTCATGGTGGCGCCATGAAAGGTCTAAGATTGGTGAAGAACACATGCCACCCTTTTTACATTTGCCTATTATAGAACCACCAGGACACGTGGCCTGGTGGTTCTTCTAGTTATACTCTGTTATCTGGCAGGCACTTCTATAGCCTCCCTTCTATAACCACCGCAACCGATACGAATCCATGGAGTGGTAGAACGTAATTTTCTGAGCAGGATTTGGGGAATAAGAGGTTAAGAATCCTTCACCATGTAAACACTGGTTGCTGAGGGAAGCTACTTCCTGAAGAGTCGGTTATTGGCCGGTAGTGTATCATGTGTGTATGATCTGCGATGTGATTGGCCAACGTATACAGATGATGCAGATTACGTCATTTTGCCGGGAAATCCCGCCCCTGTCACTGCTAAGAAGAAAACATATAAAGAGAAGGCTTCAGAAGCTGAAAATAACGGAGTGGGTGTTCTAAAACTTTAGCGATTTAACAGTTAGGACAATTTTAAGATTTGTTTTATAAAAAAAGTTACATGGTATAACTTTAACTGATTAACCTATTTAGGATATCGTCACTGTAGGGCAGAAACCTTGTATCTCCAAGTTTCAAATTTGTACATTATTTCGCAAAGCAAAGCCCTGCCGTCACACAAAAATAGTGAAAACAGCAGATCTACAAGCACACAACGCCTCGCGGTGCGAGGCGTTGTGTGCTTGTAGATCGGCTGTTTTCACTAGTTTAAGTCATTTTTAAAATGATAAATTACAAAACAAACGGTTTTGGACATACAAGGTTTCCACCCGACAACGACGATATTCAATTTAAAAAGAAACCTCTCACACCTATGCCAGTGTGCCAGTCATCACCCTCCCCTGTGCCAATGTTGGCACCGTGCCTAAGGTTGGCCCCTCCCCTGTGCCAATGTTGGCACCGTGCCTAAGGTTGGCCCCACCCCTGTGCCAATGTTGGCACCGTGCCTAAGGTTGGCCCCTCCCCTGTGCCAATGTTGGCACCGTGCCTAAGGTTGGCCCCACCCCTGTGCCAATGTTGGCACCGTGCCTAAGGTTGGCCCCTCCCCTGTGCCAATGTTGGCACCGTGCCTAAGGTTGCCCATCCCCTGTGCCATGTTGGCACCGTGCCTAAGGTTGGCCCCTCCCCTGTGCCAATGTTGGCACCGTGCCTAAGGTTGGCCCCTCCCCTGTGCCAATGTTGGCACCGTGCCTAAGGTTGGCCCCTCCCCTGTGCCAATGTTGGCACCGTGCCTAAGGTTGCCCATCCCCTGTGCCATGTTGGCACCGTGCCCAAGGTTGGCCCCTCCCCTGTGCCAATGTTGGCACCGTGCCTAAGGTTGGCCCCTCCCCTGTGCCAATGTTGGCACCGTGCCTAAGGTTGGCCCCTCCCCTGTGCCAATGTTGGCACCGTGCCTAAGGTTGGCCCCTCCCCTGTGCCAATGTTGGCACCGTGCCTAAGGTTGGCCCCTCCCCTGTGTCAATGTTGGCACCGTGCCTAAGGTTGGCCCCTCCCCTGTGCCAATGTTGGCACCGTGCCTAAGGTTGGCCCCTCCCCTGTGCCAATGTTGGCACCGTGCCTAAGGTTGGCCCCTCCCCTGTGCCAATGTTGGCACCGTGCCTAAGGTTGCCCATCCCTGGTTTTGAGGGTTAATGCCATCATTCTGCATGCATGGCCTTTGGTGACAAAATGTTTTAACCATGATGGATTCATCTGGTGACTCATACTACCCTCCTAATACGTGAGCAGACTGTTTAACCATGATGGATTCATCTGGTGACTCATACTACCCTCCTAATACGTGAGCAGACTGTTTTAACCATGATGGATTCATCTGGTGACTCATACTACCCTCCTAATACGTGAGCAGACTGTTTTAACCATGATGGATTCATCTGGTGACTCATACTACCCTCCTAATACGTGAGCAGACTGTTTAACCATGATGGATTCATCTGGTGACTCATACTACCCTCCTAATACGTGAGCAGACTGTTTTTTCATTTATATATATATATATATTTTTTCAATAACCTTTATAAATAGCTCACGTTAGTTTACGGTTTAGGCATTTAGCAGATAGATACCTCATCTGCCACAGCAGTTCATTGGTGCGGGACGTACATTCATACATACATATATGCATTTTGTTTCCATGTCTGGCCTACCGTCACTGTTTTCAACACTTGGTATATCATGGTGAGCAACTTTGTGCCAGCCAGGACTTGAACCTGTAGCTTTCTGCTTACAAGGCAGTCACTCTATCCATTGGGCTATGGCTGCCCCTTCAGAAAAATACTCATAGCGATTCCAATTAGTTCCATTTGTCAAGAAGTAGTGGACAGCTTAACAAGTGGATTAGTGATTGTGTCTGTGATCCACAGGTCCTGTGTTCAAATCCAGCTTTTCTGAATTCCCTCGGCAACCAGTAGCACCCAAGTATAGGATTTGGGCAAAGCATGGCTCAAAAGATCAGTCAAAGGTTCATATACCAAAAGTTTCAAGTTCAAAGCTCAGCCAAAACTCATGATGTACATTTTCACTGTCCATTTGAATTCTAAAAAGTGGGTTAAATATTACATTCCCTATGATTATTCCATGCCAGCATGGCTCAAAAGATCAGTCAAAGGTTCATATACCAAAGGTTGCAAGTTCAAAGCTCAACCAAGAAATCATGATGGACATTTTCACTGTCCATTTGAATTCTAAAAAGTGGGTTAAATATTACATTCTCTATGATTCCTTTATGCCAGCATGGCACAAAAGATCAGTCAAAGGTTCATATACCAAAGGTTGCAAGTTCAAAGCTCAACCAGAACTCATGATGAACATTTTCACTGTCTATTTGAATTCTAAAAAGTGGGTTAAATATTACATTCCCTATGATTCCTTCATGCCAGCATGGCTCAAAAGATCAGTCAAAGGTTCATATACCAAAGGTTGCAAGTTCAAAGCTCAAACAACACCAATGATCTCATGATGGCGCTGGGGGCATGGTTATGCCCGGGGCATGGCGACATTGTGCTGCTCTTTGTTTGTTTGTTTGTTATATGTTTTACGTCTGAGCGAGTGGATTGTTTGCAAAAATACGAGAGGACTGAGCTGTTACACATTAGGGACAGCTTCCAGTATCCCCCACCGCAACTTTTGTTTTCGTCCAGTGACTTAGTGGGCGAGACAAACAATGACGACCGCAGTGGACAACGCCGGATTGCTTCACCGAGGAAGCGAGGTAGGAGAGGCGGCGCCTTGGTTAGGCTTCGCCGCCGTAAACTCTGCAGCCCGCTGCCCTGCATTCTCCTGTCCAACGTCAGGTCTCTGACAAACAAGATGGATGAACTATCTTTTCTCATCAACTCCAGGCGTGATGTCTCGGACTGCTCCGTGCTCTGCTTCACGGAGACCTGGCTGCACGGGCTCATTCACGACACAGCCGTTGAACTACCGGACTACGCTCTTCACCGTGCGGACCGCACCGAGGACTCGCTGAAACACAGCGGCGGGGGAGTTTGTTTTTACGTGAAAGTAGGATGGTGCACAGACACCAAAATTCTTCACCGTTCATGTTCCCCGGAGCTCGAGACTTTAAGTATTCGCTGCAGACCCTTCTATCTCCCGAGGGAATTCGCCTCTGTTATTTTGGTGGCCGTGTATATCCCCCCACAGGCTGGAGCCTTGTCAGCGGCCAGACAGCTCGCTGCACACATCACAGAGTTGGAAAACGCCAACCCCAACTCTGCCGTTCTTATTATGGGAGATATGAACCATGTTAATCTGAGGAAGTCGCTTCCCCAGTTTAAACAACAGATCCACGTTGCCACCAGAGGTGAGAAAACTCTTGATCAGTGCTATAGCACCATTCCTAAGGCTTTTCATGCCGTGGCGAGAGCCCCCCTCGGTCTGTCGGACCATAACTCTATCCTACTTATTCCCCAGTACCGCCAGCAGCTGAAGACCTGCAAACGGAGCTATAAGACTGTAAGACAGCGGACCCCCCAGGCTGCTGAGAGCCTAAGCGCCTGCCTCGAATTAACTGACTGGTCTGTTTTTCGTGACGCATGTGCTGACTTGGATGAGTATGCTGATACAGTTACCTCTTACATTAACTTAGCTGAGAGTGTTTGTATTCCATCTAAGACTGTCACTGTGACTGTTTACAGCAACAACAAACCCTGGTTCAGTAAAGAGGTTAAAATCCTTTGTCTGAAGAAAAACGAAGCCTTTAAGAGCGGCAACAAAGAGGCTTTTAAAGCAGCCAGATATGACTTTGAACGAGCCGTGAAAAAGGCTAAAGCTAAATATAAAGACAGTCTGCAGGCTAAGCTACAAGCAAAAGACACTAAGGGTGTTTGGAAAGGGATGCAGACCATCACAGGGTATAAAAGCAGGCATCGAACCCCGGATGATGATCCCCTCCTTCCTGATAGACTGAACGAATTTTATTGTAGATTTGACATGCCTATGGATGTTCCCTGTGCAGCTGTAGTTAGTTCAGAACTAACTACACCCCCTCCTTTTGTAGTTAGTGAGCACCAAGTAAAGTATCTGCTTCTTAAACAGGACAGCAGGAAGGCAGCAGGCCCGGACCAGGTCTCTGCTTTCACTTTGAAACACTGCGCTCACCAACTGTTTTTGTTGATATTTTTAACTGGTCCCTTTCACTTTGTAGAGTTCCTGCCTGTTTCAAATCCGCTGTGATTATTCCTGTTCCTAAGAAGTCCAGCGCTGTCAGTATGAACGATTATAGGCCTGTCGCTTTAACTTCTGTCGTTATGAAGGTTTTTGAGCGTATTGTTTGTAATCACATGTCTGATGTCGAGATGGACAGCTTTCAGTTTGCCTATCGTGCCAATAGGTCTGTTGAGGATGCTGTGTCTATGTGCCTGCACAGTATCCTAAGGCACCTTGAGACCCCTGCCACCTACGTTAGAGTTTTATTTATTGATTTTAGTTCCGCGTTCAACACAATTGTGCCCGTCAAACTATTCGATAAACTTATTGCTCTGGGTATTAACCGATCTCTTTGCCTTTGGATCTTAGACTTCCTATCTAACAGGAAGCAGGTGGTTAGGATTGGCAACAGACTGTCTAGTACTATGACTCTCAATACCGGGGCCCCCCAGGGTTGTGTTTTATCAGCCCTCCTCTTTGCTCTGTATACGAATGATTTTATTTCCCATTCTCAATTTGTTTCCTTTTTTAAGTATGCAGACGACACAACTGTGGTTGGCTACATTAAAAACGGTGACGAGTCAGCTTATAGGGGTGAGGTGGCAGCCCTTGTAGATTGGTGCACCTCGAATAACTTGCTATTGAACTTAGCTAAGACCAAGGAAATGATCATTGATTTTCGTAAAAACAAGACAGTGCTCTCCCCCCTGGTCATTAGTGACCAGTCTGTTGAAAAAGTCAATAGTATTAAATTCCTTGGCACTACTATTTGCCACTCCCTGAAATGGGAGGTTAACACTAGGAGTATCCTGTGTAGAGCCCACCAGAGGCTTCACTTCTTGCGACAGCTAAAGAAGTTTGGTGTGAGTGGGGAGGCGATGGTTCACTTCTACAGAGCCATTGTGGAGAGTGTCCTCGTCTTCTCAATCACAGTGTGGTACGGCAATACAACCGCCTTAGAGAGGAGGCAGTTGGAAAGGGTTGTGCGCATTGCATCTAAGATCACGGGCCATGCCCTTCCAACTGTCTCCTCCATCTACACCACACGCTCCAAACGCAGGATGAAGAAGGTGATCGCTGATCCCCCCCACCCTGCTAGTTCCTTGTTTGTAACCCTGCCCTCAGGCAGGAGACTCCGGTCTCTTAAGTGCAAGACCACCCGCTTCAAGAACAGTACCTATCCTGAAGCTGTCCGTCTCTTGAACGCGGATCCTTCTTTTATACGCACTTTACAAGCTTCACATGATTAATGAATTGTTATTTATTTATCTTATTTATATAGATTCTGCACTGATGAACTGAATCTATTTTTGTACTTTTGTATGAACTGAATCTATTTTTGTACTTTTGTATCTTTTGCATTCCCACCCGTGTTGTCTGTCTATATGTATGTTCTATGTATGTTTTAAAGAGCTGCACTAAAACAAATTCCAATCAACTCTGTTGACATGGCAATAAAGTATTGAATCTTGAAGCTCACCAAAAAAATCAAACAACTCAAAACAACAACAAAAACTCAAAAGCCTCAATAAAGTAACCTAGATTAGGTTAAGCTTGCAATGGGGTAAAGTAAAAAAAGATAAAAAAAAAAAAAAAATCAAACAGAAATTTGAAAATAATTAATTCTATAAATCAAACAGAAATTTGAAAATAATTAATTCTAACAGAAATTTGAAAATAAATTTCTTAAACTCCTCTCCCCTGGAGGCAGGCTCTATCTATGCTCCACCCTCTCCTACCGGAGCTAAAAGAGGCTGGGCTGCCTCCAATGCTCCTCCCTCTCCGTGACGAGACACAGGTGAACACAACTGATAATCAACATTGGCTAAGCACCTGTTTCGAATGATATCAACGCACTTAATGCGAAATATTCACGTGCTTTCAGACGCTTCAATGCAGAGGTATCCATGGATACTGGATACTGGTATCTCACCAATGCAGAGAAGTATCTCACCAATGCAGAGATATTAGTAGTAAAATGTCGACATCTAGTGGTCAACCTCAGAGGTGCGCAAAAAAAAAAAACCTGAGGTGAATCCCAGCCTCGAACCAGATGCAATGTATTCTCTGTTCCCCGGTGTAACTGATAAGATTAAAATGTTTAACACGGTATAGATATCATTTTCAGTGTTAAATGTCATGATGTTTTGAACAACTAACTAACGCCTGCAGGAGAATGACGCTGAGAGATGCCAATCAGGTCACAATGCCCAGGATACAGGATAACAAAATGATATTACCAAGCCATGATATCTGGCCTTGCTACATGGGGGCCAACAACACGAAAACATCTGATGTCCACTGTTATGCTTAATTGTCCAATCAGAATGTGACTAATGTATTCTGTAACTCCATATATCTGTGAAATCATTATGCTTTGTACTCAGAGAGCTACGATGGGTGATTTTGCTCTACTGTACTTGCTGTACTTGCTACAATTTGAACTCTGACTAAACTTCAACACAAAACGGAATTACGCTGTGTGGTCTCATTTCTTGTGTGGAGTATTTTATTATGATTGGGGAAAACTGTTTATCCATATGGAATATGATTTTAAATTCCATCAGTAACGCTCCACGCCACAGACCCCGACGGAGCGGCACAGACCCCGACGGAGCGGCGCGGTATTGGGCGCCGATGACCCCCGTGAGTCGCCACCGAGGCGAGCGCTAGCGGTGGGAACGGCGCCCCAATCCCACTCAGCCGCGTTACCGAGATATGTGCCGTTATGGACAGAATAGTAAATATTCAGTCCCTCACTATCCACGTCTACCCCACTGCACGTCTACCCCACTATCCACGTCAAAGATAAATGCACAAAAAAGGAGTCCCATCATCCGTTCATTAGCTCAGTCAGTAGAGCACAGATGCAACAAACCCACGGTTTGGGTTCGATTCCCCTGAGGGGAATAATATTCCAGGCGACAGATATCGGCGCATGCGTACTTCAAAGTGCACGGTGAACAGGATACCGTAGATACTCCTCCGTGGATACCCTGTGGATATTCTCTGTATTCAAACGTCTGAGAAATGGTGAAAAAGTCCGATTGAATGCGAAGAGAGCAGTCAAAGCTGGTGGGCTAAGGCCGGCTACAGACGGCTAAAGGCACAAAGTCTAGTGAGAGTTGTGTGGGGGGAGCTGGGGGCAGAGACAGCACAATGCATTCCGGATGGAAGTCTAGTGGTTTGAAGTCTAGTGAGAGTCCTGTGGTGTTGCTTAAGCACAAGCACACAAGCACACAACACGCACAGGGACTGCTGTAGGTGGCAAGCATTAGAGGGCAGACAAGCTGCACTTGATGAGACAGAAGGGCAGGGTTCAACTGCCAACCAATAGGACAGAGAGGCCATGATGCAATCCCACACAGGTGTGTTCACTTGTAGTTTGTACTCCACAGCAGCAGAGCCTGTCTGCACTGCAGTGACATGAAACCTCCATTTCAGAACGAAAACTATTATAAATAAATTAAAGTTAAGTGTGTGTAACAGTAAACATTCGACAATGAATATTACAAATATTTCTTTACATGTCATACATGGTGACAGTGATGCAGACCTGCCAACCCGTACGCATTTTGCGTATTATGCACGCATTTTAAGTGTCAATACGCAGGTACGCTATTTCCCCTCATTGCTACGCAACTTTGGGGGATCTGCAGCACACTATTGAAGTGAAACATTTTTGGTCCCTGCCGTGTAGTTCCTCCCAGGCACCACTTGAATGGTGTGTGAATGGGGCGCATGGCGCTGGGGAGCACTAGAACAGAAGGTATGCTCTTTTTTTGTCGTCAGAAGAAGAATTTAACCGGATGGAAACAGGAGTTTGTTTTGGTTTCATGTCAGCATGTAGTCAGCTGTCGCCGCTCGGTTTGTACATCGGCGATATTAATCAGATTAATTTAGATAAACGGAGAATGGCCGTGTTGTGCGAGTCGTCGGAGTCGATGCAGTTGCACAGGGACAATTCGCCCCCCACAATGCTGCCTGTAGTATAACAGGTAATATATAAACGTACAATATTATTACACTATTAAACTGCGGTCGCCACCGCTACAGCTTGTTGTGTATGAAGCCCGTGTTATACTGTACTTCGTCATACGACGGTGTTGCACGCGAGCAAAGTCGGAAAACTTGTGACGCAGGTCGTAGTACAGTAAACTGAAACATACATTGACCATGATTGGGCTTTAGAGTAAATATCCATCTTTAAAGCTATCTCTAAATGAGTATGAATGAATGAATTAGGAGGACTATATGTATTGTCAAAAACATTAAAGGTGAACAAGTTATTTAATACCTGTGAATATATGAAGACATTAATGGTTTGTTAACAATGAGTAGCCTGTATCCTCTATGAATGAATATACATACTAGACGGTATGTGATCTATACACAATGTAGGCCTATATATCAATTAATGAATGCACTAGAAACCTACATGAGTTGAATACTTTCAACTTCATGCAAATCATGCACAGAAAGGTGGTTTTATTTAGGCTGCTCAATTAACAATGTTTAACAAAGACACAGGTAAATATTTAAAGTTGTACTATGTAACTTTTTTTATAAAACAAATCTTAAAATTCTCCTAACTATTAAATCACAAAAGTTTTAGAAGATCCGCGCCGTGAATTTCAGCCTGTAAAGCCTTCTCTGTATGTAAACTGAGATCCTTGCCGTGGACCGGATCTCGCGCCAAAATTGTGTCATCACACTACCGGCCAATCACAGCGAGGGTTATACAACTGCCGGCCAATCACAGCGCATCTTGAAGTGGGGTCGCTATGGCAGCCATATTTGTTGTCGCCCGTTTGTACCATCCCTTCTCTAGGTAATTTCGCCTACCAGGCAGGGTGAAGGAGTCCGTATCTCTGGAATTACTGAACGCACAGGAACAAGGGACCCCTTAAAAGATAGATCTCAGCGAGGTGGAGGCAGACGCGGGGGTCTGAAGGTACGAAAAACGTCCGAAAGACGCGGACGCGACCGCGGTTTGCTATAGGGCTAATGACCACTAGTTGGGCATCTTACACAGTATGGCTTTAAAGGTAAATAGCCTACCTGACAATGTAAAGCTATTTTGCTATTTTAATAACATGCTTATGTTGATGTATGTTCATTCATTAAGTCACTGGTGAGACTGTTTTGCTAGTCTATTGTTAACTAACTCTGAGCAAGTGCAGTTAGTATATTTTATTAAAGATTTGTCAACAATATTGCCAAAGCAACATTACTGTATTGCCTGGTAATACTAGCCTACTTTTTCTCCAGACCAAATAGCATTTTTATTTAAAAGGATGTTCTAACATCTTGCCTCCTCCTATTAGTGTAAGTCAAGACATGCAATGTGCTACATTTCTGGTGTGAAATTTTGTTAACATAAGGGAGTGTTCGTCTAATACTTAAGGTTGGTATGGTCCATAGCGAGGGGGGGTTCTCAAATAATAATTTGATTGTCAGGGGGGACCATGACTTTTTTATTTTGGCTGGAGGGGGGTCCATGCAACTTTAATTTGTTGAATTTTGTATTAAAAAAATGTTTTCTTTTGTTATTTTTCATACGTGTTTACTCCCCTATATTTATCAAGTTCCCCCTGATTAACTTGGTATATTCCGCTTCTGTAAATCTCCCCACAAGAAATGCATTCATTGGGCGCAGTCGGCGACTCGGCGCTGACAGCGCAGTGCTTCGAGTTTGTGTTGCATTCTACAAAAGTGATTGTGAAGCGAACAGAAGAACCAACACAGGGCTTTACACACGAGTGCTGCATTATATCCTATACCCTACCTATATTAATTAGGCCTACTTTAAACCATACAGCTTTTGGTAGGCTGTATAATAACTTGAATAATATGAATGCCATATTAATTTCGTATCGGCATTGCCAGGGTGGCATTGCGCACTAGGCTAAAATACCCTATATAGCCTATAACGTTCTCTACAATAAGTAATTGTAGTCGATGATAGTTTTATATAGCAAATCAATGTCGGGAAATGTCCATTTTCGGAGCGCACTGCATGGCGCACTGGTAGATCAGCCAACGTTTACATCTTTAGATGTAATAGGGACACAATACAGTCCATGGAAGTGGGGCTTTCCAAGGAAGAGGTGACGTTTTATTTGTTTTAATCGCTTCATAATTGACCGAGCCATGATGAACTTAAACCAGAAGAACAATCCTATAGGCAGGATTTTTTCATTCTTTTAAGGTGACATTCACACAGGCACGTTTTATATTGCAATTAAAACGAATACTGTAGCATATTGTCGGAAAATGCACATCGCTCGCTCGCTTTCTCTCTCCATCTCTCTCTCACTCTCTTCCAAATCATGTCCAAATGGAGACGCTTCATGCGCGGAGCGCAGAGACACACACACACAGAGAGAGAGAGAGAGAGAGAGAGAGAGAGAGAGAGAGAGAGAGAGAGAGAGAGAGAGAGACGTTATCTTGCTAAAGTAGTTTTTATTGCAAGATTTTGCGAGTCTGCTGGCCGCCGCTCGTTTTATTTTTTGATCGCCCGTTTCCGACCGCCTGCTTGGTCACCGCCTGGTTACATTGTGGTTGAACTTGGAAGAATTAATAAACACAGGGAGATGGAGGATGCATTATTAGGCAGCTTGGATACACATGTCCCGTGGACAGACGTGGACTAAGCGAGGCTTGTTGCGGTTGACAAAGTGGAGCAAACGTATCCTATATGCAAGAATGTTGCAACTTCTTCCCTCCCATAATTCGCACTGACTACCGAATTATGTAAGAGAATGTGGCCTGAGACTGAAATGTATAAGCAGTCATATCTGTCAAATATTGTTAGTTCAAGGCAATAACAAGGCTTTAGGCAGGGAAGGAGGTATAGGAGAAACAGCTTGGTTTTAAACTATGATTTTAGATTTTATATCATGGAAAATAGTTCACAGTTGCTCAATCTTTCTTTTGTTTTGAGTGTTGTGGAACCAAATGGACCTTTTCTGTATTAGTTGAGTACAAAGAGACCCACATTTAATCCCAAAAGCTTTCTTGTGGTCCTTTTAGTTGATCTTGTATCCTGCCAAAATAAAATGCCTGGGTTTCCGAGGCTAATCTTGTATCAATGAACTGTACTGTTCTGTACCCTCAATCAATCAATCAATTTTCAAATAGGGTGCTATATTAATAGGTCAGCATTCATTTTATTGTCTCCTGGTACTTTGTGTGTGTGTGTGTGTGTGTGTGTGTGTGTGTGTGTGTGTGTGTGTGTGTGTGTGTGTGTGTGTGTGAATATATATATATATATATATATATATATATATATATATATATATATATATATATATATATATATATATATATATATATATATACATAGTTTATTGGGGAGGGGGGGCCATGCATTTTCTTCAAGTCACGCAGGGGGGATCACCAAAAAAAATCTGAAGGTTGGGGGGGGGGCAAGGAAGTTTTTTTAAAAGTTACAATCTGTCAACCAGCCCCCCCTAGTGGATAATAAACGTACACTCCCTAACTGTAAAGGTCCCACCCAAAAAGGTGCATGGAACCCCCCAAAATATACACTGTTTTGTGCGGGAAAACAACAAAAATTGCACCGCGGGCAATGCGCGGGCGCTGCGGGCGCCGCGCATGAGTACTCAAAAAAATTTGCCAGGGTTGGCAGGTCTGGTGATGCCTACACAGATGCGATTGATTGAATGTGCTATTCATAATAAAATGTAAGCTTTAAGGCCCATTCCCACCGGCAGCGATAACGATGACGATAGCCATAAAATATCGCAGCGATAATTATGCCTTCACATTGATGTCCGATAAAGTTATCGGACATCACTGTGAAGAGGCGCCAATTAACAGCCGCTCGCACAGAGCGCATCGCCGTTTGTCAGAGACTTAGTTCCATATCACTGTAACCACATCGTTGTTGATCCTAACGATACAGTTGTCGGCTATCGTTGTCTTTATCGGTGTTGGGTGGATGCTGCCGCTCCACTTCAATTGAAAACCCACTTTTTTAAATCGTCATAGTTATCGCTGCCGGTGGGAATGGGCCTTTATACAGTGGTGAAAAAAATACTCAAATTCATTGCTTAAATAAAAGTATCAATACTGAAACATACAAATACTTTGTTAAAAGTAACTTTTTTAAATAGCAGATCTACAAGCTCACAACGTGTCGCATGGTGGCACGCTGTGAGCTTGTAAATCCATTTTACCTGTCACCAAAAAGCAGCAGGTACTCTGCCTTCACCCGATGACACCTCCAAAAGAACTACATGGCCAAATACCATATCTGCTTCCTCCTCAAGCAGAACCGCCCACTTCCGCAAAGCATTGTTTGACTTTGACTGAACACACAACTTTGACTGAACTTTAAAAAAAAAAGTGCGTCTCAGTGTGAGTGCAGCCTAAGAGACTAACAGGACACAGGTGGAGATAACTAGCAAGCACAGGGAGGTGAGACAAGACAAGTAACATTGTGGTGGGAGGAAATAAAGAGATATTTTGTATCGTTTCTGTATTGTTTTTGTTGCATCGCTGCAGCTACACTCGTTTTGTACCCAACACTTTTTGTATCAAACTGAACGTTGCGTTTATCGCTTATGGCGTTGTCACGGCAACGCGTCGCTCCCGCCAACGAGGCTTTTCTGCTGTTCGTCGCCGTCTGGACGAAACCTCACATCTCCAGATTTATAGATCTACTGTTAGTTTATTAAACCTCACATCTCCAGATTTATAGATTCTACTGTTAGTTTATTAAACCTCACATCTCCAGATTTATAGATTCTACTGTTAGTTTATTAAACCTCACATCTCCAGATTTATAGTTCTACTGTTAGTTTATTAAACCTCACATCTCCAGATTTATAGTTCTACTGTTAGTTTATTAAACCTCACATCTCCAGATTTATACATTCTACTGTTAGTTTATTAAACCTCACATCTCCAGATTTATAGTTCTACTGTTAGTTTATTAAACCTCACATCTCCAGATTTATAGTTCTACTGTTAGTTTATTAAACCTCACATCTCCAGATTTATAGATTCTACTGTTAGTTTATTAAACCTCACATCTCCAGATTTATAGATTCTACTGTTAGTTTATTAAACCTCACATCTCCAGATTTATAGATTCTACTGTTAGTTTATTAAACCTCACATCTCCAGATTTATAGTTCTACTGTTAGTTTATTAAACCTCACATCTCCAGATTTATAGTTCTACTGTTAGTTTATTAAACCTCACATCTCCAGATTTATAGTTCTACTGTTAGTTTATTAAACCTCACATCTCCAGATTTATAGATTCTACTGTTAGTTTATTAAACCTCACATCTCCAGATTTATAGATTCTACTGTTAGTTTATTAAACCTCACATCTCCAGATTTATAGTTCTACTGTTAGTTTATTAAACCTCACATCTCCAGATTTATAGTTCTACTGTTAGTTTATTAAACCTCACATCTCCAGATTTATAGATTCTACTGTTAGTTTATTAAACCTCACATCTCCAGATTTACAGATTCTACTGTTAGTTTATTCTGGTAAATTCATGTCCTTTGTGGCGTAAAACAGAGTCGCACAAAAGTAGTGAAAATAGCCGATCTACGGGGCTTTTAAGCCGTGACATCATTTTGTAGGCAGAGGAGAACTCTGCCCCCAGAGCATTTTCTGTCCCTCGCTATTTCAACAGATCCGAGACAAAAATAACGACTAAAGTATAATTCTAACACTTTCCTTTCGACAACAAAGAGAAGAAAAATGTGTAAAAATAGTAAAAAGATTCACGGAAACTGGGGGCAGAAATTCTCCTCTGCTTACAAAATGATGTCATACTTAACAGCCCCCGCGTTTTGCAAGCTTGTAGATCGACTATTTATGCCGTTTTGGAAACATTTTGAAAGTTAAAATCAGAGTGTTCAACCGATGAAAAGTATTAAGAAGATCTTAGTGAGTAAATCAGGGGTCTTCAACAGGGGGTCCGGGACCCCTAGGGGGTCCTCAGAGTTAGTACAGGGGGTCCTCCAAATCTTTGAGTGATAGAAAGTTTTTCTTTTTATATATATATATATATATATATATATATATATATATATATATATATATATATTAACCACTTGAACCCTGGTGTCAATATTCTGAGAACTTTAGCCAAAGTTGTGAGGCATTGTGAGCTTGTAGATCGGCTATATTTGGCAAAGAGCTTTGGTGTAGAGTAGTCGGGGGCGTTAGAGATATTTCGCGCTAATCAGTCTAAAAGCGCAACATTGTGCACAGATGTAGCCCAGGGTATGTTCTAATGGTTTAGCTAGGGCGCCCGAGTCTGCGACCTTCGGGGTCAACACAGCTCCAGAAAACCCCCACTAAACTCTGAAAAGTGATGACTCATCACTTTTCATCACTAAACCATAGTTTTCTGGGGCCATTTATAGCCCAAGGAATGTTTTTTTGTGCAAAACAAATGCTTGAAATGGATTCAGCATCATGACAAACCCCTAGTTAGACCCCTCAGATCCTACTTAAATACCCAGGAAAAAAAGGTTTTCTTGGTATTTTCCTCCTGTATAGAAAGTCGATGGGAGCCCAACTTGATTTGGCCGCTGTGGCGACCCCGAATGTCGCAGACTCGGGCGCCTAGCTAAATCATTAGAGCATACCCTGGGCTACATCTGTACAAAATTTGGCGCTTTTAGACTAATTAGCACGAAATGACCATGTCATCTCCCTAACGCCCCCGACTAGAGGGGAAATGACCATGTCATCTCCCTAACGCCCCCGACTAGAGGGGAAATGACCATGTCATCTCCCTAACGCCCCCGACTAGAGGGGAAATGACCATGTCATCTCCCTAACGCCCCCGACTAGAGGGGAAAAGACCATGTCATCTCCCTAACGCCCCCGACTAGAGGGGAAATGACCATGTCATCTCCCTAACGCCCCCGACTAGAGGGGAAATGACCATGTCATCTCCCTAACGCCCCCGACTAGAGGGGAAATGACCATGTCATCTCCCTAACGCCCCCGACTAGAGGGGAAATGACCATGTCATCTCCCTAACGCCCCCGACTAGAGGGGAAATGACCATGTCATCTCCCTAACGCCCCCGACTAGAGGGGAAAAGACCATGTCATCTCCCTAACGCCCCCGACTAGAGGGGAAATGACCATGTCATCTCCCTAACGCCCCCGACTAGAGGGGAAATGACCATGTCATCTCCCTAACGCCCCCGACTAGAGGGGAAATGACCATGTCATCTCCCTAACGCCCCCGACTAGAGGGGAAATGACCATGTCATCTCCCTAACGCCCCCGACTAGAGGGGAAATGACCATGTCATCTCCCTAACGCCCCCGACTAGAGGGGAAATGACCATGTCATCTCCCTAACGCCCCCGACTAGAGGGGAAAAGACCATGTCATCTCCCTAACGCCCCCGACTAGAGGGGAAATGACCATGTCATCTCCCTAACGCCCCCGACTAGAGGGGAAAAGACCATGTCATCTCCCTAACGCCCCCGACTAGAGGGGAAATGACCATGTCATCTCCCTAACGCCCCCGACTAGAGGGGAAATGACCATGTCATCTCCCTAACGCCCCCGACTAGAGGGGAAATGACCATGTCATCTCCCTAACGCCCCCGACTAGAGGGGAAAAGACCATGTCATCTCCCTAACGCCCCCGACTAGAGGGGAAATGACCATGTCATCTCCCTAACGCCCCCGACTAGAGGGGAAATGACCATGTCATCTCCCTAACGCCCCCGACTAGAGGGGAAATGACCATGTCATCTCCCTAACGCCCCCGACTAGAGGGGAAATGACCATGTCATCTCCCTAACGCCCCCGACTAGAGGGGAAATGACCATGTCATCTCCCTAACGCCCCCGACTAGAGGGGAAATGACCATGTCATCTCCCTAACGCCCCCGACTAGAGGGGAAATGACCATGTCATCTCCCTAACGCCCCCGACTAGAGGGGAAATGACCATGTCATCTCCCTAACGCCCCCGACTAGAGGGGAAATGACCATGTCATCTCCCTAACGCCCCCGACTAGAGGGGAAAAGACCATGTCATCTCCCTAACGCCCCCGACTAGAGGGGAAATGACCATGTCATCTCCCTAACGCCCCCGACTAGAGGGGAAATGACCATGTCATCTCCCTAACGCCCCCGACTAGAGGGGAAATGACCATGTCATCTCCCTAACGCCCCCGACTAGAGGGGAAATGACCATGTCATCTCCCTAACGCCCCCGACTAGAGGGGAAATGACCATGTCATCTCCCTAACGCCCCCGACTAGAGGGGAAATGACCATGTCATCTCCCTAACGCCCCCGACTAGAGGGGAAATGACCATGTCATCTCCCTAACGCCCCCGACTAGAGGGGAAATGACCATGTCATCTCCCTAACGCCCCCGACTAGAGGGGAAATGACCATGTCATCTCCCTAACGCCCCCGACTAGAGGGGAAAAGACCATGTCATCTCCCTAACGCCCCCGACTAGAGGGGAAATGACCATGTCATCTCCCTAACGCCCCCGACTAGAGGGGAAAAGACCATGTCATCTCCCTAACGCCCCCGACTAGAGGGGAAATGACCATGTCATCTCCCTAACGCCCCCGACTAGAGGGGAAATGACCATGTCATCTCCCTAACGCCCCCGACTAGAGGGGAAATGACCATGTCATCTCCCTAACGCCCCCGACTAGAGGGGAAAAGACCATGTCATCTCCCTAACGCCCCCGACTAGAGGGGAAATGACCATGTCATCTCCCTAACGCCCCCGACTAGAGGGGAAATGACCATGTCATCTCCCTAACGCCCCCGACTAGAGGGGAAAAGACCATGTCATCTCCCTAACGCCCCCGACTAGAGGGGAAAAGACCATGTCATCTCCCTAACGCCCCCGACTAGAGGGGAAAAGACCATGTCATCTCCCTAACGCCCCCGACTAGAGGGGAAATGACCATGTCATCTCCCTAACGCCCCCGACTAGAGGGGAAATGACCATGTCATCTCCCTAACGCCCCCGACTAGAGGGGAAATGACCATGTCATCTCCCTAACGCCCCCGACTAGAGGGGAAATGACCATGTCATCTCCCTAACGCCCCCGACTAGAGGGGAAAAGACCATGTCATCTCCCTAACGCCCCCGACTAGAGGGGAAATGACCATGTCATCTCCCTAACGCCCCCGACTAGAGGGGAAATGACCATGTCATCTCCCTAACGCCCCCGACTAGAGGGGAAATGACCATGTCATCTCCCTAACGCCCCCGACTAGAGGGGAAATGACCATGTCATCTCCCTAACGCCCCCGACTAGAGGGGAAATGACCATGTCATCTCCCTAACGCCCCCGACTAGAGGGGAAATGACCATGTCATCTCCCTAACGCCCCCGACTAGAGGGGAAAAGACCATGTCATCTCCCTAACGCCCCCGACTAGAGGGGAAAAGACCATGTCATCTCCCTAACGCCCCCGACTAGAGGGGAAATGACCATGTCATCTCCCTAACGCCCCCGACTAGAGGGGAAATGACCATGTCATCTCCCTAACGCCCCCGACTAGAGGGGAAATGACCATGTCATCTCCCTAACGCCCCCGACTAGAGGGGAAATGACCATGTCATCTCCCTAACGCCCCCGACTAGAGGGGAAATGACCATGTCATCTCCCTAACGCCCCCGACTAGAGGGGAAAAGACCATGTCATCTCCCTAACGCCCCCGACTAGAGGGGAAATGACCATGTCATCTCCCTAACGCCCCCGACTAGAGGGGAAATGACCATGTCATCTCCCTAACGCCCCCGACTAGAGGGGAAATGACCATGTCATCTCCCTAACGCCCCCGACTAGAGGGGAAATGACCATGTCATCTCCCTAACGCCCCCGACTAGAGGGGAAAAGACCATGTCATCTCCCTAACGCCCCCGACTAGAGGGGAAATGACCATGTCATCTCCCTAACGCCCCCGACTAGAGGGGAAAAGACCATGTCATCTCCCTAACGCCCCCGACTAGAGGGGAAATGACCATGTCATCTCCCTAACGCCCCCGACTAGAGGGGACATGACCATGTCATCTCCCTAACGCCCCCGACTAGAGGGGAAATGACCATGTCATCTCCCTAACGCCCCCGACTAGAGGGGAAATGACCATGTCATCTCCCTAACGCCCCCGACTAGAGGGGAAAAGACCATGTCATCTCCCTAACGCCCCCGACTAGAGGGGAAATGACCATGTCATCTCCCTAACGCCCCCGACTAGAGGGGAAATGACCATGTCATCTCCCTAACGCCCCCGACTAGAGGGGAAAAGACCATGTCATCTCCCTAACGCCCCCGACTAGAGGGGAAATGACCATGTCATCTCCCTAACGCCCCCGACTAGAGGGGAAATGACCATGTCATCTCCCCAACGCCCCCGACTAGAGGGGAAATGACCATGTCATCTCCCCAACGCCCCCGACTAGAGGGGAAATGACCATGTCATCTCCCCAACGCCCCCGACTAGAGGGGAAATGACCATGTCATCTCCCCAACGCCCCCGACTAGAGGGGAAATGACCATGTCATCTCCCCAACGCCCCCGACTAGAGGGGAAATGACCATGTCATCTCCCCAACGCCCCCGACTAGAGGGGAAATGACCATGTCATCTCCCCAACGCCCCCGACTAGAGGGGAAATGACCATGTCATCTCCCCAACGCCCCCGACTAGAGGGGAAATGACCATGTCATCTCCCCAACGCCCCCGACTAGAGGGGAAATGACCATGTCATCTCCCCAACGCCCCCGACTAGAGGGGAAAAGACCATGTCATCTCCCTAACGCCCCCGACTAGAGGGGAAATGACCATGTCATCTCCCCAACGCCCCCGACTAGAGGGGAAATGACCATGTCATCTCCCCAACGCCCCCGACTAGAGGGGAAATGACCATGTCATCTCCCCAACGCCCCCGACTAGAGGGGAAAAGACCATGTCATCTCCCTAACGCCCCCGACTAGAGGGGAAATGACCATGTCATCTCCCCAACGCCCCCGACTAGAGGGGAAATGACCATGTCATCTCCCTAACGCCCCCGACTAGAGGGGAAATGACCATGTCATCTCCCTAACGCCCCCGACTAGAGGGGAAATGACCATGTCATCTCCCTAACGCCCCCGACTAGAGGGGAAATGACCATGTCATCTCCCTAACGCCCCCGACTAGAGGGGAAATGACCATGTCATCTCCCTAACGCCCCCGACTAGAGGGGAAATGACCATGTCATCTCCCTAACGCCCCCGACTAGAGGGGAAATGACCATGTCATCTCCCTAACGCCCCCGACTAGAGGGGAAATGACCATGTCATCTCCCTAACGCCCCCGACTAGAGGGGAAATGACCATGTCATCTCCCTAACGCCCCCGACTAGAGGGGAAAAGACCATGTCATCTCCCTAACGCCCCCGACTAGAGGGGAAATGACCATGTCATCTCCCTAACGCCCCCGACTAGAGGGGAAATGACCATGTCATCTCCCTAACGCCCCCGACTAGAGGGGAAATGACCATGTCATCTCCCTAACGCCCCCGACTAGAGGGGAAAAGACCATGTCATCTCCCTAACGCCCCCGACTAGAGGGGAAATGACCATGTCATCTCCCTAACGCCCCCGACTAGAGGGGAAAAGACCATGTCATCTCCCTAACGCCCCCGACTAGAGGGGAAATGACCATGTCATCTCCCTAACGCCCCCGACTAGAGGGGAAATGACCATGTCATCTCCCTAACGCCCCCGACTAGAGGGGAAAAGACCATGTCATCTCCCTAACGCCCCCGACTAGAGGGGAAATGACCATGTCATCTCCCTAACGCCCCCGACTAGAGGGGAAAAGAGCAGACTAATGCTACATTCACACTGAGAGAAGCCAAGCTAATGGTTGGCTTGGTAATTCAATGTAATCTCTATGCAAACCAGCTTTTAAAATGTCCTTGCTCGGGAAAAAAAGCTTGGCAATTTTAAAAGATGGTTTGCATACAGATTACATTGAATAACCAAGCCATCCATTAGCTTGGTTTTTCTGTATGTGAATGAGGCATTAGTACAGAGTGAAAGGTCAAGTTTATTAAGTATTGATGGTTCAAGCGGTTAAATATCTGAAAACACAAATTGACACGCATCCAAAATACACTGATGATTGTGCTGTCAAACTATTAAACTATGGTCCCTGCTTCATCTCTCTCTCAACTAAGGGGTCCCTGCTTCATCTCTCTCAACTAAGGGGTCCCTGCTTCATCTCTCTCAACTAAGGGGTCCCTGCTTCATCTCTCTCAACTAAGGGGTCCCTGCTTCATCTCTCTCAACTAAGGGGTCCCTGCTTCATCTCTCTCAACTAAGAGGTCCCTGCTTCATCTCTCTCTCAACTAAGGGGTCCCTGCTTCATCTCTCTCAACTAAGAGGTCCCTGCTTCATCTCTCTCAACTAAGAGGTCCCTGCTTCATCTCTCTCTCAACTAAGGGGTCCCTGCTTCATCTCTCTCAACTAAGGGGTCCCTGCTTCATCTCTCTCTCAACTAAGGGGTCCCTGCTTCATCTCTCTCTCAACTAAGGGGTCCCTGCTTCATCTCTCTCTCAACTAAGGGGTCCCTGCTTCATCTCTCTCTCAACTAAGGGGTCCCTGCTTCATCTCTCTCTCAACTAAGGGGTCCCTGCTTCATCCCTCTCAACTAAGGGGTCCTTGGCCTGAAAACGTTGAAGACCCCTGGACTAATTGATAACCACATTGGCTCCAGATTAGAACTCTTGTTTTTATTTATTTATTCTGTAAAGTAACGGTTTTGGACATACAAGGTTTCCTCCCGACAGTGACGCTTAATTTGTACGCTCTCTATAGAAATAAATCTCTCTGTAATTCTTTGCTCTGTTCAGCCCACAGGAGAGGCTGCTCAGGGACGTGCTGGCCATTGGGAAAAGCGGGACAACTCCCGAACGGCCGGTTCATTACCGGCCGGTCCAGGCCAGGCCATTAGGAAAAACATAAAATGTCGGCCTTCGTTCCATTTTGGGGGCTGGGCGGCCAACAAAGTAAATCGTCACTGTCGGGCAGAAAACCTTGTATCTCCAAGCTTCAAATTTGTAATTTTTTTCGCAAAGCAAAGCCCTGCTTCATCATACAAGGCCGTCGCACAAAGGTAGTGAAAACAGCAGATCTACAAGCACACAACGCCTCGCGGTGCGAGGCGTTGTGTGCTTGTAGATCGGCTGTTTTCACTAGTTTAAATCATTTTTTAAATGTTTTTGGACATACAAGGTTTCCACCCGACAATGACGAAATATGTAATTGGCCCACTGGCTTGTCACTTGTCATGATCTGAAATGGCAAATCTTTGAGCAGCAGCAGCAGCGCTATAGAGAGAGATCTCTCTCTATAGCGCGCAATGAGGGCCTCTACAACTCTTTTTTTCCCGGGCTGAATCAGAGGCCCAGCACGTCCCTGAGGCTGCTAAATGCTGTACACCAGGATACATAATCATTTTGTAAGGAATTGAAATGAATGCTGTTGTTGTTCGTACGACATGTTGAAATAAATTTGATTTGATATTTGGAAAAGTGTTTCCAAGGAAAGCTTTCAAATCTCTTCTCCCAGACTCTTTATTTTGTTACATAACTGTATAGCACTTTATATTGTCACTCTGTTGTGGACACACTAACACAGTTACATTTACTTCAGTGTTACATAACTGTATAGCACTTTATATTGTCATTTCACTCTGTGGTGGACACACTAACACAGTTACATTTACTTCAGTGTTACATAACTGTATAGCACTTTATATTGTCATTTCACTCTGTGGTGGACACACTAACACAGTTACATTTACTTCAGTGTTACATAACTGTATAGCACTTTATATTGTCATTTCACTCTGTGGTGGACACACTAACAAAGTTACATTTACTTCAGTGTCTGAGCTGGAGTTTATTTTAGTTTGCTAACTTATGACTTTGGCTCCGCTACATTTCTAGGAAGGGAAAAGGTACTGTAACAGCGCAACTAGCAGCCAACCATATAGGAAGTTTTAGTTCCATATTGGAATCATTTTAAATCAGCGGAACTATGCCCCTGTATGTATTTATGGGTCTGTCATTTATTCAGCATACTTTTGACCGTTGGCTCTGTACTTGGTCTGCTCTTTTTTTTCCTTCTTTCTACACCAAACCATTCAGTGTAGTACTGGCTCCAGTCCATAGGGGGAGCTGTAGAGTAAAAGGTTAGTCACAGGAGGTAGAAGGGAAAGGTGTAAATGTGACAGGAAGTGGTAAGGAAATGTGAGAAAGTCATAAATGTGCTGTGATGCCTTGCTGGGAGTACGTGGGGAGCACATCGAGACACTCAGTTAATGATATATAGAGCCATGATCCGATCAGCCTTTGATTATGGGTGCTTGGCCTATGGAGCTGCAGCCAAAACTAACCTGGCAGCACTGGATAGAGTGCAGGCAAAAGCACTAAGAGTGTGTTGTGGGGCGTTTTGCTCAACCCCAATCCCAGCCTTGCTGGTGGAGATGGGAGAAACACCCCTAGCATTAAGGAGAAGGAAGCTAGCCTTACACTACGTAGCCAAGCTGTATGGGCTCAAGTCCACCCAGGTAGACAGTTGCTGGAGGAGTGCTGGGAGTGGGGAGGTGGGGAAAGCGGGAGCTTTGTATACAGAATAAGAACGGAGGAGGAGGATCTGGGACTGAGTGGGGTACACAGGGGTACGGCAGTGGTCTGGCCTTCTGTCCCCCCATGGCTGCTACCAATAGTGAAGGTTGACCTTAACATTGCTGAGAGGAAGAGGGAGAAGAGTAGTGGAGACCCAGAGGACTGGGTGAGGGAGAGGATGAGGGAGAAATGGGCAGAACCACATACAAATATTCACAGATGGTTCTATGGATCCAAACAGTAAAAAGGTGGGGTTCGCAGTCCACATTCCCTCCTTGCGGATCACCCAGAGCAGACGGCTATCAAATGGGGTTTCAGTCTTCACCTCAGAAGTGGTGGCCTTAATATGGGCAGTAAATTGGGTTGAGGAAGTGGGGCCGCAGCAGGTGGTTATCTGCTCGGACTCAGAGGCTGCGCTTATGGCTCTGCAGGGGGGTCACGGGTCAGACCAGACCTAATCTGTGAACTGTTAACTGCACTGTATAGAGTAGAGCGAGCTGGAACCAGAGTGGGGTTCATGTGGGTCCCAGCCCATGTGGGGGTGGGGGGCAACGAGGCTGCTGATTTGGCAGCTAAAGAGGCCCTGGGTAGGAAGGAGGTGGATGTGGGCATAGCCCTGGGTATCTCTGAGTACCGAAGCAAAATAAAGGAGGAGATAATTAGGAGGTGGCAAAACGAATGGGAGGGGGAAACAAGAGGAAGGTTTTATTATGGAATACAAAATAGTGTTAGGGCAGGGAACATCACTCTAGGGAGCAACAGAAGGGAGCAGGTGATAATGGCAAGACTAAAGTTTGGACATTGCGGGCTAGCCAGCTGTCTGAAAACAGTGGGGAAACATCTGGATGGGCTGTGTGAGTGTGGGAGAGCAGAGACTGTCAGTCATGTACTTTTTGAGTGTGAGATGTACAGAGAAGAGAGGGCTCAACTGCGTGAAGAAATGGGGGCTGTTGGAATCACCACAATGGATGATAGCACACTGTTCAGTTCAAAGGAGCATCATGCTGTGGAGAGGAGCATTCTGTCCTTCCTCCGCAACACAGACCTCTATCAGAGGATATAGGAACTGTAAGGAGTAATACCACCCTGAACTGTGGAGGGCAGTAATACGCGGAAGCGTCTACACTGCCGGAAACCCCAAAAGAAGAAGAAGAAGAAGAAGACAGGAAGTGGTTGGGTTACATTTTGAAAAAAAGAGTACTTGGTTAAAAAAACATTCTTTACAGTCTAACTTCATCCAACATCACAACAATAAATTAAACTGTGTGTCCTAAATAAGAAAGACTTTATAGAAATAAAAGGATATTGTTATAATATTATGATGGTGGATTTTTATAAAGAAACAGATCAACAGAGGAACCATGGAGTCTCCATTAAGAAGAGGTAAGAACAGGAGTTCTTCCACTCTTTCATTTCACAACGTGACGCCTTGTGAGCTTGTAGATCTGCTGTTTTTGGTGAATGTTCCCCCCCACAGTAGGGATGCTGGGGTTTAAGTGGTTAAACGGAAAGTTCTAAAGTAATTTACAAAAGAGTCATTTACAAGACCTGAGAGATTTAGACACACACACACACACACACACACACACACACACACACACACACACACACACACACACACACACACACACACACACACACACACACACACACACACTAGCCACAAAGTGCAACACTAGATTTTATTTATAATCGGATGAATCTAGGATTGCAATACTGTACCTCCCATAGGCAGCCAATGCATCAAAACAGTTTTTTGCTATCTGATTGTATTAAACGACGTCAAACTCACCAATACTGGGGCTGTATGGAAAGTTTGGAGTATCCTCTTTCTATCTGCAAAGTGTTTATTTCATAAAAAAACAGCGTAGACATGTTATGAGCTACTTTCTATCGAGAAATTCAGTTCAGGTGATTATATTTTCTAAGTGCTGGAGTTTGGAAGCGCTTGTGGGAAGTCACTAAGCGGTCTTGTGTACCAGCTGGTTCTAAATGTCACATAGTGCAGGTGGCAGCGGGACATGGCGTTATAGAAGACAAGCGCTTCCGAAGTTCAACACAAAAAAAACATGGCTGGTCGGATTTATTGACCGATATAACTCATAACATGTCTAAGCTGTGTTTTTTATGAAACAAACACTTTGCAGATAGAAAGAGGATGTTTCTAGCTTTCCATACAGCCCCAATATTGGTGAGTTTGACGTCGTTTAATACAATCAGATGGCAAAAAAAACTGTTTTGATGCATTGGCTGCCTATGGGAGGTATTGCAACCCTAGATTCAACCGATTAAAACAAATCTAGTGTTGCAATTTGTGTCCACACACACACACACACACACACACACACACACACACACACACACACACACACACACACACACACACACAGTCACACACACACTCACCACGTGACCTACTGTAAGTAACATAATGATATTTCACATCTTTAACCACTTGAACCCCAGCAGGGACGTGCTGGGCCCCTGATTCAGCCCAGGAAAAAGAGTTGTAGAGGCCCTCATTGCAGCGCTATAGAGAGAGATCTCTCTCTATAGCACTATAGAGAGAGATCTCTCTATAGCGCTATAGAGAGAGATCTCTCTCTATAGCACTATAGAGAGAGATCTCTCTATAGCGCTATAGAGAGAGATCTCTCTCTATAGCGCTGCTGCTGCTACTCAAAGATTTGCCATTTCAAGATCATGACAAGTGACAAGCCAGTGGGCCAATTACTGTACATGTGTTATATTTCGTCATTGCCGGGTGGAAACCTTGTATGTCCAAAACCGTTTGTTTTGTATTTATCATTTTAAAAAGGATTTAAACTAGTGAAAACAGCCGATCTACAAGCACACAAAAATGATTTAAACTAGTAAAAACAGCCGATCTACAAGCACACAACGCCTCGCACCGCGAGGTGTTGTGTGCTTGTAGATCTGCTGTTTTCACTACTTTTGTGCAACGGCCTTGTACGATGAAGCAGGGCTTTGCTTTGCGAATAAATTTATACATTTGAAACTTGGAGATACAAGGTTTCTGCCCGACAGTGACAATTTACTTTGTCGGCCGCCCAGCCCCCAAAATGGAACGAAGGCCGACATTTTATTTTTAATGTTTTCCTAATGGCCGGCCTGGACCGGCCGGGAATGAGCCGGCTGTTTGGGAGTTGTCCCGCTTTTCCCAATGGCCAGCACGTCCCTGGTGGAGGGGTAGGAGAGGAGGTGGAGGGGGGTGGACCTGAAGCTGATCAGCCTACTGTTAACACAGAGAATGATTTGTTGAGCACTCAGGAGAACAGTGGTCCTAGTGGCAGCCAAGTGGAGGGGGCTGGAGTAGAGGGACTGCTAGCTGATGTTGATATGGGAGGGGAGGAGGAGAACTTAAAGGTGGGGAGACAAAATAGAAAGGCAAACTGTTCAGATGGATCACAAGTCAAAAAGGTGACAGCTGAAGAAAAACAACATGACTCTGAATCAGATGGTTGGGAAAATGACGATGCAGGTTGTTATGAGCTGTCGGAAATGAAACAATTTCTGCAGAAAACAAAAAATGAAAAACATTTCCCTGGAAAACTGAAGTTTGTGAGATCAGCCAAATTAAATATGAAGAAAAAATCACACCAAATGTGAAGTGAGCGGTGGTCGTGCTTGCATAACGTCTTCAGACTAGGATTTGAGTCTAAGATGTACAGGCTATGCTACACACACACGTTTTACTATGGCAAAACGCTGAGGAAAAAGGCTACAGACACACGCACAGCCACTCTATGGAGCGGTTTACCACCGCTCAAAAAGGACGGGGGGCACTGAACAAGGGATTTGCAGGTTGAAACTAGACCAGGTCACCTGGTTCTGCCAGACCCGCAATGAAAACTTGTAGATCGGCTGTTTTGACTAGTATGGCACTGAACTAACACATGAACACACAGGATTGTATAGGCTGAGCAGCTGGAAATGTTTGTGAGCTTGTAGATGGGCTGAGGAATTTATAGTGTCAGCAGCTCGTCAGCCAACTCAACTCAGCTGGTCCTGTACAGGTGACGGCACTCAAGGCAATCAGCCGAGCAAGGGAAGGGAGGGGCAGATGAGCAGTCAGAGGCAAACACAGGCACACTGAGGAAAAGAGGGACCGACCGACCGACCGACAGACCGACCGACAAAGCCTTTTGTAGGCCGAGCCCCTGGGTCTGGCAAAAAAAAATTATTACAAAGGTTAATCAAGAGTTGAACGATGACACTGATAAACAGAAAGCTTAAAGGAGCTATAGTCAACTTTTTCATTTTGGACGTTGTCAGGCTGACTTTGTTTACGTCCCTCTTCTATTCTTTTATATTCTTTTATATGGAATCCATATAAAAGAATAGAAGAGGGACGTAAACAAAGTCAGCCTGACAACAGCCAAAATGATTATTTTATCATTATTTTACGCTTTTTGTGGTCATTTTTGAAAAGAAACACATATGAGGCTTAAACTTTTTTTATAAAATATTTTCGAAATATTATTTTTATCATGTCATGTTTATGATCCTCTTTCAGCCTATAATATTGTAGTCATGTACGAACGAGGTTTGTTTGGTGCTGTTTTGGGGTTCCCTCTCCGTACCGAGCCCTCTTTTTCGCCTTGCTTTGCTTTTAATGGACATGAAGATATTCTATTGCAGGAGTCTTCAACAGGGGGTCCGGGACCCCTAGGGGGTCCCCAGAGTTACTACAGGGGGTCCTCCAAATCTTCTTCTTTTTTTATATTAACCACTTGAACCCTGATGTCCTTATCCTGAGAACTTTAGACAAAAATAGCAGATCTACAAGCTTGTGAGCTTGTAGATCTGCTATTTTTGGCAAAGGGATTTGGTGTAGAGGGGAAAAAGAGATGACTAATTATAGAGTGAAATGTTAAGTATTGGCTCTTCAAGTGGTTAAATATCTGAAAACATAAATTGACATGAATACACTGACAATTGTGCTGTCAAACATTGAAATGGAATCTATGAACAGGTTGTGGGGGTCCCTGCTTCATCTCTCTCTCAACTAAGGAGTCCTTGGCCTGAAAACGTTGAAGACCCCTGTTCTATTGGGTCTATTGGGACAATATGCTGGAGAATTCTGCATGCCCATTGGCTACTGGTGCATGGAACAACCTCTGGTTGGTGGGGCCAGGATGGGCCTGTAATGCAGTCCAACCAGAAGACACTCACAGACTGTGTGCCACGGGTTACTGGAGTGCATGTTGTAAGGAGACCACTGGATGATGAGCCAGCAGCTGATCTGTCGGGGGCGCTGAGATCAGTTTGCTGTGAAGATCGGTTTATCAGAAAATGTACGAAAAACTGTCTATGGAGGGCATGTGGCATGAAAAGAGCTTGGATGAGCTGGAAATGGCTAGTCTGAAAGCCAAGTGGAGATAATATGGTGTCAAAGCATTGACAATGACTTGTACTGCTCTGTGGATGACAAACTGTTGCACAAGTGTTGTGTCCGTGAGGGCGGGCTGGGTGTGGAGGAGGACTCGGTGCAGAGAGGGAGCTTAGAGCTGACAGCACCAAACATTTGAATCAACCGTCTGTAACAATGGACTCATTTTGTGTTAATCTGTAGAATATGGCAGGATTTATTGTGTGGCTGGAAACCAAAAAAGATCTAATTTAAATGTAAAATGTATTTTTGTTGTTGCTGAAGAAAAGTGCCAGGTGCATTTTTTTCATCGCTGTGCTGAACAGTATTTGGACAATATTGTTTAAATAAAGGGATTTTTAAAAGTAAAAAAACACGTCTCTCTCTCTCTCTCTCTCTCTCTCTCTTTCTCTCTCTCTCTCTCTCTCTCTCTCTCTCTCTCTCACACACAGAAAAGAAGCAGCCATTGTGGTACACTTGGTGAAGAAGAGAAGTCACATGGTACACTTGGTGAAGAAGAGAAGTCACATGGTACACTTGGTGAAGAAGAGAAGTCACATGGTACACTTGGTGAAGAAGAGAAGTCACATGGTACACTTGGTGAAGAAGAGAAGTCACATGGTACACTTGGTGAAGAAGAGAAGTCACATGGTACACTTGGTGAAGAAGAGAAGTCACATGGTACACTTGGTGAAGAAGAGAAGTCACATGGTACACTTGGTGAAGAAGAGAAGTCACATGGAACACTTGGTGAAGAAGAGAAGTCACATGATGCTGGGATGTGTTGGAGTTGGGTGAAAGCCATCAGGAAACCACACCATGGATGACACTGATCTTCAACACCAGAGGAGGAACCTGAAACGTCCAGAAACTGTTGACATCCTGACACTTTGCACACTCATTCCCACTGGGCAGAGGAAGAAATGCCTCCTGAGTGTTTCAGCCTCATGGTGGCGCTAGAACTGGACGGTTCTTATCGTCTCCACCAGGCTGAAGGCATGGGGAGAGAGAATGTTTTAGACCCTGTCTGTCTGTCTGTCTGTCTGTCTGTCTGTCTGTCTGTCTGTCTGTCTGTCTGTCTGTCTGTCTGTCTGTCTGTCTGTCCGTCCGTCTGTGTGTCCGTCCTTGTGTCCATTTAAAATCCCCTTTAAAAGCGGAAGAACAACAACACAACAACAAAATCAACAACAACAACAATGTTGGACTTGAGTCACATGACAGTGTGGTCTACACGGCGCAGAGCGCTGCACAGAGCGCTGCACAGAGTGGTGCGCAGAGTGGTGCGCTTCACGGAGGAGGAGACCCAAAGCTCCAGCATGAGGTATGAATGGAGTCCAGAGGAAGCCCTCTTTAAACAAGACCAAAAGCTTTTCTTGTTTTAGTTGACATAGTGTCATGCAGTGAACTGTACCTTTTCCTATGCAAACTTCACATGAAGTAGGTGGGCTAGCCTTGTTGCTGCATAGATCCACTCTCTGTTTGGGACCCCCAGGCCCCCTTCACCATATG
Source organism: Nannobrachium achirus (assembly GCF_963921795.1). Lineage (NCBI taxonomy): Eukaryota > Metazoa > Chordata > Actinopteri > Myctophiformes > Myctophidae > Nannobrachium > Nannobrachium achirus. Next base: position 3,166,415 of record NC_137825.1, on the reverse strand, counting down.
GACCACTAGTCCTGTGCCCAGGGGGTTGGGGTTAGGGACCATATGGACCACTAGTCCTGTGCCAGGGGGTTGGGGTTAGGGACCATATGGACCACTAGTCCTGTGCCCAGGGGGTTAGGGTTAGGGACCATATGGACCACTAGTCCTGTGTCCAGGGGGTTGGGGTTAGGGACCATATGGACCACTAGTCCTGTGTCCAGGGGGTTGGGGTTAGGGACCATATGGACCACTAGTCCTGTGTCCAGGGGGTTGGGGTTAGGGACCATATGGACCACTAGTCCTGTGCCCAGGGGGTTGGGGTTAGGGACCATATGGACCACTAGTCCTGTGTCCAGGGGGTTGGGGTTAGGGACCATATGGACCACTAGTCCTGTGCCCAGGGGGTTGGGGTTAGGGCACACTGACAGTATACAGTATGAGGGATTGAATGTAGGAGTCTCAGATGTAATGTTGCTGATACTAAACAGACGGACAGACATACATTCGCTAAATTTATTTAGTTAGATGTTGGCTATGTATCGGGTCTGGGTCGCATCCTGGTGAAATATTTGGCAGTGTGTGATCCCTTGTCGGAGATCAATCACATAGTGTGAAAACCACAACGATATTATGACAGCCGATGTCAAGAAAGACAAATACTTTAACCATCCGATGACACCACGACCTCGTCAATATGTTGCTGCCTTTAGTTTTAATCTAAAAATATGTCTTTGGAAGAAGCAAGAAGCTATAACCAGTAAGACTCCCTAATCGGGAGATAAGCGACCACCAGGTCGCAGCGTGATTTTAGGGCAAAATGTGTAGGAGCAGTGTCCAAAAATGTGTTTGAAAAAATCGGCCTGATGGTGGCACTATATGGGACAGATCCATGTTGATGAGATGAGTGTAGACATACTGTGTACCAATTTGCTGATTTTAGGGCAAAATCTGTAGGAGCAGTATCCACAAATGTGTTTGAAAAAATCGGCCTGATGGTGGCGCTAAATGGGACAGATCCATGTTGATGAGATGAGTGTAGACATACTGTGTACTGATTTGCATGATTTTAGGGCAACATTTGTTGGAGCAGTGTCCAAAAATGTGTTTTGCAAGAATCAGCCTCATGGTGGCGCTAGAAGAGGGCCATGTGAGAATTGATGTTTGGAGGTTGTGGTTTGGCAGGCAAGGAGTGTGTGTGCAAAATTTGGCATGGATCGGGGCAACGATTGTGGAGATTATGAGCAGGGTAAAAGTGTGACGTGTGACTGACAGGTTTTGATAGTAACTGCGACCTGACGGTCGCCATAAATAGCATATCGTCACTTCTGGCTAAAACCTCTTAACTCCATTTGTGAGGTTTTAGATTTTTCTGCATATGTTTCATCTCGCTTGATGAAAGTAAAGTATTATCTCGCTGCTGTCAGGCAGAAACCTCTTATCTGTTTACATTTCTGACTAATAAAATATTCAATATTACATCTCCATATTTCACATTAATGTACTACTTTGTCACACAGTGTCACACGAAAGGAGTGAAAATAGCTGATCTACAACTACAAACCCACACTGTGTCGCATCGTGACACGTTGTGAACTTGTAGATCGGCTATTTTTTTAAATACTAATAAAAAGGAACGTTTTTTTGGACATATGCAACAATATATTTTATAATTATTAGACGGCTGTCTTTTCAGAGAAGAGGGTTACTTGAGGACAAGAGGAGATCAAGTGATACCAACTAAACTAGTTTGATGGGTTCCATTCAGGGGAGAAAGTCTCAGAACATTGTTGTGATTCCATGCGTAGGAATGTACTGTAGGTATGTTGTAAGGTGTGGTGATGGAGCAACAAAACTGCTGCATACCTGAAGGTCACGACAGCATTTAAAGAGGTGGTGATTATACCATTAAGACTCCCTAATCGGGAGATGCGACCGTCAGGTCGCAGCATGATTTTAGGCCAAAATGTGTAGGAGCAGTGTCCAAAAAAGTGTTTGAAAAAATCACAATTTGTAGGAGCAGTCGGCCTGAAGGTGGCACTAAATGGGACAGATCCATGTTGATGACATGAGTGTAGACATACAGTGTAGCGATTTGCGTGATTTTAGGGCAAAATCTGTAGGAGCAGTGTCCAAAAATGTCTTTTAAAAAATCGCCTGATGGTGGACGCTATATGGGAGAGATCCGTGTTGATGACATGAGTGTAGACATACTGTGTACCGATTTGCGTGATTTTAGGGCAAACATTGCAGGAGCAGTGTCCAAAAATGTGTTTTGCAAGAATCGGCCTCATGGTGGCGCTAGAAGAGGGCCATGTGAGAATTGATGGGTGGAGGTTGTGGTTTGGCAGGCAAAGAGTGTGTGTGCAAAATTTGGCATGGTCGGGGCAACGGTTGCGGAGATATGAGCAGGGGAAAAGTGTGACGTGTGACTGACAGACTGACTGACTGACTGACTGACGGAGGGACGGACGGACGGACGGACGGACGGACGGACGGACGGACGGACGGACGGACGGACGGACGGACGGACGGAGGTTTGGATAGTATAGGAGTGCAAGTAACTGCGACCTAACGGTCGCAACTAGGAGGAAGATTTTTTTTCTCCAAAATAGTCTACAGAAACTGTTAGAATTATGTTTTAATGTGGCCACACCCATCAGTTCATTAAAGGGATATTTCACTTATATTTTCACTTTTATTGTTTGACAGGCTTTTATGAACCGTTTTTAATTTGCTTCATTCAGTATTTAGATAGGCCTGAATTAAATGTTATCAGGCTCCCCATACACACGTTGTAACTTCAAACTCCATTTTAACCATGATAGATTAATCAAAAACCCCCATTATTTTTGCGTGTGTGTATGTAATCCGCGTATCTCGAGAACCGTTCGTCCCACCGGCTTCAGATTCGGCACGCGCGTTCCCCGCCGTGGAGTGCAGTGCCCGGCCTCGACCTGACCCGATACGCTGTTTTCCGGAACTGGCGCGAAACGTTCGGAATCTCCGTATGCGGAGCTAATTGTTAACATCAGGCTGTTCCGGACAGTTGTCACCGGACTAAAAATCTACAACAACCTTATTTGTCAATGGGACCCTGCAGCTATACTGGCGATAGCAGGCAATGAGGCTGATAACGTCTCCCAAAAACATGAAAATAATGTAACTTTTGGACAACGTTGCCCAGAGTCGCCAGCTGTTGACCACTGTTAAAACGTAGGGTCAGGGCCCTGTCTTGTGCGCCGCCCTACACCTTTGGCCTGAACATTTTTTTGGCATTTGTTTTACTAAAACAATCTACAGTACATCGACATATTATGACTTTGTAGATCGTCTATTTGAGCTGTTTTAAAATGTTTGAATAATAAATATAATAGAGATAGAGGCATTAAAAAAAAAAAAACACTGGGGAATGGCTCTCATTCGTATTTTTGTATGTACAATGATGTTGATGTGTACATGCATAGAGTATGATCAGGTGTTGTTTATGTGTGTAGGAATCTAGTTTGACAGCTTAGATTCTACATTCTCTAGAAGTTTCCCCGCCCAGCTTCAACCAACACTTTATAAGCAGGAGAGAGAGAACATTGTATCAGTCAGAGATCAGTTTGGATAGATTACCTTCCTGGTGCTGTTAACCCATTCAGACCTGAGACCCATTCTAACAACACCTTCTAAACCCAACCAACAGTTACATTTAGACCTGAGACCCATTCTAACAACACCTTCTAAACCGAACCAACAGTTACATTTAAAGGACTGACGAGGACCTTGGATTGACGTAAGGTAAGGTAAGGACTGTACCTGAAAACCAAGCATACATTTGATGGTGTTACATTTCTAATAGAATGTATGACTGTATTGTACTATTATACCAAGATAATAAGATGATGCAGATGACATTAAATACATTAAATAGAATGTATGACTGTATTGTACTATTATACCAAGATAATAACATGATGCAGATGACATTAAATACATTAAATAGAATGTATGACTGTATTGTACTATTATACCAAGATAATAAGATGATGCAGATGACATTAAATACATTAAATAGAATGTATGACTGTATTGTACTATTATACCAAGATAATAAGATGATGCAGATGACATTAAATACATTAAATAGAATGTATGACTGTATTGTACTATTATACCAAGATAATAAGATGATGCAGATGACATTAAATACATTAAATAGAATGTATGACTGTATTGTACTATTATACCAAGATAATAAGATGATGCAGATGACATTAAATACATTAAATAGAATGTATGACTGTATTGTACTATTATACCAAGATAATAAGATGATGCAGATGACATTAAATACAAATGTCGTCTATTGGAAGTTGGAAGCACTTTGTGAGGACAAATGATACACTGTATCTGTCTGGTGGAAACCTTGAAACTGTTTAAAAACATGTTGCTTTGCACCACGTTGTGAGCTTCTATAGATCTATAGATCCATTCTTCTATAGATCTATAGATCCATTCTTCTATAGATCTATAGATCCATTCTTCTATAGATCTGCTACTTTTGATGCTTTTTTTGTAAGCTGCAGTTTGATGAAGAAGGACATTCATTTATGAAAAACACAAAAGTTTAGATCGTGGAGATAAGAGGTTTCTTCCTGACAGCAACGTTATTGTACATCAGAGACTGTTCTGGTTCAGAACGACCACACATGACAGTAAACATGATCCACATCATGACTGTCACAGTCAAAACAGAAAATAAACTAGAAAATAAAAATAATTATGAGAAAAATTATGAGTGGCTTCAGCTCGCTGAATCTCTCGCGCTCTAACCCTAACCAGAGAGAGAGAGAGAGAGAGAGAGAGAGAGAGAGAGAGAGAGAGAGAGAGAGAGAGAGAGAGAGAGAGAGAGAGAGAGAGAGAGAGAGAGAGAGAGAGAGAGAGAGAGAGAGGCTTTTATTTAAGACAATGAGTATGATATTACCTCTTATTCCTTTTATTTGTGTCTATTTTGCTGGAGTAAATTAAACCACAATAATATTAACCAGTAAGACTCCCTAAATCGGGGGATAAGCGACCGCCAGGTCACATACACAAACTTTAGAAGGCAATGGTAGCCAATCAGGAGGGAATGGGACAGATCCATGTTGATGACATGACCGTAGAGATACTGTGTACCGCTTCGCATGATTTTAGGGCAAAATCTGTAGCAGCAGTGTCCAAAAATGTGTTTTTAAAAAAATGGCCAGATGGTGGCGCTAGATGGGAGAGATGCATTTTGATGACATGACTGTAGAGATACTCTGTACCGCTTAGTGTGATTTTAGGGCAAAATCTGTAGCAGCAGTGTCCAAAAAAGCGTTTAGCAAGAATCAGCCTGACGGTGGCGCTAGAAGAGGGGCATGTGAGAAATGAGGGGTGTGGTTTGGCAGCCAAGGAGTGTGTGTGTGTGTGTGTGTGTGTGTGCAAAATTTGGCATGGATCGGGGCAACAGTGGCGGAGATAAGAGTAGGGCTAAAGTGTGACGTGTGACTGACTGACAGACTGACTGACAGCTGGTGGAGGATTTGATAATAACTGCGACCTGACGGTCACAATAAAAAGAAGTATTATGCCTACAACGTTGGCAGGGGTAGGGAGGAGAGTTTGAGGGTGAGGAGAGAATGCAGTGACGCTGTCATAAATCATTTGTCACTCCAGCGTCATTTGTTGACAGGCAAATTACAGCTCGTCTTACTAGGGCACCAGGTCTACATGGACGGAGCCTATTGGCTCTCTGAATTAGAAGCCTTTGTTGTACTTTTAGGCTGTATTGCCTTATTAGAAAATGTGCCCAGAAAATGAATTGTGTTCCCATGTCTGGGCACTACTCGTTCAATGCATTTTTGCATAGACAATGCCCTTGTGGACGTTGGGTTAAAATATCTCCACACAACACCTGCCCGAATTTTGTCACCAGCCATAATTGTGTACCAGTAAGACTCCCTAATCGGGAGATAAGCGACCGTCAGGTCGCAGCGTGATTTTAGGCCAAAATCTGTAGGAGCAGTGTCCAAAAATGTGTTTGAAAAAATCGGCCTGATGGTGGTGCTAAATGGGACAGATCCATGTTGATGAGATGAGTGTAGACATACTGTGTACCGATTTGCGTGATTTTAGGGCAAAATCTGTAGGAGCAGTGTCCAAAAATGTGTTTGAAAAGATCGTCCTGATGGTGGCGCTATATGGGACAGATCCATGTTGATGAGATGATTGTAGACATACTGTGTACCGATTTGCGTGATTTTAGGGCAAAATCTGTAGGAGCAGTGTCCAAAAATGTGTTTTAAAAAATCGGCCTGAAGGTGGCGCTAAATGGGACAGATCCATGTTGATGAGATGAGTGTAGACATTTTTTTGCGTGATTTTAGGGCAAACATTTTAGGAGCAGTGTCCAAAAATGTGTTTTGCAAGAATCGGCCTCATGGTGGCGCTAGAAGAGGGCCATGTGAGAATTGATGGGTGGAGGTTGTGGTTTGGCAGGCAAGGAGTGTGTGCAACATTTGGCATGGATGGGGGCAACGGTGGCGGAGATATGAGAAGGACAAAAGTGTGACGTGTGACTGACTGTCAGACTGACTGACAGCTGGTGGAGGTTTTGATAGTAACTGCGACCTGACGGTCACAATAAAAAGAAGTATTAGGCCTACAAATAAGCTAGGTGCTAAGCTGTTTATGCAGAATGTTTTCCATGCTCTGGCCTTGGCCAGAACACAACAATCCAAAACAACAGATTGTGATGAACAACTCTTATCTGCTACCCACGAAGAATCCATAACAAGAAATGGTGTTATGGTTACTGAAGAGCCCCCCCCCGGCCGAGGGGGGAACGGCCTTGGCGAACGGAGGAGATTTAAAAACAACAGTTACCATTGTCCCTGCCCTCTCTGACGAGGAACTGATTATGGACGCCATCTCTGCCAAAGTGAATGCAGAGATGGGGTTACTCAGGGAAATGTTTGAAGAGGAGAGTAATGAAGAAGAGTTTTATGGATTCTCTGCTTCAGCCGTGGGTGGCCCGAACCATGAGCAGAGTGAAATGGCAAATGGCCCGAACCATGAGCAGAGTGAACTGGCAACTGACAACGGAGAGTTGACTGAAGAGGAGGGGGCTGGCACAACCGAACAGAGTGAACTGGCAACAGACAATGGAGAGTCTACAGCCATGGACTCAGCCATGGCTGGCCCGAACCATGAGTCAACCAATGAGGAAGAACAGCCCCCATCACCCCAATCCTCCTCTTTCTCCCTATCTCCAATGCCTCTTCTAGAATTCACGAGTGGAATGAATGAACTTATAAACACTGCGATTAAAATGACCCCGGCCAGACGCCCGGTCAAAGGCCCGGCACCACAACCACCACCGGCCAAACGCCCGGCTCCACAACCACCATCCCTGAAAACGCCTGAAATTGCCCCCGCCGTGCCCCAGAAATCTGTGGCCTGGGTGCTTTCGCCCCCACCCATCCCTCCACGACCACAACGACAGAAGACCCGGGCCTCCCAGCTGGACAATACGTTCAGCCGTTGATGTCAGCTGTCTATCTCTATCTAGGTCGTCCTCAGACGAGCCCTCCATCGTTGTTTCCAGTCATCTCGGTTCTCCATACATCTGGCCAGCTCATTGGTGTTCTGTGTCCCTACGTCTTCCTTGAGTACGTCCACGTATGTTTTTGTGGGACGTCCTCGCGACCGGTGCCCATGTGTTGGCTCCCACAGTACCAATTTGCTGGCTGGAAGCTCCTGGTGTCTTTGGCAGTGTCCTGCTAGTCTCATTCTTCTGGTGGCAATTTTCTCGCTTACCTTTGGTATTCCCTCATACAGGCTCCTGTTGGTAACATGTGCACTCCTGTTGATGTTGAGTACTGCACGCAACATTCTAGTGTAGCACCCGTCTAGAGACTTCTGCAGGGTTGGCTTCAGGGTCCAGCATTCACTGCCATAGAGGAGAACAGACTCCACCGTTGCAAAGAAGAAGCTAAGTTTGATTTGGCGGGGGAGGTTAGAGTTCCATACACTGTTCATGCCGTTCAGGGCCCTCCACGCGAGTGCCTTCCTTACTTTAAGGTCTTTCTCAGTTGAGTCGACCCATGCGCCCAGGTACTTGAAGTCCTTGACTTCCTTCAACACAGCTCCTTCTGTTGTTGTCAGAGGTGAGTGATCAGGTAGGTTATAGGTGATAACCTCAGTTTTCTTAGCATTTAGCCTGAGACCAACTTTGGCACACTCTATCTCCACCCTGTTCAGGAGTTCTTGTGCTTGTTCCATGCTGTCGGAGAGCAGGCTGATGTCGTCCGCATAGTCCAGGTCTGTCAGAACTACTGCGGGATGCCGCCTTGACCTCCTTGGTGTTAGCGTGAAGCCAAGCTCTTGTTCTCGTCCCCCTATGGCTTTCCTGAGCGCATAATCTAGAACTATGATGAAGAGGTAGGGGGCTAGGGTGTCTCCTTGCATTACACCAGCTCGGATGTCAAACACCTCACTGCTGCCATCCGGGGTCACCACTTTGGCCCTTGTTTTTGCGTACATGGTCTCGATAGCCCGGAGAATGTTGGGAGGGACATTGTAGGCCTCAAGGATCTTCACCATCTTGCTTCTGTGGATAGAATCAAAAGCTTTTTTGAAGTCAATGAAGCACAGTACAGCTGCTAGGTTGTCCTTTTTCACCTCCTCTATTAATCTCCTTAATGCCAGGATCTGTGCTACGGTTGTTCTCTCCTCTCGAAAACCATTTTGGTTCTCTCTCAGGTGAGGGTCGATGGCATGCCGTATCCTGTTCAGTATCATTCGGTTGAAGACCTTAGCAGTGATACATGTCAGGCTGATGCCTCTGTAGTTGTCTGGCTTTGAGAGGTCTCCAGCTTTAGGCACCGGGATGATGTTAGACAGAGACCATATTTCAGGTTGCTTGTTGTGCTGTAGAGCATTGTTGCAAAAGTCTAGGATGAGGTTGTCTAGGTCGCAGTTCTTCAAGACCTCTGGGGGTATGCCATCAGGCCCAGCACTTTTTCCCTCTCTCAGGGTGGATTTTGCCCTGGCGAGCTCGCTGGTTGTGAAGGGTCCATCGTCGATGTTCAGGCCCTGGAGGACTGTCGGTATATTTTCCTCCTCTCCCTCTTCCACTGATGTTCCCAGGAGCCTCTGGAAGTGGTCGAACCATGTTGCCACCCTCTCCTCTGGGCTGTGTCCCTCCACCTGGCCCTCCTTGGCCCTCTTCCGCCCTGTCATCTCATTTATTACCTTCCAGGCCTCCCCGTATTGCCTTTCACCTTGCGCTGCCTGCACTCTTCGCACACTTTCCATCACTTCCTCCCCTTTGATGGTGTCGTAGGTGCTGAAGAGAGACTGTTTGGCTTCGTTCAGTGTCTCGCGACCCTCCTCTGTTGGTTCACGCTCAAAGTTGAGTCGTGCTTCCTCCATCCTGCCTCGTGCTGCTACAACCTTCGGGTGTCTGGACCGTGGTGGTGCTCTTACTCTGTTCAGCACTGGCACGCACAGTCTGGTCGCCTCCTCATTCGCTGTGATGAATCTCCCATATTCACGGCTGGGCTCTTCTCCCCTATCCAGCTGCCGAAAGCGCTTCCTGACTTCCTCCGTGTACCTGGTTTGGAGGCCCGGATTGGTCGTGAGTGCCTTCCAGTCATGCCGAATCTTGGGGCTTGGCTTGGGGACCCTGAGGCTCAGTCGCACCCTCATGGAGACCACACGGTGATCAGAGCCTACAGAGCTGAACGTGCTGTATGGCTCAGCGTTCAGGATGGAATTCCTCCACTTTTGCCTCACTAGGATATAGTCCAACTGATATAGCCTAGGTAGCTCCCCAGGCCTTGAGGCTCGGTCTCGGAAGGTCCATCTCTTCCCTGTTCTCTTCCTGAACATGGTGTTCGCTGCCAGGAGCTGGTGTTCCATGAGAAGGGCTGTGAGGTATGCGCCGTTGCGGTTGGTAGACTCATGGTATGGGAATGGTGCATCCTCCTGTCCGATCCTGGCGTTGAAGTCGCCAAGGATTGCCAGGAAGTTGTGCGCTGGGACACCTCGGACTGCTGTTGTGAGGTCCTCATAGAACTCCTCAACATCCTCAGGTGTTGCCGTGTTAGTGGGCGAGTACACCACTATGACTGTTGTCACTGGGTTACCTGCGAACTCAGCCATGTCAGCTGGGTCCGATATTATTCCCAGCAACTAACGTATCTGGACCCGATGCTCCTCTAGGCGCTTTTATTAAGCAGGCTCACAACATTTCTACTGTAATTTCAAATAGAGTGTCCAGGACAAGCAGTGGCTCTGCTAATTTAGCTAACTTAACTTACATTCCCTGTAGGGGCTATAGTACAGTAAAATGTCATAAAATAAACCTGGCACTTTTTAACATCAGGTCACTTTTAAACAAGCCCTCCTCTGTAAATGATATAATCTGTGAAGAGAAATTAGATATATTTTTTTTAACGGAGACATGGCTGGGCACAGATGGAGCTGTTGCACTTGGCGTCGCCTGTCCACCAAACTATCATTTTATTCAATCAGTGCGCGAAGGAAAAAGAGGCGGAGGCTTGGCATACATTTTCTCTGACATTTTTAAATTTAAGACCCTGTCCTTTGGAAGTTTTTCATCCTTTGAATATCAAGCTAACTTATTTGAGAGTCAATCCTCTGTTCTAATGATTACGATATATCGCCCACCAAAATGTAGCAAAGCCTTATTTCTTACAGAAATATCAGAACTTCTATCTATCTGTTCCACGGACTATGAGAGAACTCTTATTGCTGGTGATACTAACTTGCATGTGGACACTGTTACAGATGTTACAGCTATGAGTTTCTTACAGTTACTGTATTCCCTTGATTTTGTTCAGCATGTTACCGGGCCAACCCACAATCAAGGCCACACCCTTGATCTCGTGATCTCTAAAGGGCTAAATATTTCTATGGACAGGATTATCGCTAAGCCTGACTTATCGGACCACTATTTACTGTGTTTTAATATGACTGTCTCTGATCTAGAAGAAAACAATAGAGAATATACTATAAAAAAGAGATTTTTCAGCTCTTCGGCAGCAGAAGAGTTTGCTAGCCTTCTTGCATGTGCACCCCCCCTTCCTGATATTCCCTCAGTAAATGATATGGTTCAACGTTTTAATCTTAAATTAGAGTCAGCTCTGGATATAGTGGCTCCTATGAAAACTAAAAAGAAATATAATTCCAAATTAACACCCTGGATAAACAATCATATACGTTCACTCAAAAAACAATGCCGCAGAGCAGAGCGAGCTTGGAGAAAAAATAAACTAACTATCCACCTACAGATTTTTAAGTCTTCAACAGCCGCCTACAATAAAGCCATGCGTCTGGCTAGGCAGGCCTATTTTTCCGGAATTATTAATGAGAATAAGAACAATGCTAGGGTCTTATTCTCTACCATTGAACGCCTTTTAAACCCCCCCCAGTCCTACAAGCAGTCACTCCCTGCCTCTAAAGCAAAGTGTTGTGGAAATCCGAACATTTCCTCGGTGAGAGAATGAAGAGTTAGACACTGATATGTCTATAACAGATTTATTCAATAAAACAGATGACAATAATAATAATATGACAATAATTCCTATGTAATACAATAATGAGAAAATGAGAGTAAAGAATAGAAAGAAGAGAGGAGAAAGGAAAAAGAGATGAAAGAAGGATAGGTGGACAGGGTCCAGTTGTCTCGAAAGGCAACGGGAGTCTGACACCGATCTGGATGTTGAGGCAGCTTAAATACAGATACTGCAAGGATACATACACATTGTTAAGATAATTCTGAGGACTGACATTCCTTCTGTCTGACCAAAAGATTTGTTCTCTCAACACTTGAGTATGGAAGGTCACTTCTGCCTGACTATGAAATGTGCTGCTCAATGCTCAGCGACTGAGAGTGGCGACACTACCCTGAGTCTGACCAATGCTGCATGAATATGTGTTCCAGTCCTATCGACTGAGAATGGAAGGCCCTCTGCTCTATGCCGAGGCCGTAGTGTGTAGTCACTACCCTAGCCAGAATACTGACGCCTGATATAAGAAACATTCTCCTTGCGTTCATAACACCTTAACTTGTCGTCTTGCTGTCTGGGTCTGCCGCTTGCCTACAGGGGAATAGCTAGTGAGCTTGACCTTACTGTATGAGCCTGCTGCTGCATAACTATGTGTAGACAGTACACAGAGGCCTAAACTCATAAGACATATTATCATACTCATTTACTTCCCTTGCTTACATATTACATTCATAACATCAGCATACAGTCATATATTAATATAACAGAAGTAAGATGAATATTAAATATATAATCTATATCAATAATCGATAACTCAATAATCGATAGATCAATAGCCTGAAAGGGAATATAAATTGCATTTCCATAACAATTCCCCCTTTGGCCATATAATGGACACAAAAGGTAATACAATTTACTGAAGCTCTTGTCACTGACTATACAACAAAGGTTCAAGTAAACACATCAGACTAAAGCAGATGCTGTTCTATAGGATAAAGCTATACAAAGAGCTGCACAATTAATCAAATTCTAATTGTGATCAGAATAATGGTGCAGCTCCAGCTAGCCCCCGCCGATTAGGGGCAAGCCACTGTTGAGGGACGATGTGGTTTGCCATGCGTCTCCATGTTGGCCCTTGGTTGGGCGTTGTTCCGTGTTTGACACTTGCTGACCTGCAGTTAAAATATGCTTCAGAGGTTAGTCCCCCCCCAACCCTGAAATCTTCCTCCTTATGGGTACTAAATAACCTTTCCTATTCACTGTAGTGGTGGGAGAAGTATTCAATGCCACAATACAGAAGTACTCAATTGGAAGTCCTGCATTAGATCTTACTTGAGTAAAGAGTATTGGCATCATAATAGACTAATAGTCCTAAAGGTAAAGTATTAATTCTGTTGCAGCTTGGTAGCTGAACTGGTGTCAATCACTTAGGTCCTTTATGTGACAACAAGTTCTATTGATCTAACATCAAGCATCACCACACCACTTGTTATCCCTGGAAAACATTGTATTTCTAATCTCGTGAACATCGCCTGCATGGTAACTCATTTTGGAAGAGTAAAACAAACCATTGGAATAAAATAAAGTATCTTTTATTGTATTATTTGGATTTGCAAACTTCTAAAATAAGTTATAAAATCGTATAAACGTTGCTCTCAATCAGTTATAACTGAAACTGATATTCTGTTAAGTCTCTCACTATCCGGGATACAAGTCTAAAGACACTGAATTTCAAGTGATTCAAATCACAAATTAAAGAAAGTGAGAACATGCTTTCACTGCATATTATCTTATAATCAAGATGAATGTTCCGAATACATTCACAACAAATGTAACATGATAGATTATTACACTCAAGTAGTACAAATAGCAATGTAATTTTAGGGTTAAACAACTCTAAATATCTGTCTCGAGCCCAAAATGTTTACGCAACACTGGTTATTATGTGCAAAGCTAGTGTAGTTAAAGCTGAGAATAATGGTAGTGGCACATGCCCATCATTTACCTACGAAATGTATTGGGGCAGAAGCATAAAATCTCAACACATAGGTGCAATAGATGTATCAAAAGTAAGGAGGATAAGGTCACTTAGTTTGAGTACATATTCGATTCCCTGTACTTAATTTACTCTCAGAAACTGATTTGCTATATATCCAATATAACATTACTTGATTTGTTACTTGCCTTTATTAGAAAGAAACATAAGTTACAAAGACTCTGTTTATTCTGTATGAGAAATAATCTTACCATTTATATCGACATTATAGTCCTAACAGACATGCAATACATTGTAAATAAGGACTCTTTTGCCAAGTAATATTTAAACAATATATGAAGTGAAATATACTCAATATAATTGCGTCCTTGATTTTGTGGCTATTATGTGTTAATGAGTTAACCCAACTTAAATTACATTAGTACTATTTATAGAGAACTAGGTCAACTCAATATTATTGAGTAGTATGAACTCAATATTTTTGTTTAAGTGTTAATTAATTTAGTTAGTTTCAATTTAATTTACCCATACTAAATGCATTACATTTAATGATATAATATGAGTTACATTTACTTAATTACAAGCCAATAATTTTTACTCAATGAAATTGAGTGTAAATAGTTGCCATAATTTTATTGAGTAGATCATGTATATTGTTTTTAACAGTGTAGAAGTACATTTCACATGATTTACTGTAAGTAAGATCCACTTTAATTAAACAAACAGTTCGGTGTTCGGCAAGTTACTTTCGGAATGTAATAACTTACATACATATTGAAGTATCTTTAGTAACAACCTTTATTACTCAGTTACGGCTTAAAGTGATAGTACAGTAATTAATAACTTTTAACAATTTACCCACTGGTTGTTTTGTAACACTAAAAAAGAAGAATAGTTACTGCTGCACATATTGAGTGTCTTACTGATTACTGAAGAATTGAGTACAATGGCCCACAATGGAAATAAGCCCCTGGGGCATTTGTGTTATACTTTTATTGTAACCTTTGATTGCATTAACAATCTTGTCAATAGAATATTCATTGTTACTAAAGTATTCAATCAGTCAATCAATCAATCAATCAATCAATCAATCAATCAATCAATCAATGCTACAGCTACAGTAACTGTGCGTCCTAAATAAACAATATGCTCACACTTCCATAATAAAATATCCACAGCTCGGTTTGGTGGGATGTTGTGTTGTGTGTATCACTTACTTCCAAGTTGCACACTGTTTATGTGTGTGTACAGAGTCTACTGTACATGACTGCTGCTTCCTATCGGAAAGAACATAACAGCATACAACATACAAAACAATCCCCACCCTCGCAGAGAGTTACCTTAAGCATTTCTCTTGCACTCAAAGTTAGCCTGTAGTTAGTGGGTTAGTTAGTTAAGTTTCATTCACTCGGTTTCACATACACAAACACTTGAAAACACAACAAGAACATTTTCTCTGCGCCCCTTGCACAAGTTAATGACACAGAACAGAGACATAGAGAACTACAGTTGCCCCGCAAGGAAGTGCAGGGTTTCATCCACACTCCACAGTCGCCTGTGCAAGATTCTTGCATCCGATGGCCAGACACCATCAGTGAACTCCGGCAGAGGACAAGCCAGCTGCCCGCAAAAGAAGAAATGAAACGTAGTTGGATATGACTCTGCGAAAGCCCGCATGCAAGTGAAGCAACATCTCCAGACAAGGCCTAGGATGGAATCCTCAGGGCAAGAAGGAAAGAGGTCGTCCAAGAAACATCAGGTATAGATACCTGGAGGCAGACATCAAGGCCATGAAAATGACATGGAGCAAGCTGAAGAGAACAGCCCAAGATCCCTTGTTGACAGCCTATGCCCCCAGTAGGGCTGTAGGTGTAAGTAAGTAGGTATCATAGGGTTCACAGACATTGGTCTCGTCTGCAATCAACAAATACAAACAATTCCTGTTACAGACAGAAAGGTTAATATAGGCAATAATGCAGCATATCAGAACATATTTGAGACCTTATATGGTGTCCCTGGCCTTTTTACAGCGACAAGTACCATAAGCTACATGCCATAACTTTTCCTCCATGCTCCTGACAAGCATGATGTCATGCAGTTCCCCCTTTGATCAAGTGATTGGATGTACTGTTGGGCTGATTATGGACCGGGCCATAGGGCCAGTGCGCAGGGCTGTGAGTCCCATGAACCATTCATTAAAATGTAGGTTAATGCTCAAATAAATATGATACCAATACAGAACAGGGCTCCTCTTACAGTACATGGTTGTGTGACTTTTATTTTAAAGATCATTTCATGCAATTAAATATTATGCAAATACTACAGTAATGTGATTTGAACATAATGTAACTGAAACAAAACTCTGTTAACACACTTGAACTTGGAATTACAAGAGAATGATATAAAGTATTCGTCTATGAATGCTTGAATAGCCCCACCTGTTCTGCCTGTCATAGGTAGCTAGTAGGGCATTCATCCAAGGCCTATTTTATCATAAAATGCCTTATTAGTCCAGTCAAGTCCAGTCCAGTCCAGTCCCTATAATACTTTGGTCCTGTCAGCTTCTACTATTAATACATGTCAGGGAGAGAGGGATTTTGCCCTCTACTGTGATCACATGTCCCCAATAGATTCACTAACCGTGACCCTTATCAGCGAGGTGCTTCAGGAGCATCACAGTGTCAGGTTCTGCAGGCCTCCTCTGAGGAGCCACACAAACCATAAGTTATCAGACCGTCAAAGTGTAGACCCCGCGGATGGGTCCAGACTCCTGGGTTCTTGACTAGCTCACTGTGAAACCCCTGGAGATTCGCATGATTCTCTGATCTGATCAGATTTATCGGATGCCTCAATCGGAAACGAAAAAACCTCGCATTGGTCAAATTGACCACAGAATAAAAAAGACAGAAAATTGTCACGGCGGGCGGAATTTGAGCCAAAATAGTGTGGGGGTTTGCAACCTGTGGGGCACACGGTTTGTGACAGACAGCCTGCAAACTCCGCACAACCGCAATTCCGTAGGTGCACCTCTGAAAGTTGTGGATTTTGTGTCTAGACTGTGTGATCTCACTTCTTTATAGGCCTTTTTAAAATAAAACTGTACCGGTACCAAACCTGTGCCCTGTCATTGGCGACCCAGCATTGTGCCCAAATCCTGCCAGCCTTTGGTGTGTTTCGCAGCATACTTCCCCTTGAATAACTTGCCTTGAGAATCAGATGGAGAGAGAGAGAGAGGCAGCAGCACAATCCACAGACTAGTAAACATTTATTTACTGTATAGTTAATTTGCAGTTTGTGTGTCTGTACCATGTCATGAATTAGGATTTCTGTCATTAATTCCTGTGCTTTTCTTTTTTTTTTTTTTTTTTTTCAACACCATTGGAACTAATAACTGACTCGGGCTCTACCTGGACATATTGTAATCAGTATAAACGAGTGCTTGAGTTTCCTGACCTTTATGACTATGCTAGGGGTACTCATATTCTACTACTTGCTCTGAACAGTGAATATGTTGCTCCAGAATGCCCTACTGTAGTAGTCCCCTAATTTGTGTGTGATTGTGCTTGTTGCATTTTCTTCTTATCTTGTAGATAATAGCTTGCTGCACTAGCTTGTGCATGCCTTGTGTGTGTGTGCGTGTGCGTGTGCGTGTGCATGTGCATGTGCATGTGCATGTGCATGTGCATGTGCATGTGCATGTGCATGTGCGTGTGAGGGGTACTTGCTCTGGGGTGGTGCAACAGGCATCTCTCCCTGGGGTCCGCTCCTCCACCTGGCCTCAATCGGAAAGCTGTGTTGTGCACCAGGCTGTCCGGCAGCCCAACCTCCCTCAGCTGCATGGTGTTGGGCACAACATGCCAATGTTCACTCACTTCTTCAGGTATATCTACCCCATTGACATCCCCCCCAGGTCCTTGGCTTCTTCTGCCACATCCGCACCCACTGCATCCTCGCTGGTTTTGTGGCTGAACTGTCCTTGTCCCATGTTCATGGCAGCGATTCAATTGAACATGGAGCACTTGAGTCCTTGTACGTTTTAGGGTGCATCTCATAGTGGTCTTGCACCCATCACCTCGGCTTCAACGATACCGAACTAAGTGCGTACTCCTGATTGACATAGTCCACTACAGCTCAAAAACTCCTGAGCTCAAACGATCCAACAGCATCGGCCTCCCAGTAACCTGGATTACAGGCGCACGAAACTGCACCCAGCTGCATCAGTCCACTGACTCCACTCTAAAAACGAACACTGTCCACAGACGTTGTAGTAATCGGTGACTCGTCCTTTAGTGTCACGAGTCACCATGGCAACTTTGCCAATGTCTCTTCTGGGCGGGAATGCGGCCTCACACTTTGCAATGAGTTGACTGTCACCTTGCATATTTCCATCCTGGAGGGGCGGCATTCTTTTAACTGTATTTTGTGCAGCCACATAGACGTGCGGCTGCCGATATCCTCTGCTGCTTCGGCAATGTCTTGTAGGGCCCACGGACGGTAGACCAGGGCGATCCTGACGGTTGTCGTGGGTTGGTGCCGGTGGTGCGTATGCTGGGAGAGCCAGTGGGGGGAGCGGAATCCAGGTCGAGGTCCACCCAGTACCCTCAAACAAAAGAGAGAAAAATAAAATTAAACAAAATAATAGACGTGTGTCAGTTGCTGTTTTCTATCTCCCTTTCTCTTTCTTACTGTGATTTTCCAAAAGGCAACCAATAATTGGAGCCAAATAGTACTCAGTAAAATAACTGCAATATGGTGATGTAAAATAAAGTATCGTAGACTGAAACAAATAAAACAAACAAAAAACAAGGTGATGATTCATTGATTGAATTCATATCTTATACTTTTACTGGATTGTCATGCATGCTGCTTCTCCTCTGTGATCTTCTTCTCTACAAGTTTTCCCACAATAATTTGAGTTATTAGGAATTTGAGTTAAAAAGAATTGCCCCGGCTGGGAACCCCGCGATTCCCACCGTCTCTCAATTTGACCATAACTTTCTGGACATAATCTGACTATGTCCTCGCAAAAAGGCGGCAGTTGTTTGGGCACTGCTGCATCCCTGGAACACTCACTTCTATAACTCTGGTAATTTCCCATTTCTAGCTATTTGGAATTACACCTCACCGAACAACCGATTACTCTATTTGTTTGGAATTATAGCTCACCGAACAACCGATTACTCTATTTGCTTGGAATTATAGCTCACCTAACAACCGATTACTCTATTTGCTTGGAATTATAGCTCACCAAACAACCAATTACTCAAGTTATTTGGAATTATAGCTCACCGAACAATTATAGCTCTAGTTATTTGGAATTACAGTTCACCAAAAAAGTATAACTCTAGTTATTAGGAATTATAGCTCACCGAACAACTGATTACTCAAGTTATTTGGAATTATAGCTCACCTGAACAACCAAGACGCGTCCGTCAGTGACCTAGCATAAGACTCCCCTGTCTTTAACTACAAATACATAGACATTGAGACAGTGATCCGTACTAGTCACGAGTTTGCATGCACCTCTCTGATCATGATCAATAACCTACGAATATACGGTATACATACATAGCCTATACATATACATATACGTATACATATACACTTGCAGGTGTATATTATACATATACAGTATACGGCACTATTACTCTTTAAAAGTATTACTTCATCTGTTGTAAAAGTCAATCTCTCACCGTGTGGTTCATCATCCTCAACCCTGGATTGGATCAGCAGCCCTTGCTCCTAACCGGACAGCTTCTCACCCGCAGGGAGGTAACATCCGGCAGGAGCACCAGGCTGCGTGTCCAATCCCATCCTCGTCGCCAATTGTTGTGGAAATCCGAACATTTCCTCGGTGAGAGAATGAAGAGTTAGACACTGATATGTCTATAACAGATTTATTCAATAAAACAGATGACAATAATAATAATATGACAATAATTCCTATGTAATACAATAATGAGAAAATGAGAGTAAAGAATAGAAAGAAGAGAGGAGAAAGGAAAAAGAGATGAAAGAAGGATAGGTGGACAGGGTCCAGTTGTCTCGAAAGGCAACGGGAGTCTGACACCGATCTGGATGTTGAGGCAGCTTAAATACAGATACTGCAAGGATACATACACATTGTTAAGATAATTCTGAGGACTGACATTCCTTCTGTCTGACCAAAAGATTTGTTCTCTCAACACTTGAGTATGGAAGGTCACTTCTGCCTGACTATGAAATGTGCTGCTCAATGCTCAGCGACTGAGAGTGGCGACACTACCCTGAGTCTGACCAATGCTGCATGAATATGTGTTCCAGTCCTATCGACTGAGAATGGAAGGCCCTCTGCTCTATGCCGAGGCCGTAGTGTGTAGTCACTACCCTAGCCAGAATACTGACGCCTGATATAAGAAACATTCTCCTTGCGTTCATAACACCTTAACTTGTCGTCTTGCTGTCTGGGTCTGCCGCTTGCCTACAGGGGAATAGCTAGTGAGCTTGACCTTACTGTATGAGCCTGCTGCTGCATAACTATGTGTAGACAGTACACAGAGGCCTAAACTCATAAGACATATTATCATACTAATTTACTTCCCTTGCTTACATATTACATTCATAACATCAGCATACAGTCATATATTAATATAACAGAAGTAAGATGAATATTAAATATATAATCTATATCAATAATCGATAACTCAATAATCGATAGATCAATAGCCTGAAAGGGAATATAAATTGCATTTCCATAACACAAAGTGTAATGAGTTTGCATCCTTCTTTGACAACAAAATTGTTAACATTCGAGCTGGTATTATGAATAATACTGTCACAAATGCAAATGCGGTTAATGGTGCCATGTGTAAAAGCGTCGATAAATCTAGGGGGAGCCTAGTATCATTTTGTGCAATTGATGAAGAGGAACTTCGTAAAACCATATCGCAAATGACATCGTCTTCTTGCTCGCTGGATGCAATACCCACGCCGTTTCTTAACTCATTCCCTGCCAGGCCCGATAGTCCCGAGATTATTCCAATGTCTTTCCCCGCCAGGCCCGATAGTCCAGAGAAAAAAAAAAGAAAAAAAAAAGAAAAAAAAATATTTTTCAAAAAAAAAATTTGACCCGCGAAATTGCATGTTTAACCCCCATAGCAACCCCATCTTTCAAGCATGGCAGCCATTTTGGCAGCCATCTTTGTTAAACATAGTGGCTGTTATCTCATGAATGCCTGAACGGATTTCCATTCGGATTTTTTTGTTTGAAAGCTGTGAGCAATGTGGACACACGTGGTGCATTATCTAGGCATGGGTGTGCATGATCCGTGCACACCCAATTACATGGAAGTCTATGGAGACGAATGGCAGGTGGGAGTACGGAGGTATGTTAAAATGGCGGTCAATGTGTTAAAGAGGTTGTAGACTGTGTTATTGAAGATATCCTAAAAATAGTAAACAGCTCTATACAATCAGGTGTCTTTCCAAACTCACTGAAAACGGCCGTAGTTAAGCCCTTACTCAAAAAACCCAACCTTGACCCGTCCGTGCTGGATAATTATAGACCCATCTCTAATTTGCCTTTTCTGGGCAAGGTCCTAGAAAAAAATATCTTTCATCAATTGGATGTGTTTCTGCGGAACAATAAGGTGCACAACAAATTCCAATCCGGCTTCAGGAAAGGACACAGCACAGAAACTGCACTTTTAAAAGTTATTAATGATCTTAGGGTGGCTACTGACAACAAATATGTGTCCGTTCTCCTACTGCTGGACCTAACGGCGGCTTTTGACACAATTGACCATACAATTCTAATACAACGTCTCGAACACTGGGTAGGACTGTCAGGGACAGCTCTGTCCTGGTTTTGCTCTTACCTAACAGGCAGAAGCTACTCTGTTAATCTAGCTGACTTTGAGTCAAACAAACACAACATCTGCTCTGGTATTCCACAGGGCTCAATTCTTGGTCCTTTATTATTCTCCCTCTATATACTGCCGCTGGGAGAACTTATTTCCGCTCACGGTGTGAATTTCCATTTCTATGCTGATGACACCCAGTTGTACCTTTCGGTGGCTCCGGATGACCCCTGTGCTCTAGACCCATTGCTGACGTGTGTGTCTAGCATAAAATGCTGGATGAGTGAGAACTTTCTCAAGCTAAATGAGGACAAGACAGAAGTTCTCATAATAGGTTCTACTGCCCAGAGAGAATCAATAATAAATAGACTTGGTAACCTGGCTAAAGAAAGTAACACGTCTGTAAAGAATCTGGGGGTGATCATTGATGCTGAATTAAATTTTAATACACACATTAATCATGTCACGAAGATTGCCTTCTTTCACCTTAGAAATATTGCGCGAATTAGAGCCTATCTGTCGCTGAACGATGCAAAAACGCTGATCCACGCTTTTGTTTTCTCTCGGCTTGATTACTGCAACGCACTTCTCTCTGGTCTGCCAAAGAAAACAACTGACAGATTACAACTTGTTCAAAATGCAGCAGCCAGAGTTTTAACAAAAACTAAGATAAGAGAACATATTACTCCAGTTTTAGCGTCACACTACACTGGCTCCCGGTTGTTTTTAGGATTGATTTTAAAATTCTCTTACTTGTTTATAAAGCGCTTAATGGTCTGGCACCTTCGTACCTCTATGACTGCCTGCATAGATACGTTCCAACCCGCCCACTCAGGTCCTCTAGTGCAGACCTACTTGAGGCGCCAACAATGACATATAAAAAATATGGTGAAGCAGCTTTCTGCTTCTATGGACCGACAGCTTGGAATAAACTCCCACTACACCTACAGTAAGACAGGCAGCCTCGGTGGATAGCTTTAAAGCACAGCTCAAGACCTATTTCTTTACTCTTGCTTTTAGCTGATTTATTTTATTTATTTTTTAAATCCCTGTGCTGCTATTGACGTCCGCACTGCTCTGAAATTGTTCTTCAATGTTCTATGCTTTTATTTTTTCTTGCTTTATTGTAATCTTTTTAATTATTTATTTTTTATGTTAAGCACTTGTGCTTCATTTTATGTTCTGTAAAGCACTTTGAGCTGCATTTCATGTCATGAAAGGTGCTATACAAATAAAGTTTTATTATTATTATTATTATTATTACAACATTGGCAGGGGGAGGGAGGTGAGTTTGAGGGTGAGGAGAGAATGCAGTGACGCTGTCATAAATCATGTGACACTCCAGTGTCATTTGTTGACAGGCAAATTACAGCTCATCTTACTAGGGCACCAGGTCTACATGGACGGAGCCTATTGGCTCTCTGAATTAGAAGCCTTTGTTGTACTTTTAGGCTGTATTGCCTTATTAGAAAATGTGCCCAGAAAATGAATTTTGTTCCCATGTCTGGGCACTACTCGTTCAATGCATTTTTGCATAGACAATGCCCTTGTGGACGTTGGGTTAAAAAAAATATCTCCTGTCCGAATTTTGTCACCAGCCATAATTGTATATAATAGTGAATAACAAAAAAAACGTGCCGTTGTTTTTGCTGGTAAAAGTTGAATATATTGATTTTGGCAAATCAATGAAATCAATTAAATTGCTACCACGCTCCCAAAATTGGAATAATGCCACAAATGGAGAAGGCTAAAAGGTCAGAATTATTACAACAACATACAATATGGTATACAACATTTATTGAAGTACCACAGTGTGTCACAGTCACAGCATCTGGTATTTTTTTTAAATGTGGTCAAGTTGAAGTGCAGCAATTCTTGAAACAAAACAAATTCTACAAGGTAATGGTGCGTATACAGTATTACTCATCACTATCACTTTCATCAGAGTCATCATCATCCGATACAGCTTTTTCTTCTGTTTCCTTTGAAACGTTCTCACAGTTCTGGCAGCGACATATGGGTATCGTTCACCTTTGAATCGATACGATACCTTTTTCGATACCTGGGAATCGATGCGATACCCTTTTCGATACCATTTTCAATACTTTTTATTTATTATTATTATTATAATTATTATTTGCCCTTTTCTATGGGCTATTTTACACAGCCATTTTCATGTCAAGAGCAGAGAGTATAGACGTTGGATAATCATCATAATACTAAACATTATAGGCTATTGTCGGCTATTTTCCACAGTAACAAGTGTCGCCTACTAAAGCAGTCATTAAACTCTCAGTAGCCCAACTGTTACAGATGCGACCGGCCAGGGGTGTGTTCAAGAGTATCGAAACGAGGTATCGTTCGTTTTTACGTGAACCGATACTCTATAGTATCAACGTCATGCGATCGATACCATTAAAAGTATCACGGACGATATCCATCCCTATTAGCTACACACCCATGTCAGGGTTACTGAGGTTTGGGTTAGGTTTAGGCATAGAGGTTAACATTCACCCGCGTCGAAAGAATGGACCGTGGAACAGATGCTGTGTCGCAATATCGATATGTTAACACTATCAGGGTCAGGATTTGTCGTGATCCATTTTACTGTTATCTCCCCATCCTCAATGTGCCATCCATTGCCAATGGGTGAAGGGGCAGACATTCTACCAGACAATGCCTCATTACTGCTGCTTGGTGGTTTGCCCTCCTGCTGTGTTGGTTCAGGGCGTCTCTTGTTGGGGGAATGGACAGTTCTGGCAAAGCTGACGAGGCCATGCAGAAACATGCAGAAACATTTATATCTTGCCTCGTTAATATTTTTGGCAGATGATTGGCCATACGGGTGGCACACATATTTGCACAGTGTGTCAAACGTAGACAAAACTGCTGCCCAGATTTGTGAACCCAGTCAGGAATTCATCCTTCTGACAAGCAACAGAAAATGTCTTTTTTTGGCCCTTGCATTGAAATGCACTGGTCGAGTCCCAACCTGTGAACGTATGGATGCCAATGAGTGCTGAGCAAACACTGATACCGAGACAGTGGCGTCAGTTCAGAAAAAGCTAAGGTATGGCAACATGACTGGTGTTTTGCACACGCCGCGAAGGCGCACAGTACATGGAACGGTTGTTCAAGTGCAGCTAAACTTGGCATTTTAGTAAACGTGCCACAATTAACAATAATGCATTGCACCTGTGCAGCTGACCTGGGAATATACCATTTTGTCAAGTGACCATTTTGTTAAATGTTGCATTTGTAGTTATTTTACTGTAATTTAACAACATAATAACCAGAACAGATAGACAGAGAGATATTCATGGATTTATATTTAAAAGTAACTTTTATTTTCTCCCCTGGACCCAGGGTATGGCAGCTGCCCATACCCCTGCCATACCCAGTTGACGCCCCTGTACCGAGAGTTGCTGACTCCTCAGCCACATCCATGAAGCACAATGTCCTAATCTACTCAGTAGTGACACAGAACATTAGATGAACCTGTTAACTGGTGAACAGTCAGACCCAGGCACAATGACTTGGGTGTCTGCTTTTTACCTTTAGATGCAAGATACACAATGTCTTGACAAACAGATAAAACCTTTAGGTTCACATCATAAGGAATATCAACAAAACAGGCTAATGTTGGTTCTTCTGTTGCACCTATAATCCAGCAAATTAGATGGTATAGTTCTACTGGCACAACAGTGTCACAGTTCACTCCTCGCGGCTCCTTATGGCCACACAGACAGTCAGTCCTCTCATATGCTGTACACTATGCTCCTCGCTGCCCCTTGGGCCACGCAGACACGCATACACTGGACTCTGCAAAGGTTTCTATGTACAGTATGACAAGGTGGACTGAAAGCTTTGGCTGCTCTGTGGACACTTGCACTTAGTTTTTTGCACACACAGCTGTAGGCCTTCTTGTCACGTTCTGGACTTTAGTTTTGAACTTTGAGGCGTTGCCCTTGTATTTCAGTTTTGGACTTTAAACCGTGTTGCTGTTTTGGTTTGTTCCTGTATCTAGTCTTGTGTTTTCTGCTACACTGTGCCAGGGGCGCTGGAACTCTCAAATCCCAAGGGGAGCTGAGCCTGGAGGAGTTCATGCGTGCGGCCTTTGGCTGCGCGCCAAAATTCACGAAAATTCACATTTTTATCCGGTTTTGGGTTATTTTTATTACGTTTCGGGTGCTTATTCCCCGCACAACGGTGTAACAAGGAGCTGTATAGTTACTAGTTTTTTTAGCACACAGTGCAACACACAGCACGTACGCACACACACACACAGTCACTCACTCACGCACACATACAAAATCAGGTATTATTTTTGTTTTCTACTGTTTTGTTATTCCCCATACACAACGGTGTTAGTTTGCAACAATGAGCCTACAGACAGTTTCTAGTTCTCAAATAAATAGACTTTAGTGTGCCATCAAAGCGGGATTTATTTCTTCTGACTTCTGACCGGAGGTGGCAAGGTGACCATGTGATAATCAAACACCTTTTTTCAACATATTTTATTCCCCAAAGTCAAATACATTAATGTTTTAATATAGCTCTTTGTGTGTGTATATAGGCCTATATAGAAAAAAAGAGAAAAATATTTTTTTATTTTTCTCAATTCTCCTTCCCATCACCAGGGGAGCTGCAGCTCCCTCAGCACCCCACTTCCAGCGCCCCTGCACTGTGCCTTTTGGTTTTGTATTTTATTTAGTAGTTTGGTACCCAGTGTTTCCTGTTCTGCACCTGTAGTTGTATCCTGTCTTGTCTCACCTACTTTGATTAGTTTTGTTCTCCTCATGTGTCCTGTTGTGCCCCAGCCAATCGCAGTGTTGATTGTATTTTGAGTTCACCTGTGTTTAGTTGTCCTGTGTATTTATACTCCCCAGTGTTTTCTGTTCATTGTCGGTTCGTCATCGTAAGTTATGGTTTACTTTGTCGTCTTGTTGCCAGCTCTGAATTCTTGTATCCAGTTTTTGAGTTTTGTGTGCCTCGGGTTTATTTTTGCCCTTAGTTTTCCCAGTATAGTTTTTCCCCTTCTTTGTTTGCCTTACTACTTAATAAATATCCTCGCATCCAACTTGCCTTGCCTGTGCCTTGGTTGTTCTGCACTTGAGTCCTACTGATCCTGAACCAAACCGTGACAAACAGATTTATCATCAGACACATTTAAATCCTCTGCTGTGGGAGGCTGTAGGGCATGCCATACCAGGAGAGTCACTTAGAAGCCTCTTCAAAATCAATCCTGCACTATTAGTGGGGGAGCCAATCAAGTGATTCTGCTGGTTGTAATTTTGGAATGATAATTGTTGGAGACATGTATATCTTCATTCTTGGGGTTCTCACAATGCCAAAAAAACTTGTCTTCAATTTTTCTTTTTGGGTTTAGCATGTGTAATTAGCATAATTAGCCAATTAATTGCCAAAAACGGGAAATGGCAATAACTTTGCTTCTAGGTAACTTATAAAGGTGATCTAAGAGTCTAAGTCCATGTTTGTGAGGTCCAGAAATTCATATGTTACCATTGTGAAGTCATACAACCTTTCATAATTAGCATAATCAGCTTAAATTATGCAAAAACGAGTTGAAAATCAGGAAATCGTTTCATTTTTCACATTTAGCTGACTTTGGAGAGATGATCTGAGACTCTTATTGACTAATTGAGTATGTTTACAAGTCCAGAAATTCCTATCCTGATGTAAATAAATGCAACCTTTTGTCATTAGTACAATCTGCATACATGATTTATTAATTAGTCTGAAAGTAGGAAATTATCTGTTTCTTTTTCTGTTAGGATATCCATAGATTCATTCTTGTCATAATTAGTCAAGCAACTGTGCTTCAGCTGTGAGGGATCACAGCTGATAAAGCTAATCATAGTTATTGAAAACACCTGAATGATGCTGCTTGGACACATCACAGTCGCATCATGAAGGTCACTGGAGGCTTTGTGGGCATTACTCAGAATGCTAGTGCTAGGGAAAGGTTCTTCTCTGGTCGCACCAGAGCTGAGTAGACTTGCTGAAGAAGCATGCCAGATGGCTGGCACACAAACAGCTACACAAAAGGAGCACCGTGACTTTTCCATTGCTGTCTGGACAAGGCAGGAAAAGAATGTACTTCGATTGCAGCATGTGATCAAGTCATCTTTGAATCCTCTAACATATGATGGCAAAGACCTACCCAATATCATCACAAAAGTTGTGATGCCACCCCACGTGGAGAAAGATGTATGCAGCCAAGACGAAATTGGCCAGCAGAACTATGTTGCTTTTGTGAAAGCGTGCATTAACAAAAATGAAGTCAGTGTCTGGGCCAGAATGAAAAAGGTTCAACTGAAGATGTGGAAGAGTGCAGGAAAAGTTGTGAAACACAAGCTCGCTGACCAGGTGGTGGAATTGAAGGATGACAGGTCATTGTTTGCTCGAATGCTGATTGTTGCTCGATCACGGTCAGAGATCAACCTCAAAGAAGCCATTGGCCAGCACGAGTTCACTGCCAAACCACATGCTCTCTTCACAGTGACTGGTGACCTTCTGCCCTACACAGACAAGAGCAAGCGCATGACCATTCTCGAGGAGCTGCAGAATGAGAAGAGGACTGGTGACGTTGGTGTTGATCAGCAACCACAGAGTGCTGCCACTGACAGTTGTCCCCTGCCATCTAAGAGTGTAAGTGTCATAGAAATGGGAAAGCCATCATGGATCAAGATATGTTCCCAGTGGGCTGACCACTTCATAGCCATACTGGACAGGAAGACCAAAGAACATAATGAGACCCATGTAGTATTTGACCGCTATGATATTGCATCTTCACTGAAGGAGGCCACACGTATGCGACGCCAGGGTGGCAAGCCCCCTACCACTTATCATGTGGAAGACAACACACCGATAGGGAAGGTGTCTGAAAAACAGTTCTTGTCAGGTATCCACACCAAAGATGAGCTGACTGTCTATCTTGCTAAGAAAGCCCTCCAACACTTCCAGGGGAAACCCAACGTTTTCATAATCACGTCAAGGCAAGATGTCCACTCAAACTATATTGATGTAAAACATCTCCACAGCTCACAGGAAGAGGCTGACACAAGGATAATCCTGCACAGCCTGGATGCTGTCCGAAGAGGGGCAACACAGCTCTACATTGAGTCCCCGGACACTGATGTCTTTGTTCTTGCAATCCGACGGTACAATCAGCTGTGCAAGGATACCTATTTCATCACCGGTGTGGGAAACAAAAAACGTATCATCTCACTGGAGCCAGTAGTGCATTCATTGGGTGAAACGAGGACTTCAGTCTTACCAGGGTTCCATGCCTTCACTGGAGCTGACCAGACAGGCCATTTTGCTGGAAAGGGAAAGTTAACCTGTTGGCAAGCCCTAAACCGGTGTCCTGTGGAGGCGGTATCTACATTTGCTACTCTAGGTACTTCAAAAAAGCTCAGTTCTGACACAGAAAAAAAGATTGAAGCATTTGTTTGCCAGCTGTACGAGCCCGGTACAAATCTTGTGGATGTTGGTGAACTCAGGTGGAGGTTATTCACAAAGAAACAATTATAAGCAGAGAAGCTGCCACCTACACAAAGAGCATTACATCAAGCCATTGCCCGTGCCCATTACCAGGTAATGGTATGGTATCAGGACCACGTAACCCACAGATGCCACCAGCAACTGAATATGGATGGGAGGCTGAGGGAGATCATCTGGTGCCAGTCACAACACGGGATCCCCCAGCTCCAGCCACCATTACTCAACTGATCAAATGTGGCTGCAAGAAATCCCAGTGCATGTCACATTGTTCTTGTCGATCTCAAAATTTGAACTGCTCCGAGATGTGCATGTGTGGGGAAGATGAAGAGGTGTGTTGTAATGTAAGCAAGGCACAACTGTTGGGGATTGACGATGACGACGACGAAGATGGAGACCCTTCTATTTAAATGTGTTTACAGAACTTTCTGTACATATTAGTATAAACAATCTGATAATTCTGTGACCATTTCTCATATTGTTCTTTTATATGAGGGATGTATAAAGAAATATAGCTATTTCTGGTTTCGGTGTGATTATTACATAATTATTACACAGACAAAAGGTTGCATGATTCATGTATAGGATAATAATAATTCCTGGACTTGTAAACATACATCTTAGAGTCTGTGAGAAGCTTTCAAAGTTGACTAAAACAAAGAAATGCAGCAATTTGCTTATTTTCACCTCGTTTTTGCGTAATGTATGCTAATTATGCTAATTAGGAAAGGTTGTATGACTTCACAATGGTAACAGATGAGTTTCTGGACCTCACAGACATGGACTTAGACTCTTAGATCACCTTTATAAGTTACCCAGAAGCAAAGTTATTGCCATTTACTGTTTTTGGCAATTAATTGGCTAATTATGCTAATTACACATGCTAAACCCAAAAAGAAAAATTGAAGACATGTTTTTTTGGCATTGTGAGAACCCCAAGAATGAATATATACATGTCTCCAACAATTATCATTCCAAAATTACAAAAATTGATAGGCTCCTCTACTATATGGGGCTGTTAATTCTGACATCATTTTGTAGGCAGAGGAGAACTTTTGCCCCCCAAAAAAGCGAATCTTTTTACTATTTTTACTATTTACACATTTTCTTCTCTTTGTTGTTGAAAGGAAAGTTATTTTTGTTTCGGATCTGTTGAAATAGCGAGGGACAGATATTGACAATAAATCTGCTTGGAGGTCTGACTAGAAAATGATGTCACGGCTTAAAAGCCCCATACAGTGTCCTCAGTATTTCCCTGTCCAGAACTTGTGCTAGCCTAGCCCCATATAGAACCTCACCCTCTGCTGCATACTGTTGCTCAGAGATGAGGTCCTACGGGGATATCTCCGGGCTGGGGTTGAATTCCTCCACGCAGAGGTAGATCACCCTTTTCCTGAAATTGTATCCAAAAATGAAAGGTAGTTCCACGCTCCCAGAGTATGATTTTCCATCCCACGGTACATGGGATGGGTACATGCACTGTTTTAGATTCAATTGTCAATAGAACAAAAGTAATATGGGGGGTGAACTACTCCTTTAATGACTCCGTGTTGTGTGTCATCCTATAGGAGCAGAGAAGGAGAGAGGGAGCTGGACGTTCCAGAGACAACATGAGCGACCAGGAAGAGGAGAGCGACTCTGTGGGGATAGAGATGGAGAACCTGCTACCTCCACCAGAGGGTGGAGCCACCAGGGAGGAGGGGCTCAGTGAGGAAGACCACCACCAAGGTGGACAAACCAATGGCAACACATCTCCATCTGAGGAGGTGGGTTATTTAATAATAACTTTAATATTAAACTCTATGTCACACATGGTCAACTGGCGGCCCGGGGGCCACACGCGGCCCCCACTTCTAAACATGCAAACATGACCCGCTTTAATTACTTCAGTCTATACTATTAGCTTAAAGGACAACTTTAGTTTTTTACAACAAGGGTTCATATTTTAGATTGTAATTAAAGAATATTAAAGATGAGTGTTACAATTATTTCATTTACTTCTTTCTATTGTTTTAGAGATTCTTATTTCAGTGGTTGGGGGCATGCGTACAAGTGGCTAAATATGTCATTTTACACAGAATAAGCCCAATCCCAAGATACAACGCAACCTTTCATGGTTGGATGTGACTTAGAAGTGTTACTGTAAATATCAATAAAGAAACTGCTGGCTTATTGTGTCTAAAAAGACATATTTAGCCACTTGTACGCATGCCCCCATGCGTACGCATGCCTAACATTTTAGCACGGTAAACGTGATAAAACAATATAATGAAGCAAATGAAAACATAACACTAATTTTTTCTTTTCTCTAATTACAATCTAAAATATAAACCCTTGTTGTAAAACAACCAAAGTTGTCCTTTAATGACTAAACTCAGCACAAAAAGAAAGGAAACTTGACTTCGGTTCTTTATATCTCCCCTTTAATAATACCAAATTATATTGTGTTTTACGCCATTTTTATCGTTGATTTGTCACCTTTATAACGAGGCACAGCTTATAAGCATTGGGCATTCGAGGCATGAGCTACACAGCCAAACGTTTGGGTAGCGCTGACCAAAGATTTGGCCAAAATGGCTTGCAATGCTGTTCTGCTGTCATTTACTCTCGTTTT
Organism: Nannobrachium achirus; assembly: GCF_963921795.1. Classification (NCBI taxonomy): domain Eukaryota; kingdom Metazoa; phylum Chordata; class Actinopteri; order Myctophiformes; family Myctophidae; genus Nannobrachium; species Nannobrachium achirus. The sequence goes on along the minus strand of NC_137825.1, from coordinate 3,134,918 downwards.
GGGCTTCCCTGACACTGAGCTTATCATTAACAAAGTGTAAAAATGGCCAATATGTGTTTTTTTCATTTCCTTATTACTGTGTGAGAGTGCAATCATTCAATGCTCCAAGCAACAAAGGTGACACCAAAAGAACAGTATTGCAGGCCTGCCAGGCCATTTTGACAATTTTTGGAGGGGCGCTACCCATACGTTTGGCTGCGTTGCTCATTCCACGAATGCCAGATCCTTACAAGCTGTACCTTGTTGTAAAGGTGACGAATCAACGATAAAAATGATATAAAACACAATACAAATTGGTATTATTAAAGGGGAGATATAATGGACCGAAGTCAAGTTTCCTTTCTTTTTGTTTAGCACTAGTCTTTTTTATGTACATTGTCCAATGTATTTATTTTTAAGTTCATATAAGTTAAGAACATATAAATGCATTTGAAATGAAATAAAAGTGCTAATTTTCACGATTCCAATTAAAAAAGCAGATCTACAAGCTCAAAATGTGTCGCACTGTGACGCGTTTTGACACATTTTGAGCTTGTAGATCGGCTACTTTTGCTATGTTTGACTGTATATGCAATGTGGCCCTCTGGAGTGAGTGAACATATAGTTGTCCTCTCCATCATCAAAGTTGTTCCACCCCTGCTCTATGTAGAACTTTAACCAAGAACCAAAACATCTGCATGTAAACAAAATGAAACATGTTCTTTATGAAGAGCTTTACAGAGATATCTGCATGTAAACAAAATGAAACATGTTCTTTATGAAGAGCTTTACAGAGATATCTGCACTTTACAACACGTTTGGTCATCTTCATTTTAACGTCTACTCAGGCTTTTACCAGGGGTCTTCAACAGGGGGTCCGGGACCCCTAGGGGGTCCTCAGAGTTACTACAGGGGGCCACCAAATCTTTGTGTGATAGAATCATGTTTTTACATTAACCACATGAACCCTAGCATCCCTATTCTGAATGGAACATTAGCCAAAAATAGCAGATCTACAAGCGCAAGGTGTTGTGAGCTTGTAGATCATCTATTTCTGACGAAGAGGTTTGGTGTAGAGGGAAAAGAAGAGCAGACTAATGGTTCAAGTGGTTGAATGTCTGAAAATACACATTAATCCAACATACACTCATAGTGCTGTCAAACAAGTCTACACTGATTAATATTGAAATTTGAATATTTTTAATCTGCAACTCAATTGTATGCAATACATAATAGTGGGGGTCCCTGCTACATCTCTCTCTCAGCTAAGAGGTCCTTGGCCTGGAAAGGTTGAAGACCCCTGCTTCAGACAGTTTTTGATTAAGTATTTATTTAGATATGTTTTATTCCTGGCCTGGTGGAGAAAGTGCTCTGAGAAGAGGGCTTTCTGACACAATTCATTCATTCTAATCTAAATGTTTCTCTTGTTTTGTTAGGCTGATCCTAACATCCAGCACCATGGTGTGAGTTGCGATGGCTGCCAGATGTATCCTATCGTGGGGACCAGGTATAAGTGTACAGAGTGTCCTAACTATGACCTGTGCCCTGCCTGTCAGTCCACTGGGCTTCATAAGGAACACCCTCTGAGGTCCATCCTGACCCCAGCCCCGTCCCCAGTCCAGGTAAGAATGTCATAACTCCATGTGTCAATTCTTATGTTTGCCCTAAAATCACGCAAATCGGAACACAGTATGTCTACACTCATCTCATCAACATGGATCTGTCCCATTTAGCGCCACCTTCAGGCCGATTTTTTAAAACACATTTTTAGACACTGCTCCTACAGATTTTGCCCTAAAATCACGCAAATCGGTACACACTTGCTCTACACTTGAGTCATCAACATGGATCTGTTCCATTTAGCGCCACCTTCAGGCCGATTTTTTAAAACACATTTTTGGACACTGCTTTGCCCTAAAATCGCGCAAATCGGTACACAGTATGTCTACACTCATGTCATCAACATGGATCTGTCCCATTTAGCGCCACTATCAGGCCCATTTTTTCAAACACATTTTTGGACTCTGCTTTGGCCTAAAATCACGCTGCGGCCTGACGGTCGCTTATCTCCCGATTAGGGAGTCTTACTGGTACTAGTCTTTTTTATGTCCATTGTCCAATGTATTTATATTTAAGTTCATATAAGTTAAGAACATATAAATGCATTTGAAATTAAATAAAAGTGCTAATTTTCAGGATTCAAATAAAAAAAAAATAGCTAAAAAACTATTCAGATTACAATAAAAAAATAGCAGATCTACAAGCTCAAAATGTGTTGCACTGTGACGCGTTTTGACACATTTTGAGCTTGTAGATCTGCTACTTTTGCTATGTTTGACTGTATAATATGCAATGTGGTCCTCTGGAGTGAGTGAACATATAGTTGTCCTCTCCATCATCAAAGTTGTTCCACCCCTGCTCTATGTAGAACTTTATGTAGAAATGAAACATGTTCTTTATGAAGAGCTTTACAGAGATATCTGCATGTAAACAAATGAAACATGTTCTTTATGAAGAGCTTTACAGAGATATCTGCATGTAAACAAATGAAACATGTTCTTTATGAAGAGCTTTACAGAGATATCTGCATGTAAACAAATGAAACATGTTCTTTATGAATAGCTTTACAGAGATATCTGCATGTAAACAAATGAAACATGTTCTTTATGAAGAGCTTTACAGAGATATCTGCATGTAAACAAATGAAACATGTTCTTTATGAAGAGCTTTACAGAGATATCTGCATGTAAACAAATGAAACATGTTCTTTATGAAGAGCTTTACAGAGATATCTACACTTTACAACACGTTTGGTCATCTTCATTTTAACGTCTACTCAGGCTTTTGAGTTTCACTCCAGACCAGGGGTCTTCAACAGGGGGTCCGGGACCCCTAGGGGTCCTCAGAGTTACTACAGGGTGGGCCACCAAATCTTTGTGTGATAGGATCATGTTTTTTACATTAAACATTTAAACTCTAGCATCCCTATTCTGAATGAAACATTAGCCAAAAATAGCAGATCTACAAGCGCAAGGTGTTGTGAGCTTGTAGATCGTCTATTCCTGACGAAGAGGTTGGGTGTAGAGGGAAAAGAAGAGCAGACTAACGGTTCAAGTGGTTGAATGTCTGAAAATAAACATTAATCCAACATACACTCATAGTTAGGGATGGAGTTCTTTTATTTTTATTGATAATGAGCACCTTATTGATCCTGCTTATTGATCCAGGCTTTTATCCAGACCACTGTTGAGAGTTTTATAATGTTTTGTGGAAAGATATGAGACGATAAATTCACAGCATAACTGATTTTTTTTTTTATTGGCCAGTTGTTGCGAGTGAGTTTGTTGCTGACCACAATCTATGAAGTTGATAATTGACAAACGTATCAAATATCATTAAAACAATCATTCATTAGTGAGCAATAAGTGTTAAATGGCTTTATATGTGACTCAGCGTGGCTCAGGGGTAGTCATCTCGGAAGGCAGGATTTTTCACTACTGCTAATATGACGTTTTCTTTTTTTTTTATTGTACTGTAATACTTTCTTGATAGCCTCTTTTTTAAACATGACATCATGGGCCGCTATATGCTCAATAACAAGCTTGATAAGCCCAAAGCTTATTGATACCATGGGCAATCAATACATCTGTTATCGGGTTATCGAGCTACCCTTGTTTAGGGCTCCATCCCTACTCATAGTGCTGTCAAACAAGTCTATGCTGATCAATATTGAAATATGAATATTTTTAATCTGCAACTCAATTGTTTGCAATAAACATATATAGTGGGGGTCCCTGCTACATCTCTCTCTCAGCTAAGGGGTCCCTGCTACATCTCTCTCTCAGCTAAGGGGTCCCTGCTTCATCTCTCTCAGCTAAGGGGTCCTTGGCCTGGAAATGTTGAAGACCCCTGCTCCAGACACTTTTTCATTTGGTGGAGACCTGTGCTCTGAGGAGAGGGTTTTCTAGTTTTAGACACAATTCATTCATACTAATCTAAATGTTTCTCTTGTTTTGTTAGGCTGATCCTAACATCCTGCACCCTGGATATGAATGTAAGGGCTGTCAGATGGATCCTATCGGTGGGACCAGGTATTGGTGTACAGTGTGTCCTGGCGTTAACCTGTGCTCTGCCTGTCAGTCCACTGGGTGTCCAGATGATAAGGAACACCCTCTGAAGTCCATTCAGACCCCGGTAAGAATATAATCATTGCTGTCATAACTCCATGTTTCAATTATTATGTTTCCCCCACCACCCACCCCTCCTGTAAACAAATGTCCTACTATGAGGAGAGGAGAGGAGAGGAGAGGAGAAGGAGAGGAGAGGAGAGGAGGGGAGGGGAGGGGAGGGGAGAGGAGAGGAGAGGAGAGGAGAGGAGAGGAGAGGAGGGGAGAGGAGAGGAGAGGAGAGGAGAGGAGAGGAGAGGAGAGGAGAGGAGAGGAGAGGAGAGGGGAGGGGAGGGGAGGAGAATAGAGTGTGCGTGCGTGGATGGGTGGGTGGGTGTGAGTGTGCTTGCTTATTTTTCTTTTGTATTATTCATTTGAAATGTTGTAAATTCCAATAGAACAATGCAGTGATATTAATAAGGGTGTACTGTGAAGTTTAGGCTTACACAAATGTTCACTTAAAAAACACATATATTCAAAGATTTGCACACATTTTCACGACTTTTCGAAAATAGCAGATCTACAATCTCGCAACGCTGCAAGCTTGTAGATCTGCTATTTTTCAATAGCTTAAGTATAAGGAGGGGCCCATTTTGAACAAAATGCTTCAAATCAATGTATTTACTGTATATTTAAGTTCATATAAGTTAAGAACATATACATGCATTTGAAATTTAATAAAAGTGCTAATTTTCAGGATTCAAATAAAAAAATAGCTAAAAAACTATTCAGGATTCCAATAAAAAAATAGCAGATCTACAAGCTCAAAATGTGTCACACTGTGACGCGTTTTGACACATTTTGAGCTTGTAGATCTGCTACTTTTGCTCTGTTTGACTGTATATGCAATGTGGCCTTCTGGAGTGAGAGTGAACATATAGTGTCTTCTCCATCAACAAAGTTGCTCACCTCTGCTCTATTGTAGAACTTTAACCAAGAACCAAAACATCTGCATGTAAACAAATGAAACATGTTCTTTATGAATAGCTTTACAGAGATATCTGCATGTAAACAAATGAAACATGTTCTTTATGAAGAGCTTTACAGAGATATCTGCACTTTACAACACGTTTGGTCATCTTCATTTTAACGTCTACTCAGGCTTTTGAGTTTCACTCCAGACCAGGGGTCTTCAACAGGGGGTCCGGGACCCCTAGGGGGTCCTCAGAGTTACTACAGGGTGGGCCACCAAATCTGTGTGTGATAGGATCATGTTTTTTACATTAAACATTTAAACTCTAGCATCCCTATTCTGAATGAAACATTAGCCAAAAATAGCAGATCTACAAGCACAAGGTGTTGTGAGCTTGTAGATCGTCTATTCCTGACGAAGAGGTTTGGTGTAGAGGGAAAAGAAGAGCAGACTAACGGTTCAAGTGGTTGAATGTCTGAAAATAAACATTAATCCAACATACACTCATAGTTAGGGATGGAGTTCTTTTATTTTTATTGATAATGAGCACCTTATTGATCCTGCTTATTGATCCAGGCTTTTATCCAGACCACTGTTGAGAGTTTTATAATGTTTTGTGGAAAGATATGAGACGATAAATTCACAACATAACTGATTTTTTTTTTATTGGCCAGTTGTTGCGAGTGAGTTTGTTGCTGACCACAATCTATGAAGTTGATAATTGACAAACGTATCAAATATCATTAAAACAATCATTCATTAGTGAGCAATAAGTGTTAAACGTCTTTATATGTGACTCAGCGTGGCTCAGGGGTAGTCATCTCGGAAGGCAGGATTTTTCACTACTGCTAATATGACGTTTTATTTTATTTTTATAGTACTGTAATACTTTCTTGATAGCCTCTTTTTTAAACATGACATCATGGGCCGCTATATGCTCAATAACAAGCTTGATAAGCCCAAAGCTTATTGATACCATGGGCAATCAATACATCTGTTATCGGGTTATCGAGCTACCCTTGTTTAGGGCTCCATCCCTACTCATAGTGCTGTCAAACAAGTCTATGCTGATCAATATTGAAATATGAATATTTTTAATCTGCAACTCAATTGTATGGAATAAACATATAGTGGGGGTCTATGCTGATCAATATTGAAATATGAATATTTTTAATCTGCAACTCAATTGTATGGAATAAACATATAGTGGGGGTCCCTGCTACATCTCTCTCTCAGCTAAGGGGTCCTTGGCCTGGAAATGTTGAAGACCCCTGCTCCAGACACTTTTTCATTGGTGGAGACCTGTGCTCTGAGGAGAGGGTTTTCTAGTTTTAGACACAATTCATTCATACTAATCTAAATGTTTCTCTTGTTTTGTTAGGCTGATCCTAACATCCAGCACCATGGATATGAATGTAAGGGCTGTCAGATGGATCCTATCGGTGGGACCAGGTATTGGTGTACAGAGTGTAGGCGTGTTAACCTGTGCTCTGCCTGTCAGTCCACTGGGTGTCCTCGTCATAAGGAACACCCTCTGAAGTCCATTCAGACCCCGGTAAGAATATAACCATTGCTGTCATAACTCCATGTTTCAATTATTATGTTTCCCCCACCACCCACCCCTCCTGTAAACAAATGTCCTACTATGAGGAGAGGAGAGGAGAGGAGAGGAGAGGAGAGGAGAGGAGAGGAGGGGAGGGGAGGGGAGGGGAGGGGAGGAGAATAGAGTGTGCGTGCGTGGATGGGTGGGTGGGTGTGAGTGTGCTTGCTTATTTTTCTTTTGTATTATTCATTTGAAATGTTGTAAATTCCAATAGAACAATGCAGTGATATTAATAAGGGTGGACTGTGAAGTTTAGGCTTACACAAATGTTCACTTAAAAAACACACATATATTCAAAGATTTGCACACATTTTCACGACTTTTCGAAAATAGCAGATCTACAAGCTCGCAACGCTGCAAGCTTGTAGATCTGCTATTTTTCAATAGCTTAAGTATAAGGAGGGGCCCATTTTGAACAAAATGCTTCAAATCAATGTATTTACTGTATATTTAAGTTCATATAAGTTAAGAACATATACATGCATTTGAAATTTAATAAAAGTGCTAATTTTCAGGATTCAAATAAAAAAATAGCTAAAAAACTATTCAGGATTCCAATAAAGAAATAGCAGATCTACAAGCTCAAAATGTGTTGCACTGTGACGAGTTTTGACACATTTTGAGCTTGTAGATCTGCTACTTTTGCTATGTTTGACTGTATAATATGCAATGTGGCCCTCTGGTGTGAGTGAACATATAGTTGTCCTCTCCATCATCAAAGTTGCTCCACCCCTGCTCTGTGTAGAACTTTATGTAGAAACAAATGAAACATGTTCTTTATGAAGAGCTTTACAGAGATATCTGCACTTTACAACACGTTTGGTCATCTTCATTTTAACGTCTACTCAGCCTTTTGAGTTTCACTCCAGACCAGGGGTCTTCAACAGGGGGTCCGGGACCCCTAGGGGTCCTCAGAGTTACTACAGGGGGGCCGCCAAATCTTTGTGTGATAGGATCATGTTTTTTACATTAAACATTTAAACTCTAGCATCCCTATTCTGAATGAAACATTAGCCAAAAATAGCAGATCTACAAGCGCAAGGTGTTGTGAGCTTGTAGATCGTCTATTCCTGACGAAGAGGTTGGGTGTAGAGGGAAAAGAAGAGCAGACTAATGGTTCAAGTGGTTGAATGTCTGAAAATAAACATTAATCCAACATACACTCATAGTTAGGGATGGAGTTCTTTTATTTTTATTGATAATGAGCACCTTATCGATCCTGCTTTATTGAGCCGGGCTTTTATCCAGACCACTGTTGAGAGTTTTCTAATATTTTGTGGAAAGATATGAGACGATAAATTCACAGCATAACTGATTTTTTTTTTATTGGCCAGTTGTTGCGAGTGAGTTTGTTGCTGACCACAATCTATGAAGTTGATAATTGACAAACGTATCAAATATCATTAAAACAATCATTCATTAGTGAGCAATAAGTGTTAAATGGCTTTATATGTGACTCAGCGTGGCTCAGGGGTAGTCATCTCGGAAGGCAGGATTTTTCACTACTGCTAATATGACGTTTTCTTTTTTTTTTATTGTACTGTAATACTTTCTTGATAGCCTCTTTTTTAAACATGACATCATGGGCCGCTATATGCTCAATAACAAGCTTGATAAGCCCAAAGCTTATTGATACCATGGGCAATCAATACATCTGTTATCGGGTTATCGAGCTACCCTTGTTTAGGGCTCCATCCCTACTCATAGTGCTGTCAAACAAGTCTATGCTGATCAATATTGAAATATGAATATTTTTAATCTGCAACTCAATTGTTTGCAATAAACATATATAGTGGGGGTCCCTGCTACATCTCTCTCTCAGCTAAGGGGTCCCTGCTTCATCTCTCTCTCAGCTAAGGGGTCCCTGCTACATCTCTCTCTCAGCTAAGGGGTCCTTGGCCTGGAAATGTTGAAGACCCCTGGTGCAGAAACTTTTTCATTTGGTGGAGACCTGTGCTCTGAGGAGAGGGTTTTCTAGTTTTAGATACAATTCATTCATACTAATCTAAATGTTTCTCTTGTTTTGTTAGGCTGATCCTAACATCCTGCACCTTGGATATTATTGTGATGGCTGTCAGATGGATCCTATCGTGGGGACCAGGTATCAGTGTACAGAGTGTCTTGATGATTGGACTGCCTATAACCTGTGCTCTGCCTGTCAGTCCACTGGGTGTCCTCGTCATAAGAAACACCCTCTGAAGTCCATCCTGCTCCCGGTAAGAATATAATCATTGCTGTCATAACTCCATGTGTCAATTATTATGTTTCCCCCACCACCCACCCCTCCTGTAAACTAATGTCCTACTATGAGGAGAGGAGAGGAGAGGAGAGGAGAGGAGAGGAGGAGGAGGAGGAGGGGAGAGGAGGGGAGAGGAGAGGAGAGGAGAGGAGAGGAGGGGAGAGGAGGGGAGGGGAGAGGGGAGGGGAGGGGAGGGGGGAGGGGAGGGGAGGGGAGGGGGGGAGAGGAGAGGAGAGGAGAGGGGAGGGGAGGGAGAGGAGAGGAGAGGAGAGGAGAGGAGAGGAGAGGAAGTGTGTGTGTGTGTGTGTGTGTGTGTGTGTGTGTGTGTGTGTGTGTGTGTGTGTGTGTGTGTGTGTGTGTGTGTGTGTGTGTGTGTGTGCGTGTGCGCACGTGTGTGTGTGCGCACGTGTGCGTGCGTGCATTCATCTGTGAGTGCATAGACTTGCTTATTTTGCTTTTGTATAATTTACCGTATTTGAAATGTATATAGAACAAATAGAACAAAGCAGTGATATTAAAAAGAAGGTGTGCTGTGTAGTTTAGGATTAATTTAGTCCAACACTGACTAAGATCTGCAAATGCATTTTATCCACCTTCCCTGTTTTATTTTGCAATTCTATTTTTTGATGGAGAATGGAGTGTAATTTTAGGAGAAACTCTCAAATGTCAAGGAACCACTCCATTCCCATTGAAAAGCACAATCCACCTTCATATGTAGATTTAAACATCAGAGAAGGTCATAAAAATAGCTGATCTACAAGCTCAATGTTCTGCCAATCCACTGGAAATCTAATGCCAATGTCAGGAGGTGTGAGGTTTAAATGGACATGTATCCATGCAGTGGACGTTGCAGATCTCCTAAATGTTATATAGACATAATAACATATCATAACGTGTCTAATATGTTTACAGATATGGAGACAGGAAGACTTCAAGAAAAGAGAGTGCAACACCTTCATAGAAGATTCTTCCAGGTAAACAAACCAGTTTCTGTTTCCTTGCTCCATGATATTATTATAACCTAACTATTATTATTAGGCTATTTGGATATTAAATGAAGTAAAACAACATTATAATATCTATGAGAGAGGAGGAGAGGAGAGGAGGAGGAGAGGAGAGGAGAGGAGAGGAGAGGAGAGGAGAGGAGAGGAGAGGAGAGACAGCGTTTATCAATTCATTGTAAACGATGTGTCAGTTGCTACAATCAGAACAACGATGTGGATTTGATTGACCTTCAAGCACAGCACAGTGACACAAAGAGATGGAGAGAAGCTTCTTTAGTTGAACGAGGAGGAGAAGAATAACCTGCCCTGAAAACATTCATTGATTCACTTTGTTCATTCTATGTAATATTACACATGCAGTGTAGCCTGTAGATACCGTAACGAGACTGAGTTACTAGGGCCCTGGGTGGAGATATACAAGCTCACAGTGCGGCATCGGCATGTTAGCTTGTAGACCGTGCTGTTAGCTTGTAGATCTGCTATTTTCAATAGGGGGTCCGTGGCCAAATACGCTATCATTTTGGGGGTCCTTCACATGAAAAAAGTTTGAGCACCACTGACATAGAAACCTTTAACCTTAGAAGGATTTGAAATATTATAAGATATTTCATGATTTAAAAAAATAGCAGATCTACAAGCTCGCAGCGAGTGCCGCGCTGCAAGCTTGTAGATCTGCTATTTTTCAATAGTTAAAGCACAAAATAAACGTGGGACTGAGATACTAGGGCCCAAGGTGGAGGGGACTCAACTATTTTAAAAATAGGAGATATACAAGCTCAGATCTACAAGCTCGCAGCGTGGCACAGAGTGCCGCACTGCGAGCTTGTAGATCTGCTATTTATGAAAAGTCGTGAAACTGTGTGCAAATCTTTGAATTCATTTATTTTTTTAAGCGAACATTTGTAACTAGGGGTGTAACGATATAGTAACGGTATCGAAATATTGTTTTTAATTTAAAAAATGGAAGTATATCGAAATGAAAACAGCTAAAATCGAATCGTATCGCAAAGAATTGATTGTATCGATACTACCTACTTGTGCATTGTATTTAGCATTTTTAAGAAGAAAAAATGAAAAGGAGGGGTTTAATTACTTTTCCTTTCCATATAGCTACACTGGTCTATCGATAAATGGGTATAATCTCTGGGTTCATGTCAAGGTGCAGGTTTGTCAATATACAATGTCCATGTATTTGGCAGATAATCACTGTGTTTACTTATTTATATCCATAATAATACATGTTTCCCTTAAAAACCTGCACTATCCACACCTTTCACACAGATTTAATTTCTTTGCTAAATAGTTACTATATCGATTTTAAATCATTGCATCGAATCGTATCGTATCGCCATGAATGAACAAATATCGTCCATGTATCGTATCGTCAACCGTGTATCGTGATATGTATCGAATCTCTATTAAAATGTATCGTTACACCCTTATTTGTAACTCAAATTTTGCTTCTGGGGGGTCCCTGGAACTAAATATTTTGACATGGTGGGGTCCGTGGCCAAATACCATATCGTTTTGGGGATCCTTCACATGAAAAAAGTTTAAGCACCACTAGAAACTTTTTTTTTTTTTAAACCTTAGAAGGTTTGAAATATTCAAAGATATTTCATGATTTTTCAAAAATAGCAGATCTACAAGCTCACAGCGCGTCACTGAGTGCCGTGCTGTGAGCTTGTAGATCAGCTATTTTCAATAGGGGGTCCATGGCCAAATACATATAATTTTGGGGGTCCTTCACATGAAAAAGTTTGAGAACCACTGAAATAGAAACTTTTTTTTATGTTTGATTTTTTTAACCTTAGAATTTTTCATGATTTTTCAAAAACAGTCTTTTCAAAAATAGCAGATCTACAAGCTCACAGCGCGGCACCGAGTGCCATGCTGTGAGCTTGTAGATCTGCTATTTTTTTCCGGTCCCGCGCTGTGAGCTTGTAGATCTGCTATTTTTGAAAAGACGTGAAAATGTGTGCAAATCTTTGAACAAATTTGTAACTAAAATTTTGCTTCTGGGGGGTCCTTGGAACTAAATATTTTGACAAGGGGGGTCCATGGCCAAATATCATATCATCTACAAGCTCGCTAGCTCGTTAGCTTGTAGATCTACTATTTTCAATAGGGGGTCCGTGGCCAAATACCTTATCATTTTGGGTGTCCTTCACATGAAAAAAAGTTTGAGCACCACTGACATAGAAAACTTTTTTTTTAACCTTAAGGATTTGAAATATTATAAGATATTTCATGATTTTTCAAAAATAGCAGATCTACAAGCTTGCAGCGAGTGCAGCGCTGCAAGCTTGTAGATCTGCTATTTTTCAATAGTTAAAGCACGAAATACACGTGGGACTGAGTTACTAGGGCCCAAGGTGGAGGGGACTTAACTATTTTAAAAATAGGAGATATTCAAGCTCAGATCTACAAGCTCGCAGCACGGCACAGAGTGCCGCACTGCGCGCTCGTAGATCTGCTATTTTTGAAAAGTTGTGAAAATGTGTGCAAATCTTTGAATTAATGTATTTTTAAGCGAACATTTGTAACTAGGGGTGTAACGATATAGTAACTGTATCGAAATATCGTTTTTAACTTAAAAAAACAAACTATATTGAAATGAAAACAGCTAAAATCGAATCGTATCGTTTTATTTTGTATCGTATCGAATCGGCAATACAAAGAATCGATTGTATCGATACTACCTACTTGTGCATTGTATTTAGCATTTTTAAGAAGAAAAAATTAAAAGGAGGGGTTTAATTACTTTTCCTTTCCATATAGCTACACTGGTCTATGGATAAATGTATGTAATCTCTGGGTTCATGTCAAGGTGCAGGTTTGTCAATCAACATACAATGTCCATGTATTTGGCAGATAATCACTGTGTTTACTTATTTATATCCATAATAATACATGTTTCCCTTAAAAACCTGCACTATCCACACCTTTCACACAGATTTAATTTCTTTGCTAAATAGTTACTATATCGATTTTAAATCATTGCATCGAATCGTATCGTATCGCCATGAATGAACAAATATCGTCCATGTATCGTATCGTCAACCGTGTATCGTGATATGTATCGAATCTCTATTAAAATGTATCGTTATACACCTTTATTTGTAACTCAAATTTTGCTTCTGGGGGGTCCCTGGAACTAAATATTTTGACATGGGGGGTCCGTGGCCAAATACCATATCGTTTTGGGGATCCTTCACATGAAAAAAGTTTGAGCACCACTAGAAACTTTTTTTTTTTTTTTTTTTTTTTAAACCTTAGAAGGTTTGAAATATTCAAAGATATTTCATGATTTTTCAAAAATAGCAGATCTACAAGCTCACAGCGCGTCACTGAGTGCCTTGCTGTGAGCTTGTAGATCAGCTATTTTCAATAGGGGGTCCATGGCCAAATACATATAATTTTGGGGGTCCTTCACATGAAAAAGTTTGAGAACCACTGAAATAGAAACTTTTTTTTATGTTTGATTTTTTTAACCTTAGAATTTTTCATGATTTTTCAAAAACAGTCTTTTCAAAAATAGCAGATCTACAAGCTCACAGCGCGGCACCGAGTGCCATGCTGTGAGCTTGTAGATCTGCTATTTTTTCCCGGTGCCGCACTGTGAGCTTGTAGATCTGCTATTTTTGAAAAGACGTGAAAATGTGTGCAAATCTTTGAACAAATTTGTAACTAAAATTTTGCTTCTGGGGGGTCCTTGGAACTAAATATTTTGACAAGGGGGGTCCATGGCCAAATACCATATCATCTACAAGCTCGCTAGCTCGTTAGCTTGTAGATCTACTATTTTCAATAGGGGGTCCGTGGCCAAATACCATATCATTTTGGGTGTCCTTCACATGAAAAAAAGTTTGAGCACCACTGACATAGAAAACTTTTTTTTTAACCTTAAGGATTTGAAATATTATAAGATATTTCATGATTTTTCAAAAATAGCAGATCTACAAGCTCGCAGCGAGTGCAGCGCTGCAAGCTTGTAGATCTGCTATTTTTCAATAGTTAAAGCACAAAATAAACGTGGGACTGAGTTACTAGGGCCCAAGGTGGAGGGGACTTAACTATTTTAAAAATAGGAGAAATACAAGCTCAGATCTACAAGCTCGCAGCGCGGCACAGAGTGCCGCACTGCGCGCTTGTAGATCTACTATTTTCAATAGGGGGTCCGTGGCCAAATACCATATCATTTTGGGGGTCCTTCACATGAAAAAAGGTTTGAGCACATACATAGAAACCTCTTTTTTTTAACCTTAGAAGGATTAAATATTATAAGATATTTCGTGATTTTTTCAAAAATAGCAGATCTACAAGCTCGCAGCGCGGCACTCGGTGCCGCGCTGTGAGCTTGTAGATCTACTATTTTTCAATAGTTAAAGCACAAAATAAACGTGTCACGTTGTGATGAGCTTGTAGATCGGCTGTTTTTAAACATCTGTAAGATAAAATAGAGTTTACGTGTTTAAACTGTTCTTAATTTTGCTGGGGACCCCTGGGGGTCCCCAACGTGTCATGTTGTGGTGAGCTTGTAGATCGGCTGTTTTTAAACATCTGAAAGATAAAATAGGGTTTAAAACTTTCCTCATTTTGCTGGGGACCCTCTGGTTTCCCCCTGGAGGACCCCCTGGGGGTCCCCAGACCCCACTTTGAGAAGCAGTGGTGTATTGATGTGTTGTCCTGTTGTGTCATCAGGGATGGACAGTGTCAGTGTGGACGTCCCAGAGACAAACATCCAACAGACATCAAGACAGCTGAGGACACTGAGTGGACCACTGAGCTGCACTCCTCTGAACAGCAAACTGATGCTTATGGAGAGTTGTGGTTTGAGGGAGAGGAAGGGTGCAGACCTGTAAGTGTGTGACTGACAATGTGATCAATGTTCTCTGTGGTTCATGATACTCTGTCTTCCATCATCTGTTTAACATCATTCAGTCAAGAGGAGGTTGTTGTCACTTTAAGGTCCCTGAGGATGATTTCATTCAATCATCCCAATACATAACACACACACATACGCACACGTACACACAACTGCACACATGCACAGGTAACCGCGCATGCACAACCGCACACACACACATGTAACCAAACACATGCACACACACACGCACAACCGCACACACACACACACACACGCACAACCGCACGCGAGTTTAGAAACACTAGGCTTGCTAAGGGAAGGAGCGCTCGTTTTCTGTTATTGTCCACGACATTGCAAGCGGCGCGAAGGCCAGCGGACCTTGGTCCTGCTCTTCGCCCCCGAGCGCCGCAGGCGCGAGTGCCCGCGAAGAGCGGGCCAGGGCCGCGCGAGTTACGAAGCCGTGGTGAATGCAATCGTTCTATTTACGGCCTGGGCAAGCGCACGATAAACGCAATGATAATTGGGTTTTGGTGCACCTCACGCGGTCCAAGTGACTACAACGGAGCGCTCCCAACCTCCGGTTCAGCCAATCACAAGCTTCAAAAATGAGTGGTTTCCCTTAGCAAGCCTAGAGTCTCTAAACTCGCCAACCGCACGCACGCATGCACGCACGCACGCACACACACGTAACCAAACACACACACACACACACACACACACACACACACACACACACACACACACACACACACACACACACACACACACACACACACGCAACCGTGCACACGTAACCACGCACGCGTAAATGTGCACATGCGCACACACACACACACACACACCTACACACACACACACACACACACACACACACACACACACACGGGGGGGGGGGGGGGGGCAACCTTTATCTAACAGCACCGTTTATGACAACAGACAGACAGACAGCTGTACCCCTACTACACCCCCCCCCCCACACACACACACGCGCGCACATGCACACGTAAACACACGCACATGTAACCGCACACAAGCACACACACACACACGTAACTGCGCACACACACGCGCGCACACATACACACACACACACACACACACACGTAACCGCGCACACACACACAAACTCCAACTTTAGAACAGACATTAAGGGTAGAAGTGAGTGTGTAATATAAGCCCCTCCCCTCTTGATATGACAGTGAGAGTGTATTCATGTTGATCATGTCCATCACTGTCATCTTCTGATTTGTCTCTTTGATCACCTGTAGTTCCTGCGTCTGTCATCACACACTGAACCCTCCCGTGTCTACGACCTGATGACTAGGGGGATTTGGGATGATGGGTGGGATATGAACCCACTCCCCTTGGTGGTGTCTGTGGTGGGAGGAGAAGGAAGGTCAGAGGTCAAACCCTGGGTCCAGGAGGTCATCAGAGAGGGACTGGTCAAAGCCTTGGTTAAAACAGGTGTGTGTGTGTGTGTGACGTGTGACGTGTGACGTGTGTGACGTGTGACGTGTGACGTGTGTGACGTGTGTGTGTGTGTGTGTGTGTGTGTGTGTGTGTGTGAGTGTGACGTGTGTGTAAAAACCTGAACATGTATTTTCTGTTCATTAAAGAGCTGGAGAGACAGGAAGACTCCTGTTACTGAACAAACACTCTATAGCAGGGGTCTTCAACAGGGGGTCCGGGACCCCTAGGGGGTCCTCAGAGTTACAACAGGGGGTCCTCCAAATCTTTGAGTGATAGAAAGTTATTTTCTCCTTTTTTATTAACCACTTTAACCCCAGTGTCCATATTTTGAGAACTTTAGCAAAAATAGCCGATCTACAAGCTCACAACGCCTCACGCTGCGAGGCGTTGTGAGCTTGTAGATCGGCTATTTTTGGCAAAGAGCTTTGATGTAGAGGGGAAAAAGAGCAGACAAAGTACAGAGTGAAAGGTCAAGTTTACTAAGTATTGACGGTTCAATTGGTTAAATATCTGAAAGCACAAATTGGCATGCATCCAAAATACACTGATGATTGTGCTGTCAAACGATGATGAAATCTATGAACAGGTTGTGGGGGTCCCTGCTTCATCTCTCTCTCAACTAAGGGTTCCTGCTGGTGGATGATGGGAGAGAAGGTCACAGAGGAGGAGAGAAGAACTTCTGGGTCAAGTTCGAGGAACACATCTCCACACGACACATCAAGGGTAAGAGATGGTGGACGTTGATGATTTGTTTTAGTGGAATTAACGCCCGTATCAAAAGGTGACTTAGAAGTAGTAAAATAGCAGAAACTATAATAGTTTATCTGTAGTTGTTTTTGTGTTGAACTTCTGTTAGACAACAGCTATTGATTGTTTTCTGGTGTGATTATTCCATCTACTGTATGACTTTGGGACTGAGTTACTAGGGCCCAAAGTGGAGGGGCCTTAATTATTTTATACTTTAGCTATTGAAAAATTGCAGATATACAAGCTGACAGCACAGCACCGAGTGCCGCGCTGCAAGCTTGTAGATCTGCTATTTCTTTTTTAAGTCGTGAAAATGTGAGCAAATCTTTGAATATATACTGTATGTTTTGTTTTTGTTTTTTTCACCAACAAATTGCTTCTGGGGGGGGGGGGGGGGGGGGGGGGCTGGAACTAAATATTTAGAGATGGGGGTCCATGGCCAAATACATATAATTTTGGCAGTCCTTCGCATGAAAAGGTTTGAGCACCACTGACATAGAAACATAGAAGGATTTTAAATATTCAAAGATTTGCACAAATGTTCAAGATTTTTAAAAAATTGCAGATCTACAAGCTCACAGCGTGGCACTCGGTACCGCGCTGTGAGCTTGTATATCTGCTATTTTTCAATAGTTAAAGCACAGAATAATGCATAATAATGCGTTCCCAGTCTAAATGGGTTAAACCCCCTCCCCTAAGAAGAACGTTCATGGGGGGCCCGCAGTGGCCGACCCGTTGATCACGGTCAAGATTTCAGACTCAATTGGCGGTCGGCGGGGCGGGCGGGTTATCGCCTGCTCTTATTTGCCTTTTATTCTTAATAAGAGTAGGCCTATAAGAAGAATGTAACGGTTTGAATACACTTGAATTGAGCATGAGCGAACGAGTTTTAAAATCAGAGGAGGTTTCTCCTCCGCTCCTTGGTGCGAGGACCGTCCCAATACCGGTCCTGTTGGGGCTGCGAACCACATTTGCCAACATTTGCGCCTCGCAGACACTCGATTTTTTGCAAAGATTTTAAATATTCAAAGACTTGCACAAAATGTTCAAGATTTTTCAAAAATAGCCGATCTCCAAGCTCACAGCGTGGCACTCGGTACCGCGCTGTGAGCTTGTAGATCTGCTATTTTTCAATAGTTAAAGCACAAAATAATGCGTAATAATGCGTTCCCAGTCTAAATGGGTTAACCCCCTCCCCCTATGAAGGGGGAGGGGGGGGGGGGGGGGGGCAGAATCTGGTGTGACACCCCTGGGCATGATATTTCAAAATAAAGGTTTTTCCTTCCCGGGTCTGTTACAATGAAGGAGGAGTTCATTTCTCAGTTGAGTTGTAATTGAATAAAATTTTCATTTTCTTTTCTTACAGACAGCAGCAGCATTACCGTTCCTGTCCTCTGCATGCTCTTATCAGGAGAGTTATCCATGCTGGAGGTACAATCACTGCTTCTTAATACTATGATATCATTCATCCAATATCCTTTACATTGCAATGATTGTATACAGACAGTATGACTTATGAGCCAGGAGACTTATAAGAGTAATATTAGTTTTTATCTTTGTCATAGCTGCTTATTTATTATCATCATAGCTACTGGTATTTAGCAAGGTATTTAACAACTCCAGCTTGTCTGTGTCCTATTCTATATATGTATAACACTGACAACAGATGAACCAATAACCAGAAATTACTTCTCATTTATTTATACATTGGAAGAATGTAAACAAATAAGAACCAGGCTGCAATAGGCAATGTTGACATTATTTGTATTTATATATAAGTATAGCCTACCTACTGTCTGTCTGTCTGTCTGTCTGTCTGTCTGTCTGTCTGTCTGTCTGTCTGTCTGTCTGTCTGTCTGTCTGTCTGTCTGTCTCTCTCACACAGACATGACATGAATATGTTTTTGTTATAATCTCTCTCTCTCTCTCTCTCTCTCTCTCTCTCTCTCTCTCTCTCTCTCTCTCTCATATCTTCATCAGAGGGTGGATCTGTCTCTGAAGAGTGCCACACCCTGGTTGGTGCTGGCAGGTTCAGGAGGTGTGGCTGACCTCTTGAGTGACATCTTGGAGAACCAATCACCTGCTTCTGCTTCTGCTGCTGCTGATGTTGCTAGAGTGACAGAACTGGTCCAGAAACACTTCCCTTCTGAAGCCCAGACAGATCAACTTGTTGAACAGGTAAGAGCAGTGATGAGGCTGAACCTGTAGCCAATCAGGGAGATTATTATTGGAAATCCACTTGGGAGAGCAGAGCCTGGTGGCTTGTCATGTGAAGCGGTAATCTGAATATTTAGTTGTCATTGACATTGATGATGAAGATACAAGGGGACATGAAAATAAAAGGAAGATAATTGCAGGAAGTGACCAAGAAGAGAACGTTGTTATTGGGATGGTATCAGATAAACACATTGATGGCGACAGATCCACATGCTGTGGGGGGATGGTCAGAATAGTCAGAATAGTGACCAGATGGATAAAGCTCTGGACATTCATGGGTTTGGAGAGGGTCCAGTGAAGGCTTTTCAACTTGTAACTCAAAGCAGGAAGTAATATGTGGTGTACATTTCACATCACGCTGACGACTTGACGTGTATGCAGAACGGCCCACGTCCCGCAAAGCATTGTGGGAAATGGATTAGTTTTTTAAGAGACTTTGAAGATGCACTTGTTATGCAGAACGCAAATGCATCTACTGTGGGAACGCGGCCTCGGTGCGACAGGGGGTTTATTCCACAATTTGAGGGCCAGGAGGGCAAACTGTCTAGGATGAGTGGATTTTTGACCAGCATCCCTGTGTTGACTGATCTAAGTGAACGGGTGGGGTTGTAGGGATTGATCAGGTTTTGGAGGTATGGAGGAGCCATACTTTTGGCTGCTTTGAAGGTCAGCATCAGTGTTTTGTATTCTATAAGGGCTGCAACCGGGAGCCAGTGGAGGCTGCGGAGAAGAAGGGAGACATGTGATAATTTTGTCTGGTTGAAGACCAGTCGTGCCGCGGTATTTTGGATCAGTCGGAGAGGCTTAAGTGCACATGCTGGGAGACCAGTGAGGAGAGAGTTATGATAGTCAAGTTTTGATATGACAGATGTCTGGATGAGGAGCTGGGCTGACTCCTGGGTGAGGAACGGTCTAATTCTACGGATGTTATAGAGTGTGAACCTACAGGACCGGGTGACTGATGCAATGTGTGCCCTGAATGATAGCTGGCTGTCCAGGACCACACCAAGGTTTATAGCAGTTGGAACCGAAGTCACCAATGCATTATGTATGGAAATAGTGAGATCTTGCGTGGGGAGCTCTGTCTTGTTTGGGTTCAGCTTGAGGTGGTGGTCAGAGTGAATGGATCGGGCCGACGAGCGGTGGCTGGGTGCAGCCTGCGTGCATCCGTGTGCGTTTTGTGTACTCGCAAGTGCGCACACAGGTGTCCTGCACACTCAGTGGTTTACTGGTGTCACTTAAAAATCGTCATTCATTTTCCCCATAGACTTTTACAAAAATATTTATAACAATTATGTTAAAGGAGTAGTTCACCCCCCAAAATGACTTTTTTTCTATTGATTACTCACGCCATGGAGACTAGAGTTCAATAATATTTTTTGTTTTTTGTCACTTTCCCAAGACAAAAATTGTATTCAAGTAAATTTACCCCCATGATTCCGGATAGGGACCCGTTACGAAACGGGTCCCTATCCGGAACGAATGGGGATAAATTTGTTGTTATCACATTTTTGTTTATTTATTTATTTTTTGTTTAAGCCTAGAACCAAGCCATTCAGGATTGCAGTGAATCATGACCATAAAACCTTTGATCCTATGTGAAAATATATTTTAATATTAAATTATTTGATATACTACATTTAATAACTACCCTTTGTTTAGCGATTTTCAAAATGTTCTTTTCATAGAAAGAAAGGTTTTATGTTCATGATTCACCTCCATCCTGGATGTCTTGGTTCTAGGCTTAACATAATTGTTATAAATATTTTTGTGAAAATGACACCAGTAGACCACTTCTGCTGCGATGCTCTATGTCCAGATTTGTGACAAACATGACAGGTGGATTTTTTAGCAAGGCAGCTTTCAGCTTTACTAAGTTGTTTTTTGCCATATTTCTTTTCATTTCCCCACGTTCTGTCTTTTGGCCCACTCTGTGGTTTAGACCAGGGGTCTTCAACGTTTTCAGGCCAGGGACCCCCGAACTGATGGGGAGATGGAGCAGGGACCCCTTACCTCGGGGGTCACTGCTCCATCCAACATGCATGTACAAGTGGCCATACCACTGCCATTTATAAACATACCTTATTAACTGAGAACCAATGTCAATACTATCAATCTATCACTAAGAATCTGTCAATTGCATAATAATCATGTTTACAAGCTATTCAAAAGAGACAATTTCGGGGCCCCCTGCAGTATCCCTGCGGACCCCCTAGGGGTCATGGACCCCCTGTTGAAGACCCCTGGTTTAGACTATAGGGAATTGTAGCTAGGGGTATACCGCCGTATCGGGGTATACCGCGGCCTACCGCGGTGTCAGGGTTCTTACCGCGGTCAAAAAAAGAAAAAAAAATAGGCTATTTTTTTATTGAGAACAAGCTAGTTTTAAAACAGAGGAGAAGCGAGGACCGCATGCACTCCATGCCGCTCTGCTTTGGGCCGCCTACCACATGTTTGGAAGCTCAGGCTTTTACGTCAGATTCGGAGACAAAGACCTGCACTGCACTGGGCAGCAGCCTCGTAGTCTGCTATTGGAGCAGCGTTAACTTTCTCTATAATCCACACGACACAAGTATGTTTATACATACATTGTGTCAGTTTCTTTTTCATTCATACGGGCGGAGCGCGAGCCGCTAGGACTAAAACCGAAAATGAAACTAGGTTTTACTTTTTCCACCACGTCGCTGACTCCAATTGCAGGAGCGCGTTGTGCCCCGTCGGCGATTTTACTACCTTTTCTGTCAAGTCTTGTAACTAAAACCTGTCTATATGCTTACATCACCACTCAATCAATGCGATTTGAGACGTGAGTTTACAGAATCAGTATAACTCGGGCAGTCGGACTGTTGAGCGGCGAATTTTGGGAAGATGATAGCAATAGTTTGGCTTATCGCCGAACCTTAATTAATAGATACAGGGATGCGGTAATTACCGCTATACCGTCGGTAATGGGAAGACGATAACCGCGATAACAAAATGTCCATACCGCCCCAACCCTGCTTGTAGCTCTGCTTAGTGACTTCATGCACTGCCTCTCCCTGCATGTTGACGTGCGTAGCAATCTCTTCAGCCTGCCTGACCGTCTGTACAGTCTGAGATAATGTCAAATCTTGCATCAATTGCAGCTTACATAACACTTCTTTGTCCAGCATCCCATCTCCTCGGATCGTGCCAAAGTCACATTGTTCACTGTTCAGACAGGTCATATAAAGCCCTTATGAAGCTCTCTGCTTTCTCCCTTGGATTCTGAACACGCTGGTGAAAACAACATTAGCGTGGGAAGTTGGGGTGCTGGGGGGCGCACCCCTTTCCCCAGGAGCCGTCTGCTCGTCGGCTCTTTCGTGCAGGCGTCTGCGGTCGCCCGAGTCTCGTCTTTCTTTGCCTTCACATTGAAGCGTTGTGTGTGAATCTCCTCCTCATTACGTCTCCCAAGTAAAGCCTGAATATACTTTGTTGGGCGGCTGTGGCTCAGGAAGTAGAGTGGGGTGGCCAATGATCCGTGGGTCGGCGGTTCACATCCCAGCTACTCCTGTCTACATGTCGAAGTGTCCTTGGGCAAGACACTGAACCCTGCGTTGCCTACAATGGTGTTAGCTTGTCAGTTGCCACCATTGGTGTGTGAATGTGGGAAGTGAGGACGCTGGCGTTGACTGTTCGCCGCTTCACCTCCCAATGTATGAATGAATGGACCATTGTAAGCGCTTTGAGTTCGCAACTTGCTTAGAAAAGCGCTATAAAAATGCAATTATTATTATTATTACAGTATGACGTGTGTTGCATGCCGAAAATAGCTGATCTGCAAGCTCACAACGTATCACATTCACAAGATGTTGTGAGCTTGTAGATCAGCCATTTTAACCATGTGGAAACATACAGGATGTGCGTGACGGTGAATGTTGTGAACTTGAATTAGAACTAGTTCATTTATAGAAAGTGAACTATACTTATTTTCTATGGATTACACAACCCATGAAGCCTTGAATTCATGGAATTGTTTTGTTTTCATCACATTCCTGAGACAATAAAGGAGGAGGAGTCTCCAGTAGAAGACTTGTGTAGTCTCCAAGCCCCCAGAACGGCTTGTAAATATTGAAGCGGCCGCCCTACTGGCCAAAGCTGGAACTTCAGGCGGGGTGAAATATACAAGCACGAGCATAAGAGCGCGCCGCTGGGGTCTACAATGAGGTTCAATGGACGTCGACGTCGTTCGTGACGTCATTACGTCTCGACGTCAAACATTTTGGCACATAGGTATGTGCCAATTTCCCCCAGAATGCACCTGGATTCAGCTACTTCTGCATGCTTCAAAACGCCACTGAGCACTTGCATTGAAATGAATTGCTGGGGGCGGGACTGTTCCGTCTCTATTTAAAGCTATACTGTGTAAGTTGCTCAACTAGTGGTCAGTAGTGTTATAGCAAACCGCGGTCGCGTCTGCTTTTTTCAGGCCACCGCATCAGCCTCGCCGGCTCGCCCGCCTCGCCACGCATCTGTGGAGGTGTCTCTTGTCCCTCTGCGGACCGGCGTTGGGGAGTTACAGGCTAGACTTCTAGACCAGTGTAAACAAAGCTGTTGAAGCAAGCTATTTCCTGAATTCCTGAACCGGCCCTGTATATGGTCCCATTTATTTTATAATTGATATTAACTTCTTCAGTGCCATATTTAAAGTGGGACCTCTTATATTGCCGGTTCGCCAACAAAGGGTTAAAAAAATAGTGTGCACGCTGGTGCACACATTCGTGCACAGATCATGCACTATGCATGTGCATGCTTTTCACAGCTTTCAAACAAAAAAATCTGCTTGGAAATCCGTTCAGGCATTCAGGAGAAGGCAGCCCTTATGTTTCTTCAAATGTAAACAAACATGGCTGCCATGTTTGAAAGATGGGGTTGATATGGGGGTTAAACATGCAATTTCGCGATCGCGATCATGGCTAGTACACTGTTGGAGGTCCAAATTTATTTATTTTTCAAAAAAATTAAAAAAGGGTATGAGTTATAGCAGGGTATGCTGTAGGAGGGGCGTGGCTATCTTGTGACGCTTCTGAGTCAACACTTTTTCTTCATCTGCTTTATTTTCGGCAAGCTCAAGACATTGTATTCCTGTGAGTGCACGTCACCGTTGGCAGCCAGTAGCATTCCCTGGGTACTAGTGATGCGCGGGTCAGGGTTTTTTCATAACCCGCACGGCCCACAGCCCGCACGGAACGTAACCCGCCCGCGCCGCGGAACAATATAAAAATCAACGAATCCGCCCGCCCCACAACCCGCATTCAAAAAAAAGATGGTCTATCATCTCCATAGCTCATCTTTATAGCCTACGGCTCTTCTAAGTACCCAAAGTCGCTTTACAGAAAGGTTTACAGTAGCACAATATTGTCATGGGCTAAATAAACAAACATGTTGTTCAAATTGGGGTTTAGCCTAAAAGACATTCAAAGACGTTCATTCTCTCTAAATCGTGGGGGCATCGTCGGGGTAAGAATGACGTTTAAGGGTTTATGTCAATGATCTGTTCTGTGCTCACGTTGTCTGATGGTGTCTGCGAGCACAGATGTTGGTAAAATGTGGTTCGCGGCCCCAACAGGAGCGGAATTGGGACGGTCCTCGCACCAAGGAACAGAGGAGAAACCTTGCTCCTCTCTGCTCATATTCAAAACGTTCTATTCTTATTCTTATAGGCCTACTCTTATTAACACATATGGTGCCAACCCCGAGTTTCCCGAGTTTGTATTGGTACTAGTGCTGTGCCAACCCCGAGTTTCCCGAGTTTGGGCCGTTTTTGAATTTTTTTTTTTTTTTTTTTTTTTAATTTTTTTTTTTTCAAATTTTTTTTTTTGGACCTCCAGAAATGTATTAGGCATGATCGCGATCGCGAAATTGCATGTTTAACCCCCATACCAACCCATTCTTTCAAACATGGCAGCCATGTTTGTTTACATCTGAAGAAAACATAATGGCTGATAAATCATGAATGCCTGAACGGATTTCCAAGCGGATTTTTTTGTTTGAAAGCTGTGAACAGCATCTACACACGTGGTGCATCATCTAGGCATGGGCGTGCACTTTTTACACACTTGCACAATTACATGGAAGTCTATGGTAACCATGGCAACGCGAGACATTGAAGAGAAAAAATCATTGGGGCAAATAAGAACAGGTGATTATTCGTATTTAATTTTTGCACATGAGAGTGGTGATAACCCGCCCGCCCGCGCTGCCCGCCAATTGAGTCTGAAACCTTGACCCACCCACCCGCATTGCGGGCGGGTTGGCGGGTGCCGCGGGCACCGGGTCGGCCCGCGCATCACTACTGGGTACCATTAAAACAATGATGGCAGACACTCATCATTTTCGCTCTGATGGAAACCAATGGGTTACGTGACGGTTCCCACTGTCCATATTTTGTATGGTCTATGGTCAATATATTCAGCAATGTGAAGGCATGGTTAAAGGCATGGTAAGGCTGGTATGGCATGGTAGTTTGTTTTGCAGAAAAATGTTTTGGCTTATACTTATCCATAATCAGACAAGGTTGTGGATGTATTTGTAGGCTATATTATATTTGTACAGGGACGTGCTGGCCATTGGGAAAAGCGGGACAACTCCCGAACGGCCGGTTCATTCCCGGCCGGTCCAGGCCGGCCATTAGGAAAAAATTTAAAATAAAATGTCTGCCTTCGTTCCATTTTGGGGGCTGGGCGGCCAACAAAGTAAATCGTCACTGTCGGGCAGAAACCTTGTATCTTAAAATTTGTAGATTTTTTCACAAAGCAAAGCCCTGCTTCATCACACAAGGCCGTCGCACAAAAGTAGTGAAAACAGCAGATCTACAAGCACACAACGCGCGTTGTGTGCTTGTAGATCGGCTGTTTTCACTAGTTTAAATCATTTTTAAAATG
This sequence comes from Nannobrachium achirus, assembly GCF_963921795.1. Lineage (NCBI taxonomy): Eukaryota > Metazoa > Chordata > Actinopteri > Myctophiformes > Myctophidae > Nannobrachium > Nannobrachium achirus. The sequence goes on along the minus strand of NC_137825.1, from coordinate 3,108,808 downwards.
ATAAATACAAACATACAGACATACAAGGTTTCCACCCGACAACGACGAAATATAACTCACTGGCTTGTCACTTTGTCGCAAATCTTTGAGTAGCAGCAGCGCTATAGAGAGAGATCTCTCTCTATAGCGCGCAAAGAGGGCCTCTCCAACTCTTTTTCCCGGGCTGAATCAGGGGCCCAGCACGTGCCTGTATTTGTATGTCTCGTTTGCTGTTTGAATGTGTGTTTAAAGCTTAGGTTTGCTAAGTTAACTCCTGGATGCCTGAGATTAAGTTAGCAACTCCTCTAAAACAAATATAAATACTGCCTGTATACCTGACCATCCATGAGTTTATCTGGGTGGCTGTAGCTCAGGAGGTAGAGTGGGTTGGCCAATGCTCCATGGGTCAGCGGTTCAAATCCCAGCTTCTCCTGTCTACATGTCGAAGTGTCCTTGGGCAAGACACTGAACCCCAAGTTGCCTCCGGTGAGCTGGTTGGTGCCTTGCATGGTTTCCACCGCCACCGGTGTATGAATGTGTGTGTGAATGGGTGAATGTAATGCACATTGTAAAGCGCTTTGGATAAAAGCGCTATATAAATGCACCATTTACCATTTTATCTGACTAATTTCAGTGGGAAAATAGCTTTAATAGTTTGAATCCAACATGTGTTGCATCATTGCATGTCATCCTCTCTCTTGCTTCCACTGTGTAGAGACAAACAGAGCAGAACGTGCATTACAGTTTTGTGTGTGTGTGTGTGTGTGTGTGTGTGTGTGTGTGTGTGTGTGTGTGTGTGTGTGTGTGTGTGTGTGTGTGTGTGTGTGTGTGTGTGTGTGTGTGTGTGTGTGTGTGTGTGTGTGTGTGTGTGTGTGTGTGTGTGTGATGATTAAACTAAACTTTCTGTTTTGCAGAAATGAACAATTTGCTCATGCTGTGACCTTTGACCTTGACCCCCAGGTTCAGAGCATCTACCAGAACAGGAAGTTGATAACATTCTACCATGAAGAGAAGGACGGACCAGAAGACTTTGATACAGTCATGATCAAAGCCCTGATGCCAGGTACAATATAGAACAATCATTAATATTATATTTAATAGTCCTTATTTCTGGGAGGTGAAAAACACTGTGGGCTACAACACATTTAGTGCAGGAACAAACACTCAAGTTTTTGAGATACCCCTCCCTGGGGTCGGGGAAAACACACACACACACACACACACACACACACACACACACACACACACACACACACACACACACACACACACACACACACACACACACACAATTAATGATACCCCTGATAGTAAGAGTAGGAACAGTATTACATGTGAATATTGCTCAGAAAATGTCACCTTTTTCTATTTACGCATATAACAAGGCCAGGCCTTATACAAAAGGCTGCTGATTCGCAATAGAAGCAAATATTGGCATAATGTTGTTTTAGGGTGTGGGGAGACTACCTGTAGACCATATAGGGCTAGGACTATGAAAGTATGATGTAAAAACAACCAGGTAGAAAATGAGAAGTGCAGTGATGAGTCACTTCAAGGATGAATTTCATTCTTTTGCAGTAAAAGTACAGAGAAACTCTTAAAGGAGGACTTCACCACTTTTCAAACTTCATATAATAGGTCCTCACTAATGTCCATGATAAAATATCACAATTCTTTCTACTTTGTTTGGGTCTCATAGGAGAGCTGTGGGTGGGTCAAATCCTTCCACCGGTGACATCATCAATGGGAAATGCAAGCTAATAGAAACTGCAGGCTTTCTATTCCTGAAAAGTTGCAATGTTAAAGTGGAAGCCATTGTTCTCGTGATAATAAAAATCTAAATATTTCTTTTCAAAAATATTGTTTTAAAAAAATCTGTCAAATGATGATGTCACCGGTGGAAGGATTTGACAGCTCTCCTATGAGACCCAGACTGAGTAGAAAGAAATTGTTCTATTTTATTATGAACATTAGTGAGGACCTATTATATGAAGACCGGTTGAAAAGTGGTGAAGTCCTCCTTTAAACAAGAAAAAACAATGTCCAATTTCGTTCTACCCTGGGAAGGGTATAGTCTACTTTTTGGTCCTGCAATAATTATGATTGATTTAACTGTGTGTGTGTGTGTGTGTGTGTGTGTGTGTGTGTGTGTGTGTGTGTGTGTGTGTGTGTGTGTGTGTGTGTGTGTGTGTGTGTGTGTGTGTGTGTGTGTGTGTGTGTGTGTGTGTGTGTGTGTGTGTTACAGCCAGTAAGCAGCGTGCATCAGGTAATGCCTTCCCTTACAGTAAGGAGCTGATTCTATCAATGAGATGGAACAGAGTGGACTTTGCCAGCAGTCAGCTCTTCAATGATGACATCGACTGGACGGTGAGAAACAACATCACAACTGTGTGAAACACAGACACAGACACACACTGCACACACGCACGCACGCACTCACGCACGCACGCACGCACACACACACACACACACAGTGACAGATTGTGTGCATTTATTTTAGGATAATGAACTCAAATCTCAATATTGTTTCCTTTTTTTGTTTTCTGGTTTACTTGTTATAAACAGTTTGATAACCTGTCTTTTACTTCCACTGTGTCCAACAGGATGAAGCTCTGAAGGACTGCATGGCGTTCGCACTGACCAATGACAAGACACCGTTTGTAGGTCTGTTCATTGAGAAGAAGTTCAACTTCGAGGAATACCTGACTTATGGCCTCCTGGAGAAACTCTACAGCAGAGTGAATGAAGACACACTGCTCTACAAGCTGCTAATGGAGCACCTGAAGGAGAGACTGGGAACCTCAGACCTTGACTCTCTGAAAGAGATCAGCCTGTTTGAGGTGAGTTTATGTTCAGACAAATATATTATAATCCTTGATCAGTGGTTCTGTTCACTCACTACTTAATGTTGTATTATATTATTGTGGGCTCGCCTATAAGGCGAGCACACTTTAGATATTGTCATTATTTATTTATCTAGTAAGTTCTCCTCAATACTTTGGCACCTTTCTACTCCTACATACTTAGTGAGAAAATGAAAATAAAAACATCAATGTGTTCAGCCTACAGTGGCGACGTGTGCTATTATTTTATACAGCAATCGGCCAAATGGTGGCGCTGTTGGAAGCCTTCGAAAGTGCGAACTTTGAACAGGTATAGCTCATGCTGTGTTTGAGGTAAAGCCATGAAACCTGTATACACTTATGCGTCTCCTCATGCCGAACAACTTTTAACTTTTGACCTCTGACCTTTAGGTCTCCCACAATTCGGAATTATATGAAAAACAGTAAAAATCTATCTCCTCCTGGGATTTTCGCGTCAAGTGCACGAAACTTTTTTCACATGAACTTTGGACCAATACGGTCAGATTGATCAACCAGATTTTTTTTAAAGTGAAATATAATTTTTTAATAATTTAATCAATATTGCGGTTTTATGCAAATTATTCTTTGGCCTCTAAATCATACATGCAAAGTTACACGTTCATGGCATTTGGCAAAGATGTGGAGGGTTAGTCAAAGTATCACTGAAACCAATTTTATTCCAATCGGCCAAAGGGGGGCGCTATACGAAGCGTTTGAAAATTCAAACTTCAAACGGGCATAAGTCATGACTCGTTTTGTTTGAAGACATGCAACTTGTTACACGCGTGCTTTGACTCGAGCGGAAGACATCTGTGTTGTTGTTAAGTAAGCTCCGCCCTTCGATTTTCCGCCATATTGAGCAGTTTGTAAAACGCGTAAACCCGCTTTTATTCTGGAATTTTCGCTCCACGTGCACAAAACTTTTTTTACGTGAACTTTGGACCGATATCTAAAGATCTGTCAGATCGGATTTCTTTAAAATTGAAACATGCTTTTTTAAATACATTCAATGAATATTGCAGTTTTATGCAAATTATTCTTCTGCCTCTAAATCATACATGCAAAGTAACATGTTCATGGCATTTGGCAAAGATGTAGAGTGTTAGTCCAAATATCACTAAAACCAATCTTACCCCAATTGGCCAAAGGGGGGCGCTATATCATTTTGAGCAGTTTGTGAAACGCTTAAACCCGTTAGGATTTTTTTTTTGCAATTTGCATGAAACATTCTACACACAATCTAAGGACCTTTATCTAATATGCCTATGAAGTGCACACACACAAAAAAATAATAATAATTAATATAGCTGCAAGCAGCGATAAAGTGGCCAAAGCCAAAAACACCTCAAATCATGAACACAGCCTGCAATGTGCGTGAAATCTTGCAAGCACATTCCCAATAGGTCAAGGAACAGATACCACCCTTCTTACATTGGCCTGTTATAGCGCCACCAACGGGTCAACTTTTGCACAACACATTTTTGGAACAAAATGGACCAATCTTTGACGTCAGTAACGTCAAAGAGAGCACTGCCTGCGATCTTGACATTTTGTACATTTATAGCCATTGTTTTCTGGCTTGAAGCGAGCCCACAATTGTTTCGAAGGAACAATATTTTCTAGTTATTATATGTTATTATTATATGTTGCACTATATAATGTTGGCACAGCACAATCTACTTATTGTAATATAAAGCTATGTATTGGTGAATAATATAATCGTGATAATTCTATACTGTATGAATCTTTATTTCTGAAAAAAGAAAGAAAGAAAGAAAGAAAGAAAGAAAGAAAGAAAGACATCGGAAAAAGCCTGATTTGAGAGGAAAGTTGTCCTCTGACAGGATTGTCTTATTTCCTCTTTCTGCCTCTTCTCTGTCTCTCCAGGTGTCAGGTGTCTTGAAGAAGTTCATGGGTGAAGAGAAGCCGTTCTACCACCCTGCTCTGGGTCTAGAAGACTTCACCTCTGGCAAGAAGGGTCTGGAGGTATTCTTCTGAACATATAATACTGTTATGTTGTTTCATCCACTCTTTAAACATGAACCCTAGTGTCCCTGTTCTGGGGTTGAACACTCAGTGGACATAGCAGTGTTGTAGAAGTAGTAGGTTCAGTAGCGGAACTAGCCCCCGGCGTGCCCCGATGCGAGATTTTCACCAAGTGCCCCTCAACAACAACCCCCCCCCCCCCCCCCCCCCGCACAAATGCGGGACACCAGGCTCCAGGAGTGAGATGCCGTGGGCTCGGTTGGGCTCGGCGAGCCCACACTTCTTTTTTTCAAGCTGCACGTACGCACGCCCCACATGCACACACGACCCGCGCGTGCACGCACGTCGTCAAGTTGTGTGACGCCGCGGTCAGCACAAACATAAACATTTCAGTCCCACTACCTGGCTAGCTGCTTTGCCTTTGCATAACAATACTCGGGTAGGCAGTTCTCACCTACGTCCTCATTTACACTTGTACACGGCCAGCAGCACGTTCGCCTTGCATTCTTTGCAGACAAAACGTCTCCTTTTGTCTCATCTGTTTACTTCACAAGAGTGGAAGAAAAACGAAGCAGTTTGTTGTTTTGTCAGAGCTGCATGCATAGCGGAGGGAGAGTTCCAAAAGTGTAAAGTCTATGTAATATGTAAAGTTATTTTATATTTTATATATAAAAAAAATACATTAATTGAAACGAATTAACAATGTAACTAAATAATAAGAAATATAGTTAGGCTACATAAAAAATGTTGTGATGTTGAATACAGTATTTCAACTACGAGCGGCAGGCATGCGTGCACACATGCGCGTGCACGCGCGCGCGTACGTGACGTGCACGTGACGTCATGAATTTAGAGGGGTACCACTTCTAAAATCCATATCACACCACTGCCAGGCTCCAACAGAAGCTCGCTCCAACACGCTCGCCATCTAATGTCTTCATGACAATATGTAGCCCAACCAACTTTCTAGTGTCTCACTGTCTCCATCTCTCTTTGGAAGCTCGAGTTGCACATGAACTCCTCCACAGCAGTGAGACACTCCAACACAACCACTCTGACATTAGTCTTCACACTACAAACATCACCACGCCGTTTTTCCAAAACAGCATTATAAATATCATCCATTAAGAAAACTAAGCCTACATTAATGACAGCACACAGTTTAATTGACAGCGATGCATCACTGCAAACCAGCATTATTTATATTAATTACTTAACTCACCTGCTAAAGTAAGGAGGAGGACAACAACAACAGCAGTTGGGCACGTTTTGTTCCATATTCCACATTAGGTTTCAGAGAGCATGGTAAATATTAACTGTTGCCCCAAAGTCTTGTGTTGAAACTTTATATTCCATAATGCCCGAGTGTCAGAACGTCTCTTCAGCCTGTGTTCCGTCAGCAGCACTAAGGGGCCCTATAGAGTTTCCAGGAAGCTGCTTCCTGTCATACCAGTGGGCATTTCAAAACAAGAGCATTGTATTGGATATTTGTAACGTGATCATTCACCACATGTTTTATTTTTGAAATGATAGCAGCCTACTACAGGAAATAGAAGCAGCAGACACTCACTGTCACACTGGATAGAACAGCGGCTCCGACCGTCTGTATACATTGTTATTAGAATTAGTTTTTTTTTTCTCCTCCGACTTGCGTGTGCCCCTGAACGCCACGGGCCCCAATGCGCATGCATCGGCTGCATTGCCCTAATTACGCCCCTGAGTAGGTTGACTATTTTCTGTGAAGATATTTAGTGTAGAGGGGGAGTGAGAAGTCAATGAAGGCCTGATCAGTAATATAAATGTAATCAGATGGCTCTAGAGAAATGTTTGATGGCTCTAGAGAAATGTTTTTTATTCTCTAGGTGACTTAGAGAACTGACTTACTAATGTTTGTAAACATTGGAGTAAAACGAACATAGGCCTAAGTTGTGATTTATGATGGGGTAAAATATTTACAAATAGCATATTTTTTTTCAATTAGAAATCAAACTCTTTAGCAATATAAGAATGAAAACAACTCTCCATTGGTCATTTAATGCTCATCTCTCATTTCCTCTTCATAGTTCTGTTCTTCTCTCCTCAGCATGTCAGAAAGCAGGGTCTGGATGGAGAATACAGGAACCAGCTCTGTGAATCCCCCTTGACTCATCTCTTCATCTGGGCTGTCCTACAGAACAACGGTGACATGGCTGCCGTCCTCTGGGAGAAGGTAAAACACCTGATTCTCTATTTTTTTTTTTTTTTTAACATGCACTTGTGTTACACCCGGGATTTGAACCCGGCTACAACATTACTGCCTCTTTGAATTATGGCAGCCGATGCTAACATTATCTTAACCTGTAAACCTTTGACTTAATACATAAAGAACAATTACCTACAATGATTGGTTCAAAGCACAACATATTGAAGTTGGCTCCTCCTCTGGTTTTGTGAAAGATAACATTGACTTCAGTACAAAATAAATAGTAAAACTGATGTGAGTAACAGCAACAAAACACAAATACACTGAAGAAGCATGTCACCGATTAGACGCCCTAAGGGCGAGAAGCAATATTTTACTTTTGCATAGGAGCACCGGACTGTGACTTACCCCATAGCAGAGAGTAGGAACTGCTCTGGGCTTCTGGTTTAAATAGACATTCTGGGTACCAGTAGATGGCGCTAACTGAACCACTCATCAACTACACACTGACTATTCACCATATTCCTGGCCCTCTCTATCAAGCCCCCAGAACCCAGGGCTAGACTTGAAGCAACCCCGATGGTGGACAAAGTTGGAACTGCAGCCTAAAAAAAACATGAACGCTAGCATGTAGCTAGGTAGAGACCACTTTCCCCCAGAATGCACCTGGTTTCCCCCAGAATGCACCTGGAATAGAGACCACTTTCCCCCCAGAATGCACCTGGATTAGCTACATGCTAGCACGTAGCCGTTGCTTCAAAACGCCACTGAGCACTTGCATTGAAATGATAGTGGGGGCGGGGCTCGTCCGCTCTCTATTTTATATATACTCTATGCTCTCTATGGAGGCTGCCTTTTACAGAGGGCGCTAGAGAGTTTTTCCTCTGTGTGCTGCTTCAAAAAAATCTTTTCACTTCCTCCCAAGTAAGAAAGTGACAGGGAATTGTCTGTTAATAAGCCCAACAGAAGCAACTAGGCTCAGTTTTACATTTGAAAATAGCAGATCAGCAAGCTCACAATGTGTCATATTGTGACACATTGTGAGCTTGTATATTTGCTATTTAAAAAATATTGAGAAAAAAAATATATATATTTGTGAAACATTTGTGAAACACAAATTTTGTGTGGAGGTCCCTGGCACCACATATTTTCAGATGGGGGTCTGCAACTGTGGACACATATATTAATCTGGAGTCCTTGATATGAAAAGATTTGGGAACCACTGGTTTAAACAATATTAGAAAGTAAGCCCAATAAGCAACTACACTATTTTTTTAAGACACAAATTGCTTATTTTAAGCAGACATGGCAACACCGGTTCATTCAGAGCCAAGAGACCAGAATGCCATCTATGGGTCTTTAATGCAAGGACACAGGAAACCAAATTATGTTTTTCAGCCAATTTCAGGATATGAACAGGAAGCCAGGGGCGGGGCCAGGGGGGACTGCCCCATAGGTCAAACTCCCGTTGGGTCGAACAGCGTCGGCAGGTTACATAATCACCCGCGAGCATCGGCAGGTTAGATAATCACCCACGTCACAGTTACTGAGGTTACGTTTAGGGTTAGGGTTAGAGTTAGGCATAGTTTTACAGAGGTTAGGATTAGGGTTTGGGTTAATTCAATTCAATTCAATTTTTATTAAAGTGTCAAATCATAACAAGTTATCTCAAGACACTTTACAAAGGCTAAAGAGCCATGAGAGAGAGAGAGAGGAGAGAGACAAGGGAGAGACTAGAGTTTAGAGTTACTAGAGGTTAGAGTTTGGTGGTCGATCCAAAGGGTGTTCGACCTAATGACATGTTACCGGGGCCAGGAATAAGGTGAATACAAATACTTTAGCAGGAATTTCACCATTAAAACAAACTATTTATTCAGCCTGTTACACATGTACAGTATAGGCCTATGTAGCGTATCTGTAACCAACCCTCTGTCTCTTTATCCATCTGTCCCTCTGTCTCTCTGTCCATCTCCCAGGCAGAGGAGCCAGTGCTGAATGCGCTGGGTGCCTGTAAGATGATTAAGGAGATGTCAAACTCAAAGTTTGAAATTCCGACAGACACCAAACTTTCCATGGAAAAGCTGAAACAGGAGTTTGAGGACAGGGCACATGGTGAGACCTTGAATAAATCATCAAACTGTGTTTGATTTGAGAGGTTATGGCTCCTATGGAGACTATATGTCAACTTTGGAAACATTCTATTCAACGTCATGGAAATATATATTATGTTTATAAATATGAATACATTGTCATTCTAATTATTTTCCCATAAATAAATATTTTTTCTTTACAATGATTTTCTGAGTGCTGTCTTCCTAACCTCAGGTATATTGGGCTCATGTTACCAGACCAATGAGAGTCTCTCCTTCAAGCTGCTCAACAGAAAGTCTCCAGTATGGGACTTGAACTGCTTCCAGATGGGCATAGCTGTTGAATCACACAGCTTCTTCAAACATAAAGGATTAGAGGTTGGTCCATCTCTGACTGACTGTATCTTGTATCCTCAACTATCTTGGTCAAGGTTTCATTTTAATAACTTATATATATATATATTTTTTTTTTTATTAAATCATGAACCTACTGACAGCTAAAACAGACTGTTTCTGCTTCTCAGTCCACTCTGTCTCAGGCTTGGTGGGGTGACATGAAGAAGGACACATCAGTGTGGAAAGTCCTTCTTGGCCTTTTCTGCTTTCCACTCTGCTTCACCAACTTCATCTCCTACACCTACAGGTTAGCACCCAGCCTTACATGTCTAACACCATAATACACTTCCATTGTATTCCACACACTTCCATATGCATATTATACTTGTTACTAAAACTATATTAATTTACTTTGTTTAAGACTAAGTTGAGTGGGTTTATGATGATGCTCCACCTTGCAGGGAAGATGAAAAGGAGGAGTCAAAGCCGTTCAAAGGAAGATGGCCTATGTTCTGGAGAGCTCCCGTCACCTCCTTTGTGGGCAATGCAGTGATGTACATCCTCTTCCTCTTCCTGTTTGCCTACGTGCTGCTGGTGGACTTTAAGCCACCGCCCCCTAGTGGGCCGTCCATCAATGAATATGTGCTGTACTTCTGGGTGTTCACCTTCTTATGTCAGGAGATCTATGAGGTGAGTGGAAGGAGATTCTCTCTCTCTTATTGCATCCTGTGTTAATACACACTCCCTCTCATCCAATAACTACAGTACCTACTGTACATAAATTACAGTGGAATGAGGTTTGAATCGTGTCATGTAATTTGCCCTATGTTTACATATCAAAACATAACAAAACAAAACATTTTCTTTTTTTATACATCTAATTGCTGTATTTCTGTTTTCATTTTATATTGGAAGGCATGTGTTGTCTTTTGAGCGCTTCTACGTTCCAACCAAAAACAGGTTTTAGCTAGTCAGCCTTTTATGAATATTTAGATTTATTTATTTCATTTTTGTCCACACTGTATAGGAGGATGTAAGTTTAATAATTTCACTGCCTGCAACATTGCCACAGCTGTAATGTAAGGCAGCCTACATGTGGTTACATGTGACACCTATAATATATTTGCCTTGAGGGTGGGTGGACGCAACATCGGACCTGCAAAATCCAAACTGGGCACAAACACTGTTCAGGGGTCTGCCATGAAAATAGTCACCCCCCTATCCCCCCCCCCTCCTCACAAACCACCATCACCAATTGTGATGAACAATATTTATGGATTAAATAAATTAAATATGTGAAAGACAACTGACTGACTTCTATGTAACCATACTCTATGGACAGTTTGTTCTGCATGTCACTATGCTGGAAAGCATCTTCAGCCTCATAAAAACCCTCTCCCATCACCTACAGTCCACAGATTTGGAGCTGGCATCTTCCAATGATCTGGTCTGTTCAGTTATCAATACCCTATAAGCAAGAGAATCGTGTTTGTCGTATTAATATTATTCATTATTGTTTGTTGCCAAAATTCATTAGCTCCCGCTCTAAAAAAATCTGCTCCTACAGATTTTGCCCTAAAATCACGCAAATTGGTACACAGTATGTCTACACTCATATCATCAACAAGGATCTGTCCTTGCCTGGTTAATAAACCAGACCAAACACAACAACACCCCCTGGCGGTAGTGGTGTTGTAGTACGGTCTGGCACCGATCCATTGAGATTCTATTTCCTCAACCAGCTTCAAGGGTTGGCCAATCAGGGTTGTATGCTTGGGTCACGTGGTTTCTGTAAGCTTGGGGCAAGTGGTTTCGGGCAAACTCAACTCAACTCAACTCAACTTTATTTATATAGCACATTTACATGACAAGTCAACCAAAGTGCTGTACAGGTTAAAAACAAAAAAGCAACATTGCAGTAGCATACAAGACAACAAGACAATAGCATACAGTAGAAAAATTATAATCAATCATTTAGCAGCAATAAAGGAAATCAAGTGTCACTAAAAGCCAGGGAGAAAAAATATGTTTTTAACAGGGATTTAAAAATGGCTATTGATTGGGCGGCTCTGATATATATGGGCAATTTGTTCCAGAGCCTAGGAGCTACCGCTGCGAAGGCCCGATCGCCCCTTGTTACTCTATTTGTAGCTAACTCCGACAACAGCAGCTGGTCGGCCGACCTTAAAGCTCTGGCTGGGGAGTAGTTAGAGATGAGATCAGCAAGTGAAGGGGGTGCCATCCCATTCCTGATTTTAAAAGCATACATTAAAATTTTAAAATCAATTCGGTAGCGGACAGGAAGCCAGTGGAGCGAAGCTAGGATTGGGGTAAGAAATGAATGAAATGAAATGAAAACTCTTCCTGAAATCCCAGACTCTCTTCCCAAAACGAAGTGTGTGATAGAGGCTGGCAACGCCAGGCAAGATCTGTCCCATATAGCACCACCATCTGGCCGATTTTTTCAAACACATTTTTGGACACTGCTCCTACACATTTTGCCCTCAAATCACGCTGCGACCTGGCGGTCGCTAATCTCCCGATTAGGGAGTCTTACTGGTTGATGTGTTAATGAACTTTCAGGTGTTCTTCATGGGTGACATGACTTTAAGCCAGAGGATGAAGCTGTACATGCAGGATGTCTGGAACTATTATGACCTCGCTGCCATCCTTCTGTTCATTCTTGGTCTCATCAGCAGGTTGGTACAAATTATTCATTATTAGGTACTATAGTGCTTCAAGCAAGGTCAGAAAACAACAACAACAAACAGTAAACATTGTTGTTTATTTTGTTCTTTTTGCCCCATGTAAAGCGTCTTTGGGTACTCAGAAAAGCGCTATATAAGTTTGAGATATTATTATTGTGTGGATATGACATAATTATCATTAATGGAGCTGAAGTGTTCATTACAACATTACAACATTAACGTTACAACATAATCAAGGATAAGTTACTAAAAAGGCTGCATCTGCCTGTGCAGATATTCATGCTTGGTTGTCTCTGACAGTTATACAGAACCCACTGAGTATGTGTCGGTCTATTAGACTACTAAACAGCTCTGCTACAACCAGGTTATAACTGGTCTAAAAGTGAAAGTTCTTTAGACGGCTAGGCTTGGATTAGACATTGCCCTTTTTAACCCTCTTTGTATGGACTGTCTATAGTCATTGAAATGACCTTGTTTCATCGTCTAGGCCAGGGGTTCTTGTGGGGGTTTGACAGATTTCTGAGTGTGTAAAAAAGAAGGCAGCATTCAAGGAGGAGAAGAGAGCGTGTGTGTGTGTGTGTGTGTGTGTGTGTGTGTGTGTGTGTGTGTGTGTGTGTGTGTGTGTGTGTGTGTGTGTGTGTGTGTGTGTGTGTGTGTGTGTGTGTGCGCGCGCGCGCGCGCGCGCGCGTGCGTGCGTGCGTGCTTCGCTTATGTAGATTTGCACTTGGCTACCCACTGGTTTCAATTCATATTTAAATGTATTCATTTTAATTACCCACAATATCTCAAACAGTATATGGATTATGGACCCTTTCACATCTTCTCATCAACTGAGACATTGTTCACAAATGTATTTCAAAGTTCCACCTAAAGTTCCCACCTCAGTTGGCAAAAAATCCTTTCGTTTTAAAGCTCCTTCCGACTGGAACAATCTAGCTGCTCATATCCGGTCAATATTATCTTTTCAAATGTTCAAAACATGGCTGTCCTCTTATTTTGAGACTACTTGCGCATGCTTTAATTAACAGTATAATAGATCTCTGACACAATGATTCATATACAGTATGTGCTCTGTGTTTTGTTTGTTTTATGTCTGTTGTTCTTTTATTTTGTTGTGTTTATTTGTTCCTATTTTTTGTTGTAGTGTTATGTTCTGGTTGTTACTGTATGTATGTACCTATATGTACTTCGTATGCATTCTGTAATGTGCGGTGCTCCTTGAAAACGAGATGGTTCAGCTCAAGGGGTTATTCCCAATAAAGAACATTTCAATATGTGTGGGCTGACCTGTAATCGGCGGGATCCCGCTGGTTACCCGCGGGGCGGGATGGGCCGAGTCAACAATGTTTTACTTAATTGGTGGGTCGAGTTGAGGCGGGTCAAATAAAATAAAAAAAACAGTTCAGGTTCCAAGGGCGAAGTGCTTGTTTTCGGTGGAGATGACGGAGGCACGCCGTCTCACGCGACCTTGATCCACATGAGACACCGGCGAGCAAGCGAGTCGCTGTGTAGAGCGTTGCCAAGGTCGAATGAGCCGACTCAGCACCGTCCGAGTTAGGTCACGATATGGACAGAATAGTAAATCTTCGTCCCCCCGACTTTCGGCACCTCCGCGTGGTCCAGGTGAATAAAACAGGCGCTCCCTACCTCCGGCACAATGTGGTTCTGGAAGAGTAGGAGTGCAGATACAAACTGTCACCGGCAGAGCAGTGATGATATTAACAACAAAAGAATACAAGGAACTTAGGAAGGCACAGGGAAAACTAAGGGGTCTAATTACTCAAGGACTAGAAATACTTGGATACACAAGAACAAGGATTAACCACAACACTTACGGCGAATATATATATATATATATATCTGTCTGTCTGTCTGTCTGTCTGTCTGTCTGTCTGTCTGTCTGTCTGTCTGTGTGTGTGTGTGTGTGTGTGTGTGTGTGTGTGTGTGTGTGTGTGTGTGTGTGTGTGTGTGTGTGTGTGTGTGTGTGTGTGTGTGTGTGTGTGTGTGTGTGTGTTATAATGTATATGGTACAGTAATACAGGGAGGTGAAACCACAAACAAGGCTAGGAAACACTAGGAACAATACTAAAAAACAAGATACTGGCAGGTTTGATATCTGAAGCTGTCACTGACTGGAAATCAATCATGCAGTATGAACTGGGTTGTAACCGAGAACAGAGATGTTACAGCCGGTTTGATTGGGTAAACACGTTTTACAGACTGACTGCCTGTCTGTCTGTCTGTCTGTCTGTCTGTCTGTCTGTCTGTCTGTCTGGTTAGATGGATATCCATATACTGTAGGTAGACCTTTATTGATCCCTGTGATTGGTAGCATTGTTGATATTTCACTGTTACATACTGTATGGTCAGCACACATGGACCACAGAAGCGACACTGCCATCCTCTCGATCGCATACGCAGACATTATGCCTATAATGCCTACTATGATAAATGCCGGAACAGTGATGATAATCTTCAAATCATAAAAATTGGACTTTAGTGAAAATGTATTATTTATTTTTTATTTATTGTTTTTTTGTGCTTCAGTTTGAGTGGTCCTATGCGTTTGGACGATGTGTCCTGTGTATCGACTACATGGTCTTCACTCTCCGTCTCATTCACATCTTCGCTGTTCACAAACAGATGGGACCAAAAATCATCATTGTTGGCAAGATGGTAAGATATAAGACACATGTTAACGTTCTTTTATCACGCTGTGAGGGTTGCATTGGTCACTGATATTATAATGAATTCTTGCCCAGTTTGTGACCTCAACCTCTGCTCTTGCTCCAGTGGAGGGAGAAGTCACAGACAGTCTAAATAAACACTAAGGCCCAATTTCAATCTGCCTACTTGTCTGTACTCCTGTCCTCCCGAACTTGTAAACGTCATCAGTCCGTCTCCAAGTACCATTCCAATCCTCAAGTCTGCATCTGAGCAAGTAGAGAATAATAAATAAATAAACAAATACCCGGATGTAGACTTGATCTGCCCGATCTTCCCATTTTACCAAGTTTGCTCTGGACTAGACTTGCACCGACTTTCCACAGCAAATTACCCACAAACTGTTCAACAGCACGGCACCATCTACACGACAGTATGTGCAAATGTCCACATCTTTTTTTTACTGGTGGCTTTATATATTGATTCTTAAAATATACAAGTCTGCAGTATTTAATTTGATTGTATTCAATCAATCAATTTTATAATTATATTGACCTAATATAGGCTACACTTTACTTAGGTGCAACTAATGAATAGGCAAGGCTGTTTCAGTATTTCATATTTAGTTTTATTGTCAATGCACATTAAGCCCTGAAAAGTCATTTATTGAAGAGTAGCTTAGATGTTATATCTGACTTTATTTTAAGTCATTATTACATTTTTAACCACTTGCAGTAAGATTTCCGTGAGAACGGCATAATACGATAATCACCCAGGGCTGGACACTCAGTGGGCTATATTCTATTTATAATTAATAATATAGGCTATTCATATGCACATTTCTATACATTATACTGTATAACAGTAGAAAGGATTAGGTTGACATTTGGGAAAAGGGAAAGAAAGAACAAAGCCAGTGTTGTGTTTTATTTATTTTTTAAGTTCACTATGACTGTTGAGAGAGCACATTTTATCCTCTGTTGGAACAGATCTACTGCTATGAATGCGTCCAACTTGTACTGTAGATCTGCCTATATATAGGCAGATCATAGGCCTATAATCTGCCTATAGGCCTGTATAGGCCTATTCACAGAAACGCACAGTGGAATGCCCTGAAGCAAGCTGAGATGGTGACGTCATTGAGTATGCTGCTATTCCAATAGCAGAACTACCCTCCTCCCATCCTCCTGTCCTCGGAAGTCCCTTCTCCTAAGGAGAACTTGCTAGTCTGAACTCCCAAGGAGGAAAGTCTCTACTCCCCAAGTCTTTGAATTGATAATCAGCCTATACTGTATGTCTTGTTTCAGATGAAAGATGTCGCCTTCTTCCTCATCTTCCTGGCGGTGTGGATACTGGCATATGGAGTAGCCACTCAGGCTCTGCTGTATGACTACGATCCCAACCTATATCGTATCTTACGTCGAGTGATCTACAGACCGTACCTCTACATCTTTGGAGATTTGAATCTTGAGGAAATAGATGGTGTGTGTGTGTGTGTGTGTGTGTGTGTGTGTGTGTGTGTGTGTGTGTGTGTGTGTGTGTGTGTGTGTGTGTGTGTGTGTGTGTGTGTGTGTGTGTGTGTGTGTGTGTGTGTGTGTGTGTGTGTGTGTGTGTGTGTGTGAGAGTGTGTGTGTGTGTGTGAGAGTATTCAGCATAAAATGGTGCTTACTTTAGCTTTATAGCAATGGTTACTGTCACATTATAGACATTTAACTTGATGTTAACATGTTGTTTTAATTATATATTGTATACATCACTTACAATACCTTAAAATGCCATCGCCCATTAGTGTCTTATGTGTAAATCTTAATTTCATCTTGACTTATATGTTGACTGTTTTCAGTTGTTAATGTATTATTATAATATTACTACTAATACTAATACTAATAACAATAATAATAATAATTATGTTATTTTAATCAAAGTGGGATTAGATTGGGACATGGCCGTCAACTGCACTTCCAACGTGACAGAGATAGAGGGCGGTGCTGAGCCATGCAGGAACGAGTACTGGCTGAGTAACTGGCTGGTGATCATTCTGCTGGTGGTTTTCCTGCTGGTCACCATCATACTGCTCATCAACCTGCTCATCGCCATGCTCACGTAGGTTCCCTGTTTCTGTATCTGTTAGCCACCTTCCTTCTGTCTGTCTGTCTGTCTGTCTGTCTGTCTATCTGTCTGTCTGTCTGTGACTCCTTTAATGTTATTATGTGTCTCTTCTTGCTTTCCTGAGCTCAGCTCTTCTCTCCTCTCATCACCTCTGATCTTACCAGAATGTGAACCCAGAAATATTGTGTATGGATCGCCAGCATTTAGAAACTGCCGGATGCAAACGTGCATACTTATATTGAGCAAATTTCATATTTTAGCTTTAAGCTACATAATGACCTATACGGACAGTATTTCAGCAATAGTCCAGGATATTTCCACACTAATCAGTCTTAACTCATTCTGTGCCTATGGGATATGTTCAATCCAAAACAATTTTTTTTTTATTAATTGACTTACCCTGAGCTGCTTGTAGAGTCGTGGGTGGTCCTGGCTCGTCCTACGCTAGCCAGCTAGCCATTTTACATGGTCCGACGATATATTCCATTAAAAATGGTTTAAAATACATTTTTGAGACCCCCAATGTTCACCGAATGTTCAGCGCCGCTTCCGGAACGTAGTCCAGTGTGCCTATCCCGAACATGTTCGGGATTTTTAATGAAATGAATAAAATGATCCGAGGCCTTCTGAAGCCTGAGCCTAAATTTAAAATCCAGTGGTCCAAATCCTGGGGAAGCCATGCCGGCCGGGAGCCGCGAACGTAGCCGCGAATCGCCGCCGAATCCAATGAAAAACCACATCTTTGGAGGCCCATATCTCTGGATTGTGTTTTTAGGGATGTGGCGCGAGGTTTATTTACGGCGAAATCGCCGAAAAATGATCTTTAAAATTACAAAATGGGAATAGCTATTCTGTTAGCATTATCATCCGGGACCTTTCCATGACGTGCACGAACGTGAGCACGCGCGTCACTGCAACGTGAGTCCCCGGATGCTAATGCGCTCGCCTATGGGAGAAAGCCTGGCATTCTTTGGCGCCATCTAGGGGCTGGCACTGGTAGGGTTAAAAGCATTTGGCCCAGATGAAGCCCAGGGTACGCTCTAATGATTTAGCTCGAGCGCCCAAGCCTGCAACCTTCACGGTCGATATATGGTCCAATTTCAATATGACTGCCACCTAAAAACAGTTATACTTATGGCTATAACCTTTAAATCAGATGAGCTACTGGTCAAAACTTATCAAAACTGGTGTCTATTCATTTTTTAAATATATTTTTGGCGATGCAAAGCGAGCGATGCGAAGCGATGCGGGCGTTGAAATCACATTAAAATACATTAGTTTCAATGAGACCGTCCTGACCTTCCACGAGTGCCAACGCGTTGTTCCGCAACGTCGTCCACCATTTCTTTCGCTCACAGATATAATTTATTTATTTGAATGGCTCAGGCTATGTCGCAACGCAATTGACAATGCTCCATATGAGGACAGTTTTTTCGCGCGACTACGCATTCGGAACGCTTGTCGGGTGGGATTGAGTGTGTCTGGAACCCAAAGTTGCATATTTACAAGATGGTGGCTTTATGAAACTTTGCCACGTTTTGCCAATTGTGTGTCAATTCTTTTTAAGCATTACTTTTTGGGGTTACATTGAAGTCTTACGATTTAGGATTAAATCTATCTTTCCAATGTGACCACTATCGCCACCCCAAAATATATTCAACATACTGTACATTTTCACCCAGGGTAAAGTTTTATGTATGTTAAACATATAATTTTACTGAAATGAGAACAATGGAGTTGAGCACATTCTGAATCCTATTGATACAGATACGCCAGTAGACTAAAGCAGGGATACTCAAACTTCTGAACCAGTGGGCCACATTACAAAAATGTCAAGGGGCCGCGGGCCAGTTGATAAAATGACATTATTTGATAACTTCTCTCTTTTATTTGCTTTATTTCCACATAAGACATAAGTGCAATGTGCATTATTTTATGGCTTGGAATTCCCTGGCCTGGAATTCTGTCAATGACACAATTTGTAATCAAAGTAATTTGCTAAATTTTGTTCTCTTTTTAATACTTCTGTGCAATTAGCATATTCCACAAAACACTAAAACAAACTAATGTACGTTTGTCTGCTATTTTGTCTGGGTTGATATCTGCCCTCGGGCCGGAGTTTGAGTATCACTGGACTAAAGTATCTAATAGCCCTATTGTGCACACTTACACCTTTGCTAAAATACATGTATTAAACAATACAAATAAAAATGTCAATGCTCTCAAACCTCTTATTGCACAAAACAACAATTCACGTCAAATGGAGCATCTCGAGTGCCTTCACACCACTTGCAGCGCCCACTACATTAGTTATTGCAATGAAAAGCATCTCACCTGTCAGTCACCTGTGAATCCTCTGATCAATGGTTTCTGTCTGCTGTTCCAGCTTACTGTGCACTCTGTCAACACACACACACACACACACACACACACACACACACACACACACACACACACACACACACACACACACACACACACACACGTATTTGTATGGGTCAAATACATGCATTGCAAGGCAGTGGCACTTGAAGGTACGTCACCCAGGTGTTGAAGTAAGTGGTGCATCAGCAGCTACCACTGGTCACCAGTGGTATTGCAGCCTTGCAGCTCATGCTACAGACATACAGTAGAGAGGGAGGGACATAGCTAGGAACAGATAAAGCGACTCTTTGGAGATGCTGTACCACGGCTCAAAAAGCACACCCCATATGAAGATTGCAAGATCCAATCTACCCTCAATTTGATTTAATAGTTTGTTGATTTGTCCCTTCAACCCTCCATGCAGCAACACCTTTGAAAAGGTGCAGGAGAAGAGCAACCACTACTGGATGTTCCAGCATTACAAACTCATCGTAGAGTACCAGTCCCGTCCTGCTTTGGCTCCTCCTTTCATCATCCTCTCCCACCTTCAAATCTTCATCTCTTTTTTGAAGAAGGAGCCTCTCAGGGTTTCTACAAATGGTCAGTATTTGATTTGGATCAAATACAACAGAATAAAACATTTTATCTTTAGCTTATTATGTGATTTGATCACTGTGTAAGTTTTGAACAAAGGAGAATCATTGCTAACAGTCTTTTATTGTGAGCACCTGTGTGTATGAATTCATGAATGCACACACAGGTTTACAAACAATGATGAACAAATAATTAGTCGTTCTTGAGGATTTTACATTTTTCATGAAAATGTAACTAATTTGATTTGATTGAGAGACAAGTAAAAAAAAAAGAAAAAAAAGTATAAGCCTGGAAAAAATGTGTGTGTCCTGATATAAAATCCCACGACCCTCCATCTGGGGAAAAAAAATCAACAACCTTCCCCAAGTGATTAAAGAAAAAAGATTAACCCTGCCTAGGGGTGTCACAATATATTGTCCCACGACATATTGTGATATTAAAATGGACAATAAGTATTGTGTATGTGACAAAGCCACATTATTATATAAATCCACCATGCATGTTATTTTATTTAAATATGTAACATGTGGGGAACTTGAAATGAATTCATGTGGTGGTTAATGGGTTTGATTGGGAAGGGGTGAATGAATGATTGATGCCACCAGAATCTATAAATCTAGAGGGTGTGGTACAGGGGGAGGGGCCATACCTAACCTATGCAATAGAATTCTATAAGCAGCAGTAAACACTAGTTGTCAACTAAGCCTAGGCTACTTGTACTGTAGCCATTTTACTTCTCACACGAAAGACAGACGTGAATGGGCAGGAGGTGGCAGGCAGGCATGCACGCACGCACACACACACGCACACACACACACACACACACACACACACACACACACACACACACACACACACATACACACACACACACACACACACACACACACACACACACACACACACAGTTAGAGACAGCGACGCGAGGCAGAGAGAGCGAGAGAAAAGAGAGAGAGAAATGGACACACACAGCTTGCTAGCGAGAAGTTAACTGTTACCGACTGTGCAAATATGCGTAATGGAGCTATGAGGGGTTTAACTTTTTAGTACAGTTTGGCAAGGTGCAAGCAGCGCAAGGCATGCTGATGCCGCTTTAAGTGGACACAGCTGTAAGTTTAATCATGGATATTGCCTCATGAAGAACAACGTCACGTTACACATTTCATCTGCGGTTATCCAATATTAATTAATAATTATATTTGATTGACCCAAATCCGCCCGAATGGCGGTTAACCGTGGCAACCGCGGCTAAAACCGCCATCCGTGCACGTCTACTGAGACTATAAATCATTCAAAAAGCATTGTGTTTGTGTGGAAAATACTTTTAAATTATATTAAATTAGTATTTATTATTACAAATGACTCCTAAATACGACTTTAGAGGGTGACTCCGACCCCCCGTCCCCCCATGATTGCTTCAAATCATGAACGCAATATCCGATATACCCATCAAACTTTGTACGCACATTCCAACTGGTTCAAGGACAGTGTTGTTTTTGGCAGGTTAGATTTAGTCTTAGTCTTTTTTGACGAAATGCTTATTAGTTTTAGTCACATTTTAGTCATTTATATCCTTGAAAAATGTGTCTTTAAATAAATTCATTAAGTAGCCTATTAGACATTGGAATCAAAGTTGACAGGTGCAATTGAATTCATAAAGCAATCCACATTTCCGTGAGAATTTACTGTAGCATTATTTGCGGGACACTTACGGTTAACAGCAGACATACAAGCTCACGTCGCATCGCAGATGCAACCAAGATCACAACAAGTTGTGGATAGATGTATATAGGCTAATAACAATGTTACACCTGCCCCATCCTATTTATATGCACAGTTCACACAGGAGGCAATTGTAATATAATCTAATAATACAGTATGCATGTCTTTTTTTGTATGGTATCACTAAACTGGCACTTGTCACACTACAGACAGCACACACACACACGCGCGCAGGCGCACGGTACTGTTGAGTTCCAAGGATTTACACGTGACGTCACAGCAATACGCAACGTCGGACTCCGCTGACCGATAACAAACCACTACGTCACTAACGTAGCCTTTGGGAATAGTACCGCTCTCTCCGCATCCAGCGAAAGAAAGTTTCCATGCTTTACAACAAACAATACAATTAATTTACGTTTGCTTAAACAAGCCAACATTAGCTTGAAGCTTAGCGCCAGATGTTAACCAGTAGGATTAGTAGGAAAGTGACTACGGGTCCAGTTGTCAATAACATATGGAATAAGGAAATCTTTTCAGCAAAGGACTATATGATTTGTGCCGTCTGCTTACCATTGGATTGGGAATAGCAGCGCTCCGTGGTACTGTAAGTAAGCCTGCATTATTTCCTGGATTGTAAAATAAATCCATATTGTGTCTTCTTTTCCGACGACCGAAATTATTAATTGATATGCTTCCGACAACAACAAACAACACGTGTGTATAGTCATGCCGACATATAGCCAATCACAGAGCCTGTTATGTGTCCTAGAATGTTCCATATGATTGGCCACTACCCCTCCATTGAAACAGCCTTTATAATATTTTACAGCTTTTCATGCATGTTAAAACGTCCGATAAACCAGATGTTCGTCTCGTCTCCGTCACGTCAACGAAAACACACACATTCGTCTTGTCATATGTTAGTCACCGTGCCCCCCATTTTAGCTTGTTAATCAGAGTCAAACTAAATGGCATTTGAAAATCTGACAAAGTGTTCAGGAGGAGCATCTTTGCACATGATGTGACAGGCATTGCTGGACCCATCGGTGAGAAAAAGTGAACGCACTCCCAGTAGGCCAAGGAAGAACCTACATTCAAAAGTACCCACATTGTCAATGAGGTCAGTTTTTAGCTACCTGGCCTGGTGGAGACCTGTGCTCTGGGAAGCATGTTTTCTAGTTTTATACACAATTCATACTAATACATTTCTATTGTTTCGTTTGCCAGATCTTAACATCCACCTTGGTGTGTTTTGTTACCACTGTGGGATGGATCCTATCGTGGGGACCAGGTATCAGTGTACAGTGTGTTCTTACTATGACCTGTGCTCTGCCTGTCGGTTCACTGGGTGTCCAGAACGTAAGGAACACCCTCTGAGGATCATCCAGACCCCATTCCAGGTCAGAATATAATGTGAATAATAATGTAAACTAATGTCCTACTTCATCATACTAGTGTCACACATTGGTAACACAAATAGCCAGCCTGCAAGCTAACAACCCACAGCGTTGCAACGTGTTGTGAGCTGGTAGTTCTACTATTTTTGCTTTTATCAGGTATTAGTATGTTTTCCTGAAATTTAACTGTTTTGGACATAATTTTCATCTGAAAACTGTAACCTTTAAATATCTCAGGGAATGTAGAAAAAGAACTAATGTTGAAAATAAAAATGCAGTCACTGGCATTTCATCCTGTAATGTGGAAGCTGCTGCTGCAGATGATGATGTATCTGTAGGCTACTTATAACTTCCCTGGTTGCTAATATTTACATATATATTTGACTGTCTAATTTATTCATTTAGATTATGTTTAGATGTGTATGTATGTATGTTGTTGACTTGTCCACAGATACTAATACTTATGCTAGATGGTTTGTTGTTCAGTCAGATGCTAGGTTTGGTCCAGTAAGAGCCGCTGATCGGACTGTCCGCGTCCGGACGGAGCAAGCGGACACGGACAGGGAATGAGCGGGAGCTGATGTGTGAGCGGGAGCTGATGTTTGAGGATGGACGGACGCTCGCTTAGACGGACGGACGGACGCTCGGACGGACGGACGGACGGACGGACGGACGCTCGCTCAGACGGACGGACGTACGCTCGCACGGATGCTCAGATGGACGGACGGACGGACGCACGGACGCTCGGACGGACGGACGGACGCTCGGACGGACGCTCGGACGGACGGACGCTTGGGCGGACAGACGCACGCACGCACGCACGCACGGATGCACGCACGCACGGACGGACGGACGGACGGACGGACGGACGGACGGGGACTGCCCCATAGGTCGAACTCGGCAGGTTACTGAGGTTACTGAGGTTAGGGTGAGGGTGAGGGTGAGGGTGAGGTTTAGGGTTAGGGTTTACGGTTAGGTTTAGAGTTAGGGTTAGGTTTGGGGTTATGTTTAGGTTTAGGGTGAGGGTTAGGGTGAGGGTTAGGTTTTGGCGATCCAAAGGGTGTTTGACCTAATGACATGTTACCCGGACGGACGCTCAGATGGACGGACAGACGGGATGGACAGACGGACGGACGGACGCTCAGGCGGACAGACGTCCGAGCGTCCGTCCGTCCGTCCGTCCGTCCGAGCGTCCGTCCGAGCGTCCGTCCGAGCGTCCGTCCGTCCGTCCGTCCGTCCGTCCGCCGAGCGAGCGAGCGTCCATCCATCCTCAAACATCAGCTCCCGCTCACGCTCACAGCCCGTCCTCACACATCAGCTCCCGCTCACACATCAGCTCCCGCTCAGTCCCCGTCCGTGTCCGCTTGCTCCGTCCGGACGCGGACAGTCCGATCAGCGGCTGTCTCTCGTTTGGTGTTCGGCTGCTATACTGTAGTTACTTTGTAGCACTTATTAATTCTCCTTACACTACATTTATTTCAACTCTTTGCTTGTTGTTTGCTGGACTTCATTATGGTTTGGCTCTTTGGAAATCACTCAAGAGTAATAGGTTATATTTAATGTGTAGGCTAGTTGGGTCACTTGTTACTGCAATAGACTCCTACTAGTTGGGTCACTTGTTCGGCAGGCAGGGGAATACGGTGAGATAGAATGAATCTGGCATGTTAAACAGATGTATATTGTGTTCTGTGTTCATAACATCCTCAATCTTCATACGCTAGATCTGGGAGACCAAGCAGAAGCAGAACTTCCTCACAGCCCAGACAGAGAGAAGCGACTCTGAGAGGATTAAGCAGATTTCTGACAAGTAAGATGATGATGACCAGAGGTGGACACTAATGAAGTACATTTACTGTACTGTAATTTACTGAGTATTTGTCATTTTGGATACGTATGACTTTCATTGTAGTACAAGATCAATATTGCACTTTTGACTCCACTACATTTCCAGGAAAGGAGAAATGATGCATGCAGTACAATACAGTACAGTACAGTACAGTACAGTACAGTACAGTACCATACCGCTTCAAATATAGTGAAAATTGTAGATCTACAAGCTCACACAATGTATTGTGAGCATGTACTGTAGATCTACTATTTTCTCTATTATTGATACATTGAAAAGCTCTGGAATTATTTTTTTATAGTTTTTTTTTTCTTTCAAATATTCAATACAGCAATGCACTGATGTAAAACAAAATGTACTTTGTAATTTGTACTCATGAATACACAAGAAACATGTTTTTTAAAGCATGTACTTTTGAATACCATTTTTTTCCTACTCCATTACTTGAACTCAAGTGCAAAGTTGTCCTGTTGTGCTTTTTAAACTGTGTGTGTGTGTGTGTGTGTGTGTGTGTGTGTGTGTGTGTGTGTGTGTGTGTGTGTGTGTGTGTGTGTGTGTGTGTGTGTGTGTGTGTGTGTGTGTGTGTGTGTGTGTGTGTGTGTGTGTGTGTTGACAGAGTGGACAACGTGCTGAAACAGGTGACAGAAACCTTTGACCAGAAGATTCATCAGATGACTGACAGGTGAGATGACAATGACTTCATGTCAATCACTACATTCATCACATTCAACAATGTGGCGATGTGTTAAAGTGACAGCTCATAATACTACATGCAGTTGTGGTCAAAATAGCAGATCTACAAGCTGAGTTGTGAAAGTAGCCAAACTACATATAGGGAGTGAAGTGGTTAATGTATGTTTTGTAATTGCTACAAAGTAACTTGTAACTAAAGATTTAAATAATTATAGCAGAGTTAAAGGACAATCTTTACCTTTTGAGATGAAATGGAGTAGAAGTTCAATGATTGAAAATTAGAAATACGCCAGTAAAGAATTCTGTAATACATTTTACTGAAGAGTGTGTGTGTGTGTGTGTGTGTGTGTGTGTGTGTGTGTGTGTGTGTGTGTGTGTGTGTGTGTGTGTGTGTGTGTGTGTGTGTGTGTGCGTGTGCGACTGTGCGTGTGCGACTGTGTGTGTGTGTGTGTGTGCGTGTGGTGTGTGTGTCTTCATCTTCATGGGGGCCCCGACCCCAAAATTACCCGAGAGACCCGTACCGGTTTCAGTCAGAGTTTTATCTTAATCACTTGGAGCCGGGCCGGAATGGCCGCATTTGCCTCGGAATACGGGCTGTCAATCATTATGTGTATTACCCGAGTGACCCCGAGAGGACCCGTACTGTGGGTGAGACGTGTGTACTTTCTACCTTTTTATGCAAACTTTTAATAAACCAATCAATGTGTCGTGTAGAGTGCGCTGCTGCGCTCTGATCAGGAGACGGAGAGAAACGCAATGAATGAATGAATGAATGACGAACTGAAGCGCTGTTTAACGTGTGTGCTGCATTTAGGCTGACCTAGGATCACAGTTAGCCGTGAGGCAGCGACATGAATGGAATGGCTGTGTAACTGTGAGATGATTATGTTGTTTGCTGGTCTAGGATCAGATTAACAGGGGGAAAAATAACTTCTGTGCGTAATGCATGCGTGATGCGTAGCTGCTGCCCGGCTGATGAGAAAGCACCAGCATACATTACAACCATGACAAACAGTTAAACTGAAAATGACTTACCTCTGTAGATAGAAAATAGCCTAAAGGCATTCCTTTCTCCCTGGCTTTTGTTTCAATTTTAATATTATAGATTCCTAGGCAACCAACCAGCAGCATTGGACAATAATAAGTCTACATTACATGATAAAGTTTAAACCTTGCTCTGACTTCTGACAGTGCATGGCTGCAGACAGTGAGTGAGACTGTGAGTAGACCTCGCCACATGAAAGGCAGAGGCACGCACAAGGGGCTTTTAATAGCCTAGTCATAGGCTAAATGCTTGCGTCTCTCGGAACCTCGGAAATAAACAGATTTCGGGACAAATGTTACAGGTTTCGGTCTGTAAAAAAATAAAGAAAGTCGGAACGGGACGGAATCGGACAAGGCAGTTACGGGGCCACGTGGGTTTGGTTTTGTAATTTGATTATTATTTCA
The DNA here is from genome assembly GCF_963921795.1 of Nannobrachium achirus. Classification (NCBI taxonomy): domain Eukaryota; kingdom Metazoa; phylum Chordata; class Actinopteri; order Myctophiformes; family Myctophidae; genus Nannobrachium; species Nannobrachium achirus. The sequence continues at coordinate 3,081,822 of NC_137825.1, read as the reverse complement.
GAACAGGTCGGAATCTGACGAAATTTGAAGATCCATTTCAATTTCGGTTCATTTTTTTGAAGAGCTCTAGCGTGTACATCAGTGTAACAGTTATGTGATACATTGTACTATTTAACCTTCATCTAGTGAGACAATGTGTTGTATCATTGTGTTTATTATTTTGTGTGTAATTGTATTTACTTTGTAGTCAGTCAGTCAGTCAGTCAGTCAGTCAGTCAGTCAGTCAGTCAATCAATAAATATCTGTGTGTTTTGGCAGAATGGACAGAATGGAGAAACAACTGACTGAACAGTTCACTGAACAACTGAATGAACAGTTCACTGCACAGCGGACTGAAATGAGAGCTTTGGAGACCAAGGTATTGCCAAGATTTTGTATTTAAATCTCTTCCATCAATAACCATTAATGTTTGATCTGTGATGACTCATCGTGTTCTAATGATGACTCATCAGGTTCTAATGTGATGACTCCTCAACAGTTTACTACACATGTTGGTCTCCATTCTGTCAAAGAGTTTTATCATTTAAATGTTGACCTTAGGTGATTCTATGGAGGGGGGGGGGGGGGGGGGGGGGCTTCAGTGGAGCACAGTTTCTCTACCCTGAGACATGTGTGCATGAGGAACCCAGCCTGTCTTACATCTCCTGATAGAATCACCTATGATGTTGACATTCATGCCACTATTCATGCTGTTTTTACTGTTTGTGACCACTAGATGGAGAAATGCTCTGATGCTCTCGGACAAATCCTGCTTCTTTTGACCAAACCAAAGTCACCATAGAGTAGAGACAGAGAGCTTTGGAGACCAAGGTAACGTCCAGATGTTTATTTAAATCTCTTCCATCTTCACAGTCTGTTCTACAGATAAACATTAATGATTGTTCTAATGATGACTCCTCAACAGTTTACTACACATGTTGGTCTCCATTCATGCCTGTATTCATGCTGTTGTTACTGTGTGTGTCCACTAGGGGGAGAATGCTCTCAGTCAGATCTTGGAAACTTTGGATCAAAGCCAGAACAGTGCATTGAATGATTATTAAAATAAAACATGCTCTGAAAATGCAACGCAGCCATCTGACCACTAGAGGCTGCTAGGTGGTCAGATGGGTGGACCTGTAGAAAAACTATGTTGGAGGCTTTTATTTTGTGTGGGGAAATGATGTAGGCCTATTTGACTTTTGTAGCCTATTGAGAAAAAGAAAAGAAAAGAAAACTTTGCCTTGGGCTTTCATTTTGAGAAGAAAAAAAAAATAAGAAAAATTACTAACTAAATTACTAAACTAACACAAAAAGGGGCGAGGGGATTTTATGAAAAGAAAAGAAACTTGATGTATTTAGAAAAAAGAACATTTGTTTATTTTTAAATAAAATGCTCCATCTGGGTGCTTTTAACACTTCTGCTGTCTTAGACAAGGCACCTGGTCAATGAAAGGGTTAATACCATGACACCTCGTCACTGTAACTGTAAACATATTAAAACTGTTATGACTTACTGTACGTCCTCGCTGTCCATTCTGCATCGCTAATGTCCATGATTTGTTTACAACGCATGGTGGGCGTGCACGCCAAGTGAAGCTCCTCCATAGTAAATCCATTGATCTTTCAGTAAAAACAGTTAATTTACTCTAAAAAATACATTTTGATCCCAAGGCTGGCATGTTTACAGCGCAATCTGCACTCGGATGGCGGCCGCCATGACACCTTCATGAAAATAATGAGCGCAAAAACCCTGCCCGGCCCTTCAAAATAAAGCGGTGGCCTATGGAGGGAGCAAGGAAAATTCATCCCTTAAGAGGCAGCAAAAGTGTTAATGTGTATGCTTTTATTTTGAAAAAAAGGATTGTTGCTATTGATGTATGGGACTTTTATTCTTTTGGTTTTGAATATTTTATTTTGAAAGGAAAACGATCTGTGGAGCTCATTTTTATTTTAGAAGAACTGCATTTGTAAAACATACGTAAGCAAATACGATGTGAGGAGATTCTATTCTGAAAAAGAAAGGGTTGGTTAATTTGTTTTTATCTTGTTTTTTTTTTTACTGAGTTTGGGGATTTTGAAAAACTATAGCTTTTATAGTGAAACATGATGTCTGGAGAACTTTTATTGTGAAACATGATGTCTGGAGCTTGCATTTTGAAAATGATTGTGAGGGGATTTTATTTTGGGAAAAAACTACAGCTTGTATTGTCTGGAGCTGTCTGGAGATTTTATTTTGAAAAAACTGTGTAAGGCATTCATTAAAACTTGACTTTTGATATAAACATCGACCAATCAGAAAAGGGGGCGGAGCTAACGAACACCAATGAGGAACAAGGAGAGGCGACTCCTACGTTTATCATGTGTGCATTATGCAAATGAGCGCTTATGTAAAGCAGGCTCTAGACCCGATCACACTGTGGGGGTCCCTGGGCTGAAATATGTTCAGATGGGGTCCCTTGCTGTCTATTATGATCAGATGGGGGTCCCTGGTCTTTTATGATCAGATGGGGGTCCCTCCCTCCCTCCGTGCCTTATATGAACCATGTGTGCCTACAGCATATCATCTATTAATGACTTTAATAAAACTATAATCATCAGTGTGTTTCTAATCGTTGTTTTGTCATGACCAGAATGTTGTATTCTTTGGAAGAAAAACATGCAATCATTCATTTTCAAATAATGACAATATCAGATCTAGCAGCTCACAACGTGTAGGGGTGCAATGTGTTGTGAGCTTGTAGATTATTGATAGGACTGAGGCACCCTGCGCTGTGTGTTGTTCCGGAGGTTTGTGGCCGAAGTGCTGCGTTATGGTAAGTTAAAGACAGGGTGAAATCAAAAACATGTTGTTCACACTTTTAGAGCATATCTGTAGTGATAACATGGCCATACCTAACACTCGATGCCAGAAAAATTGAAAATAAACAATTTTTGTGTATATTTATATCAAAGGTCCCTAAATAGGCCATTCTTAATTACTTCCTGTGAACAGAAATTCTAAAAGTGATGACATAGACAGGTCCGCTTGCATATAAATGAACCTTTGATTACATTCACCTGTTTGTTTCCCATTGCTAGCTCCCATTACTCCCATTACTCAGATTTTAAATCCCATCGCCTGAAGGGCTGGTCCCCTTGGATAGGTTCAGAAACACACAGGCTTCCTTTTCAAACTGAAACTTCAACATAAAATACCCCAAATAGTCATTTCATTGGGTCTTTAAAGATTCATTGGGTCTTTAAAGACCAAGTGAAATGGCTATTTATGGTATTTTATTTTGAAGTTTCAGCCTGAAAAGGAAGCCTGTGTGTTTCTGAACCAATCAGAAGGGACCAGCCCTTCAGGCGATGGGATTTAAAATCAATCATGTGATGCTTAATGTTTTTTCAACTACTTTTTGTGGTCACATGTTCAGATACTGGATTCTGATTGGCTTAAAACAGTGGTAAATCAGTCAACAACCTTGAGTTGGCTCATGGACCCCACCCACTGTTTAGTCCATGGGCCCGACGGGTTGTCGGTATCAAAAAGGTGGCAAAGGTTACCATGCATTTTTGAAAAGCTCTATATATGTAGATTATATTTTGGTATGATAACCCTTTCTGAGACACAGCTAAATTGGTGTTATCAGCCTCTAGAGTTGGTGTCCCATTAACTTTACATTACAGGGAAAAAAAGCAAAAACATTATCTGCTTTTAGTACCATAAGAGGGGTCAAACTAGGGGTTTGTCATGATGCCGAATCCATTGCAAGCATTTGTTTTGCACAAAAAACATTCCTTGGGCTATAAATGGCCACAGAATACGATGCATGTATGGGTGTGCATTCATGTTAGTCAGAGGCCTTAGGGTTTTATTTCTCGTGCTAATCAGTCTAAAAGCGGCGGATTTTGCACAGATGTAGCCCAGGGCATGCTCTAATGATTTAGCTAGGGCGCCCAAGTCGGCGAACTTCGGGGTCGCCACAGCTCCAGAAAAACAATGGTTTAGTGATAAAAAGTGATGAGTCATCACTTTTCTGAGTTTTGTGGATGTTTTCTGGAGCCCGAAGGTCACCGACTCGGGCGCCCTAGCTAAATCATTAGATCATGCCCTGGGCTACATCTGTGCAAAATTTGGCGTTTTTAGAATGATTAGCATGAGAAATAAAACCCTAAGGCCTCCGAATAACATGAATGCACATCCATACATGCATTGTCTTCTGAGGCCATTTATAGCCCAAGGAATGTTTTTTGTGCAAAACAGATGCTTGCAATGGATTCGGCATCATGAAAACCCCCTAGTTTGACCCCTCTTATGCTACTAAAAGCAGATTAATATTTTTACCTTTTGTCCTGTAATGTAATGTTAATGGGACACCAACTCTAGAGGCTGATAACACCAATTTAGCTGTGTCTCAGAAAGGGTTATCATACCAAAATATAATCTACAGATATAGAGCTTTTCAAAAATGCATGATAACCTTTGCCACCTTTTTGATACCGACAACCCGTCGGGCCCATGGACTAGTTGTGTTGCAGTTGATTGTAACTAAATAACCTTGCAAGTTACAACTGTGTTTTCTTTCATTTATATGGTAGAAGTGGTAGAAAAGCAATTTACCATTCGAGGGTCGTGGGTTGTTGGCTGATTTAAATCAGCCAACAACCCACTCCCTCTCATGGTAAATGGTTTAAATCAGCCAACAAGCCACTCCCTCTCATGGTAAATGGTTTAAATCAGCCAACAACCCAGTCCCTCTCATGGTAAATGGTTTAAATCAGCCAACAACCCACTCCCTCTCATGGTAAATGGTTTAATCAGCCAACAACCCACTCCCTCTCATGGTAAATGGTTTAAATCAGCCAACAACCCACTCCCTCTCATGGTAAATGGTTTAAATCAGCCAACAACCCACTCCCTCTCATGGTAAATGGTTTAAATCAGCCAACAACCCACTCCCTCTCATGGTAAATGGTTTAAATCAGCCAACAACCCAGTTCCTCTCATGGTAAATGGTTTAAATCAGCCAACAACCCACTCCCTCTCATGGTAAATGGTTTAAATCAGCCAACAACCCACTCCCTCTCATGGTAAATGGTTTAAATCAGCCAACAACCCACTCCCTCTCATGGTAAATGGTTTAAATCAGCCAACATTTCTTTAATAGAAATAGAAAAACAAACCTTAAAACCTAAAAAGAAATCCACTTTTGAACCCAGACTAACCACTGGTCTGTGGTCAAATAATAATTAGAAGAAGAAGAACGAAATGTAAAGTTCAGCTCTAGAATGAATAGTTTTTGTTTTACGCGATGGTTTTAACATTTAAATCCAAACTTACAGTAGGTTTTCTGGAAAACATACAATCCTAATCTATGTTTTCAGAAAAAAACATACTTGTTGTTGTGAGCTTGTAGATCGGCTATTTTCAAATAGCCACGGTATAAAATAAGGCTATAAAGTGGTTTATGTCTTATAATATTATAATTTATATCTGCAAAGTAACTCAGTAAATATGATTCATATCTCAACATAAATTATATCATGATTATTGGAGGTTTGGTGATATAGTCTGGTGTCTAGTGACCTCTAGTGGTGCTTGTGGGTCATTGCATGGTATTGGCTGTATTATCCAATAGTCACATTTAAGCTTTTAAATCTCAAAACTGTTACCTTTCAGGGTTAAAAATAAGTAAATAAAATGCAGATCTACAAGCTCAAAATGTTTAGCTTCACACCACTTATAGGCTTTCTTGTGTTTGTGTCCTTTTTAATTCATTTTCAATAAACTAATCATTTTTTTTTAAGGTTTTGAGCTTGTGTATTTGTTACCTTTAATGCTTTTATGTGACACTGCTTGTACTGATCAATTCATGAAATAAAAAATAAATAAAAAAAGTAAAAATGTGGATATAAGAATTATCAGTCAGATGATCAGAGAAGGTCTGGTTGTTGGTGGAAAAAGTACCTAACATTGTTTACATAAAACTAAGCAAAAAGCATCAATGCTGCGATGTAGAAATACTCTGTTGTTATCTCCACCAGCCGAAGGCTGAGGGAGAGTATGTTTTCGCCCCTGTCCGTGCGTGTGTGCGTCCGTCCGTCCTCCGAGTTTGTTACCAGCTAATCTCCGGCACCGTTGGCCCGGTCGCTGCCAAAATGAGCACACACACTCCCTGGATGCCAATTCAGAACCTCTGCCCCACATTTTTCAGATGGCCCTGTTCTAGCGCCACCATGAGGCCGATGTTTGCAAAACACATTTCTGTACACTACTCCTACAGATTTTATACCAAAAATCACGCAAATCGGTAGACACTATCTCTACAGTCATGTGATCGACACGGATCTGTCTGATTGTCCATACTCCATCCTGATTGGCTGATATTGGCTTTCAAAGTTTGTAAGATTGGTCCATTTTGGACAAAATGCCTCAAATCACAAACGCAGAGCGCAATTATCACGCAATCGCGCACACACGTTCCCACTAGGACGAGGAAGAAATGCCACATCAAATTTCGGAAATCAGCCTCATGGTGGCGCTATAACAGGCCGATTCGTGGTTTTACCTATAACTCCACCGATCAGTTTCAAACTTTGTAAGCGCACTCCCTGGATGCCAATTCAGAACCTCTGCCCCACATTTTTCACATGGGCCTGTTCTAGCACCACCAGGAGGCCAATTTGTACAAAACTACCTTTTGGCCAGTACTCCTACAGATTTTGTCCAAAAATCACACAAATCGGTAGACAGTATCTCTACAGTCATGTGATCGACATGGATCTGTCTGATTGTCCATATTCCATCCTGATTGGCTGAGATTGGCTTTCAAAGTTTGTAAGATTGGTCCGTTTTGGACAAAATGCCTCAAATCACAAACGCAGAGTGCAATTAACATGGAATTGCACACACACATCCCCACTAGGCCGAGGACGAAATGCCACTTCAAAATGTTTTAATCAGCCTCATGGTGGCGCTATAACAGGCCAATTTGTGGTTTAACCTTTAACTCCACCGATCAGTTTCAAACTTTGTAAGCGCACTCCCTATAGGCCAAGGAAAAAACATTTCCATTTTTCACATCAGCCTTTTAAAGCGCCACCAGGAGGCCGACTTATGTAAGACACATTTTTGGATATTACTCCTTCAGATTTTACCCAAATTGTGCACGCACATTCGCAAAAGGCCAAGGAAGAATTGCGGGGAATGTTAAAAAAGCCTCATGGTGGCGCATGAAAGGGGGGGGGGGTGATAGAGGTTAAGATTTACATTTGCCTATTATAGACCTACCAGGACACGTGGCCTGGTGGCTTGTTCTTCTAGTTATACTCTGTTATCTGGCAGGCACTTCTATAGCCTCCCTTCTATAACCACCGCAACCGATACGAATCCATGGAGTGGTAGAACGTAATTTTCTGAGCAGGATTTGGGGAATAAGAGGTTAAGAATCCTTCACCATGTAAACACTGGTTGCTGAGGGAAGCTACTTCCTGAAGAGTCGGTTATTGGCCGGTAGTGTATCATGTGTGTATGATCTGCGATGTGATTGGCCAACGTATACACAACGTATACAGATGATGCAGATTACGTCATTTTGCCGGGAAATCCCGCCCCTGTCACTGCTAAGAAGAAAACATATAAAGAGAAGGCTTCAGAAGCTGAAAATAACGGAGTGGGTGTTCTAAAACTTTAGCGATTTAACAGTTAGGACAATTTTAAGATTTGTTTTATAAAAAAAGTTACATGGTATAACTTTAACTGATTAACCTATTTAGGATATCGTCACTGTCGGGCAGAAACCTTGTATCTCCAAGTTTCAAATGTGTACATTATTTCGCAAAGCAAAGCCCTGCCGTCACACAAAAATAATGAAAACAGCAGATCTACAAGCACAGTTGTGTGCTTGTAGATCGGCTGTTTTCACTAGTTTAAGTCATTTTTAAAATGATAAATTACAAAACAAACGGTTTTGGACATACAAGGTTTCCACCCGACAACGACGATATTCAATTTAAAAAGAAACCTCTCACACCTATGCCAGTGTGCCAGTCATCACCCTCCCCTGTGCCAATGTTGGCACCGTGCCTAAGGTTGGCCCCTCCCCTGTGCCAATGTTGGCACCGTGCCTAAGGTTGGCCCCTCCCCTGTGCCAATGTTGGCACCGTGCCTAAGGTTGGCCCCTCCCCTGTGCCAATGTTGGCACCGTGCCTAAGGTTGGCCCCTCCCCTGTGCCATGTTGGCACCGTGCCTAAGGTTGGCCCCTCCCCTGTGCCAATGTTGGCACCGTGCCTAAGGTTGGCCCCTCCCCTGTGCCAATGTTGGCACCGTGCCTAAGGTTGGCCCCTCCCCTGTGCCAATGTTGGCACCGTGCCTAAGGTTGGCCCCTCCCCTGTGCCAATGTTGGCACCGTGCCTAAGGTTGGCCCCTCCCCTGTGCCAATGTTGGCACCGTGCCTAAGGTTGGCCCCTCCCCTGTGCCAATGTTGGCACCGTGCCTAAGGTTGGCCCCTCCCCTGTGCCAATGTTGGCACCGTGCCTAAGGTTGGCCCCTCCCCTGTGCCAATGTTGGCACCGTGCCTAAGGTTGGCCCCTCCCCTGTGCCAATGTTGGCACCGTGCCTAAGGTTGGCCCCTCCCCTGTGCCAATGTTGGCACCGTGCCTAAGGTTGGCCCCTCCCCTGTGCCAATGTTGGCACCGTGCCTAAGGTTGGCCCCTCCCCTGTGCCAATGTTGGCACCGTGCCTAAGGTTGGCCCCTCCCCTGTGCCAATGTTGGCACCGTGCCTAAGGTTGCCTGTCCCTGGTTTTGAGGGTTAATGCCATCATTCTGCATGCATGGCCTTTGGTGACAAAATGTTTTAACCATGATGGATTCATCTGGTGACTCATACTACCCTCCTAATACATGATGGATTCATCTGGTGACTCATACTACCCTCCTAAATGTTTTAACCATGATGGATTCATCTGGTGACTCATACTACCCTCCTAATACGTGAGCAGACTGTTTTTTCATTTATATATATATATTTTTTTTTTTCAATAACCTTTATAAATAGCTCACGTTAGTTTACGGTTTAGGCATTTAGCAGATAGATACCTCATCTGCCACAGCAGTTCATTGGTGCGGGACGTACATTCATACATACATATATGCATTTTGTTTCCATGTCTGGCCTACCGTCACTGTTTTCAACACTTGGTATATCATGGTGAGCAACTTTGTGCCAGCCAGGACTTGAACCTGTAGCTTTCTGCTTACAAGGCAGTCACTCTATCCATTGGGCTATGGCTGCCCCTTCAGAAAAACACTCATAGCGATTCCAATTAGTTCCATTTGTCAAGAAGTAGTGGACAGCTTAACAAGTGGATTAGTGATTGTGTCTGTGATCCACAGGTCCTGTGTTCAAATCCAGCTTTTCTGAATTCCCTCGGCAACCAGTAGCACCCAGGTATAGGATTTGGGCAAAGCATGGCTCAAAAGATCAGTCAAAGGTTCATATACCAAAAGTTTCAAGTTCAAAGCTCAGCCAAAACTCATGATGTACATTTTCACTGTCCATTTGAATTCTAAAAAGTGGGTTAAATATTACATTCCCTATGATTATTCCATGCCAGCATGGCTCAAAAGATCAGTCAAAGGTTCATATACCAAAGGTTGCAAGTTCAAAGCTCAACCAAGAAATCATGATGGACATTTTCACTGTCCATTTGAATTCTAAAAAGTGGGTTAAATATTACATTCTCTATGATTCCTTTATGCCAGCATGGCACAAAAGATCAGTCAAAGGTTCATATACCAAAGGTTGCAAGTTCAAAGCTCAACCAGAACTCATGATGAACATTTTCACTGTCTATTTGAATTCTAAAAAGTGGGTTAAATATTACATTCCCTATGATTCCTTCATGCCAGCATGGCTCAAAAGATCAGTCAAAGGTTCATATACCAAAGGTTGCAAGTTCAAAGCTCAAACAACACCAATGATCTCATGATGGCGCTGGGGGCATGGTTATGCCCGGGGCATGGCGACATTGTGCTGCTCTTTGTTTGTTTGTTTGTTATATGTTTTACGTCTGAGCGAGTGGATTGTTTGCAAAAATACGAGAGGACTGAGCTGTTACACATTAGGGACAGCTTCCAGTATCCCCCACCGCAACTTTTGTTTTCGTCCAGTGACTTCGTGGGCGAGACAAACAATGACGACCGCAGTGGACAACGCCGGATTGCTTCACCGAGGAAGCGAGGTAGGAGAGGCGGCGCCTTGGTTAGGCTTCGCTTTTAAAGCAGCCAGATATGACTTTGAACGAGCCGTGAAAAAGGCTAAAGCTAAATATAAAGACAGTCTGCAGGCTAAGCTACAAGCCAAAGACACTAAGGGTGTTTGGAAAGGGATGCAGACCATCACAGGGTATAAAAGCAGGCATCGAACCCCGGATGATGATCCCCTCCTTCCTGATAGACTGAACGAATTTTATTGTAGATTTGACATGCCTATGGATGTTCCCTGTGCAGCTGTAGTTAGTTCAGAACTAACTACACCCCCTCCTTTTGTAGTTAGTGAGCACCAAGTAAAGTATCTGCTTCTTAAACAGGACAGCAGGAAGGCAGCAGGCCCGGACCAGGTCTCTGCTTTCACTTTGAAACACTGCGCTCACCAACTGTCTTCTGTTTTTGTTGATATTTTTAACTGGTCCCTTTCACTTTGTAGAGTTCCTGCCTGTTTCAAATCCGCTGTGATTATTCCTGTTCCTAAGAAGTCCAGCGCTGTCAGTATGAACGATTATAGGCCTGTCGCTTTAACTTCTGTCGTTATGAAGGTTTTTGAGCGTATTGTTTGTAATCACCTGTCTGATGTCGAGATGGACAGCTTTCAGTTTGCCTATCGTGCCAATAGGTCTGTTGAGGATGCTGTGTCTATGTGCCTGCACAGTATCCTAAAGCACCTTGAGACCCCTGCCACCTACGTTAGAGTTTTATTTATTGATTTTAGTTCCGCGTTCAACACAATTGTGCCCGTCAAACTATTCGATAAACTTATTGCTCTGGGTATTAACCGATCTCTTTGCCTTTGGATCTTAGACTTCCTATCTAACAGGAAGCAGGTGGTTAGGATTGGCAACAGACTGTCTAGTACTATGACTCTCAATACCGGGGCCCCCCAGGGTTGTGTTTTATCAGCCCTCCTCTTTGCTCTGTATACGAATGATTTTATTTCCCATTCTCAATTTGTTTCCTTTTTTAAGTATGCAGACGACACAACTGTGGTTGGCTACATTAAAAACGGTGACGAGTCAGCTTATAGGGGTGAGGTGGCAGCCCTTTCTAGACTGGTGCACCTCGAATAACTTGCTATTGAACTTAGCTAAGACCAAGGAAATGATCATTGATTTTCGTAAAAACAAGACAGTGCTCTCCCCCCTGGTCATTAGTGACCAGTCTGTTGAAAAAGTCAATAGTATTAAATTCCTTGGCACTACTATTTGCCACTCCCTGAAATGGGAGGTTAACACTAGGAGTATCCTGTGTAGAGCCCACCAGAGGCTTCACTTCTTGTGTCAGCTAAAGAAGTTTGGTGTGAGTGGGGAGGCGATGGTTCACTTCTACAGAGCCATTGTGGAGAGTGTCCTCGTCTTCTCAATCACAGTGTGGTACGGCAATACAACCGCCTTAGAGAGGAGGCAGTTGGAAAGGGTTGTGCGCATTGCATCTAAGATCACGGGCCATGCCCTTCCAACTGTCTCCTCCATCTACACCACACGCTCCAAACGCAGGATGAAGAAGGTGATCGCTGATCCCCCCCACCCTGCTAGTTCCTTGTTTGTAACCCTGCCCTCAGGCAGGAGACTCCAGTCTCTTAAGTGCAAGACCACCCGCTTCAAGAACAGTACCCATCCTGAAGCTGTCCGTCTCTTGAACGCGGATCCTTCTTTTATACGCACTTTACAAGCTTCACATGATTAATGAATTGTTATTTATTTCTCTTATTTATATAGATTCTGCACTGATGAACTGAATCTATTTTTGTACTTTTGTATGAACTGAATCTATTTTTGTACTTTTGTATGAACTGAATCTATTTTTGTACTTTTGTATGAACTGAATCTATTTTTGTACTTTTGTATCTTTTGCATTCCCACCCGTGTTGTCTGTCTATATGTATGTTCTATGTATGTTTTAAACCATGTTGTCTGTCTATATGTATGTTCTATGTATGTTTTAAACCATGTTGTCTGTCTATATGTATGTTCTATGTATGTTTTAAACCATGTTGTCTGTCTATATGTATGTTCTATGTATGTTTTAAACCATGTTGTCTGTCTATATGTATGTTCTATGTATGTTTTAAACCATGTTGTCTGTCTATATGTATGTTCTATGTATGTTTTAAACCATGTTGTCTGTCTATATGTATGTTTATGTATGTCTGTCTATATGTATGTTCTATATATATATATGTTATACATCTGTCTATATGTATGTTCTATGTATGTTTATGTATGTCTGTCTATATGTATGTTCTATATATATATATGTTATACATCTGTCTATATGTATGTTCTATGTATGTTTTAAAGAGCTGCACTAAAACAAATTCCAATCAACTCTGTTGACATGGCAATAAAGTATTGAATCTTGAAGCTCACCAAAAAAATCAAACAACTCAAAACAACAACAAAAACTCAAAAGCCTCAATAAAGTAACCTAGATTAGGTTAAGCTTGCAATGGGGTAAAGTAAAAAAAGATAAAAAAAAAAAAAAAAAAAAAAAAACAATTACATGACAACAAATCCCTCAAAAAAATCAAACAGAAATTTGAAAATAATTAATTCTATAAATCAAACAGAAATTTGAAAATAATTAATTCTAACAGAAATTTGAAAATAAATTTCTTAAACTCCTCTCCCCTGGAGGCAGGCTCTATCTATGCTCCACCCTCTCCTACCGGAGCTAAAAGAGGCTGGGCTGCCTCCAATGCTCCTCCCTCTCCGTGACGAGACACAGGTGAACACAACTGATAATCAACATTGGCTAAGCACCTGTTTCGAATGATATCAACGCACTTAATGCGAAATATTCACGTGCTTTCAGACGCTTCAATGCAGAGGTATCCATGGATACTGGATACTGGTATCTCACCAATGCAGAGAAGTATCTCACCAATGCAGAGATATTAGTAGTAAAATGTCGACATCTAGTGGTCAACCTCAGAGGTGCGCAAAAAAAAAACCTGAGGTGAATCCCAGCCTCGAACCAGATGCAATGTATTCTCTGTTCCCCGGTGTAACTGATAAGATTAAAATGTTTAACACGGTATAGATATCATTTTCAGTGTTAAATGTCATGATGTTTTGAACAACTAACTAACGCCTGCAGGAGAATGACGCTGAGAGATGCCAATCAGGTCACAATGCCCAGGATACAGGATAACAAAATGATATTACCAAGCCATGATATCTGGCCTTGCTACATGGGGGCCAACAACACGAAAACATCTGATGTCCACTGTTATGCTTAATTGTCCAATCAGAATGTGACTAATGTATTCTGTAACTCCATATATCTGTGAAATCATTATGCTTTGTACTCAGAGAGCTACGATGGGTGATTTTGCTCTACTGTACTTGCTGTACTTGCTACAATTTGAACTCTGACTAAACTTCAACACAAAACGGAATTACGCTGTGTGGTCTCATTTCTTGTGTGGAGTATTTTATTATGATTGGGGAAAACTGTTTATCCATATGGAATATGATTTTAAATTCCATCAGTAACGCTCCACGCCACAGACCCCGACGGAGCGGCGCGGTATTGGGCGCCGATGACCCCCGTGAGTCGCCACCGAGGCGAGCGCTAGCGGTGGGAACGGCGCCCCAATCCCACTCAGCCGCGTTACCGAGATATGTGCCGTTATGGACAGAATAGTAAATATTCAGTCCCTCACTATCCACGTCTACCCCACTGCACGTCTACCCCACTATCCACGTCAAAGATAAATGCACAAAAAAGGAGTCCCATCATCCGTTCATTAGCTCAGTCAGTAGAGCACAGATGCAACAAACCCACGGTTTGGGTTCGATTCCCCTGAGGGGAATAATATTCCAGGCGACAGATATCGGCTTGGGTTCGATTCCCCTGAGGGGAATAATATTCCAGGCGACAGATATCGGCGCATGCGTACTTCAAAGTGCACGGTGAACAGGATACCGTAGATACTCCTCCGTGGATACCCTGTGGATATTCTCTGTATTCAAACGTCTGAGAAATGGTGAAAAAGTCCGATTGAATGCGAAGAGAGCAGTCAAAGCTGGTGGGCTAAGGCCGGCTACAGACGGCTAAAGGCACAAAGTCTAGTGAGAGTTGTGTGGGGGGAGCGGGGAGCAGAGACAGCACAATGCATTCCGGATGGAAGTCTAGTGGTTTGAAGTCTAGTGAGAGTCCTGTGGTGTTGCTTAAGCCACAAGCACAGTTGCTTAAGCACAAGCACACAAGCACACAACACGCACAGGGACTGCTGTAGGTGGCAAGCATTAGAGGGCAGACAAGCTGCACTTGATGAGACAGAAGGGCAGGGTTCAACTGCCAACCAATAGGACAGAGAGGCCATGATGCAATCCCACACAGGTGTGTTCACTTGTAGTTTGTACTCCACAGCAGCAGAGCCTGTCTGCACTGCAGTGACATGAAACCTCCATTTCAGAACGAAAACTATTATAAATAAATTAAAGTTAAGTGTGTGTAACAGTAAACATTCGACAATAACAATGAATATTACAAATATTTCTTTACATGTCATACATGGTGACAGTGATGCAGACCTGCCAACCCGTACGCATTTTGCGTATTATGCACGCATTTTAAGTGTCAATACGCAGGTACGCTATTTCCCCTCATTGCTACGCAACTTTGGGGGATCTGCAGCACACTATTGAAGTGAAACATTTTTGGTCCCTGCCGTGTAGTTCCTCCCAGGCACCACTTGAATGGTGTGTGAATGGGGCGCATGGCGCTGGGGAGCACTAGAACAGAAGGTATGCTCTTTTTTTGTCGTCAGAAGAAGAATTTAACCGGATGGAAACAGGAGTTTGTTTTGGTTTCATGTCAGCATGTAGTCAGCTGTCGCCGCTCGGTTTGTACATCGGCGATATTAATCAGATTAATTTAGATAAACGGAGAATGGCCGTGTTGTGCGAGTCGTCGGAGTCGATGCAGCTGCACAGGGACAATTCGCCCCCCACAATGCTGCCTGTAGTATAACAGGTAATATATAAACGTACAATATTATTACACTATTAAACTGCGGTCGTCACCGCTACAGCTTGTTGTGTATGAAGCCTGTGTTATACTGTACTTCGTCATATGACGGTGTTGCACGCGAGCAAAGTCGGAAAACTTGTGACGCAGGTCGTAGTACAGTAAACTGAAACATACATTGACCATGATTGGGCTTTAGAGTAAATATCCATCTCTAAAGCTATCTCTAAATGAGTATGAATGAATGAATTAGGAGGACTATATGTATTGTCAAAAACATTAAAGGTGAACAAGTTATTTAATACCTGTGAATATATGAAGACATTAATGGTTTGTTAACAATGAGTAGCCTGTATCCTCTATGAATGAATATACATACTAGACGGTATGTGATCTATACACAATGTAGGCCTATATATCAATTAATGAATGCACTAGAAACCTACATGAGTTGAATACTTTCAACTTCATGCAAATCATGCACAGAAAGGTGGTTTTATTTAGGCTGCTCAATTAACAATGTTTAACAAAGACACAGGTAAATATTTAAAGGTAAATAGCCTACCTGACAATGTAAAGCTATTTTGCTATTTTAATAACATGCTTATGTTGATGTATGTTCATTCATTAAGTCACTGGTGAGACTGTTTTGCTAGTCTATTGTTAACTAACTCTGAGCAAGTGCAGTTAGTATATTTTATTAAAGATTTGTCAACAATATTGCCAAAGCAACATTACTGTATTGCCTGGTAATACTAGCCTACTTTTTCTCCAGACCAAATAGCATTTTTATTTAAAAGGATGTTCTAACATCTTGCCTCCTCCTATTAGTGTAAGTCAAGACATGCAATGTGCTACATTTCTGGTGTGAAATTTTGTTAACATAACTGTAAAGGTCCCACCCAAAAAGGTGCATGGAACCCCCCAAAATATACACTGTTTTGTGCGGGAAAACAACAAAAATTGCACCGCGGGCGGGCGCTGCGGGCGCCGCGCGGGCGCTTCGTGCCCGCGCATGAGTACTCAAAAAAATTTGCCAGGGTTGGCAGGTCTGGTGATGCCTACACAGATGCGATTGATTGAATGTGCTATTCATAATAAAATGTAAGCTTTAAGGCCCATTCCCACCGGCAGCGATAACGATGACGATAGCCATAAAATATCGCAGCGATAATTATGCCTTCACATTGATGTCCGATAAAGTTATCGGACATCAATGTGAAGAGGCGCCAATTAACAGCCGCTCGCACAGAGCGCATCGCCGTTTGTCAGAGACTTAGTTCCATATCACTGTAACCACATTGTTGTTGATCCTAACGATACAGTTGTCGGCTATCGTTGTCTTTATCGGTGTTGGGTGGATGCTGCCGCTCCACTTCAATTGAAAACCCACTTTTTTAAATCGTCATAGTTATCGCTGCCGGTGGGAATGGGCCTTTATACAGTGGTGAAAAAAATACTCAAATTCATTGCTTAAATAAAAGTATCAATACTGAAACATACAAATACTTTGTTAAAAGTAACTTTTTTAAATAGCAGATCTACAAGCTCACAAAGTGTCGCATGGTGGCACACTGTGAGCTTGTAAATCCATTTTACCTGTCACCAAAAAGCAGCAGGTACTCTGCCTTCACCCGATGACACCTCCAAAAGAACTACATGGCCAAATACCATATCTGCTTCCTCCTCAAGCAGAACCGCCCACTTCCGCAAAGCATTGTTTGACTTTTTTATTTATTTTTTTATTTTTATTGGGGGTAAGTAGCAAAATACAAAACGGGTCAAAAAGTCAGTTTCCCCTTTTACATAAGAAGCACAAGAAAAAACAGACAAAAAGACAAAGACAGACCAAAACAAAAAGACAAAAAAAGTCAGCCAAAGAAAGAACAATAAAAGTAAAAGTAGTTATTGACAGCATCCAGGACGGAAAACCTTAGATAATAATATAAGCGGGATTCAGGGAAATAAAACCCAGACTGTTCTCAGGCATTTGAGGGGACACCCCGATCACGGGCTCTGTCACAGGAGACTGTTTGACTTTGACTGAACACACAACTTTGACTGAACTTTTAAAAAAAAAGTGCGTCTCAGTGTGAGTGCAGCCTAAGAGACTAACAGGACACAGGTGGAGATAACTAGCAAGCACAGGGAGGTGAGACAAGACAAGTAACATTGTGGTGGGAGGAAATAAAGAGATATTTTGTAACGTTTCTGTATTGTTTTTGTTGCATCGCTGCAGCTACACACGTTTTGTACCCAACACTTTTTGTATCAAACTGAACGCTACGTTTATCGCTTATGGCGTTGTCGTGCCAATGCATCGCTCCCGCCAACGAGGCTTTTCTGCTGTTCGTCGCCGTCTGGACGAAACCTCACATCTCCAGATTTACACATTCTACTGTTAGTTTATTAAACCTCACATCTCCAGATTTATAGATTCTACTGTTAGTTTATTCTGGTAAATTCATGTCCTTTGTGGCATACAACAGAGTCACACCAAAGTAGTGAAAATAGCCGATCTAGCTTTTTTTGCAAGCTTGTAGATCAACTATTTATGCCGTTTTGGAAACATTTTGAAAGTTAAAATCAGAGTGTTCAACCCATGAAAAGTATTAAGAAGATCTTAGTGAGTAAATCAGGGGTCTTCAACAGGGGGTCCGGGACCCCTAGGGGGTCCTCAGAGTTAGTACAGGGGGTCCTCCAAATCTTTGAGTGATAGAAAGTTTTTCTATATATATATATATATATATATATTTTAACCACTTGAACCCTGGTGTCAATATTCTGAGAACTTTAGCCAAAGTTGCGAGGCATTGTGAGCTTGTAGATCGGCTATATTTGGCTAAGAGCTTTGGTGTAGAGTAGTCGGGGGCGTTAGAGATATTTGGCGCTAATCAGTCTAAAAGCGCAACATTGTGCACAGATGTAGCCCAGGTAGGGGTGTAACGATACATTTTAATAGCGATTCAATACACATCACGATACATGGATGACGATACGATACATGGACGATATTGGTTCATTCATGGTGATACGATACGATTCGATTCAATAAATTAAAATCGATAAAGTAACTATTTAGTAAATAAATTAAATCTGTGTGAAAGGTGTGGATAGTGCAGGTTTTTAAGGGAAACATGTATTATTATGGATATAAATAAGTAAACACAGTGATTATCTGCCAAATACATGGACATTGTAGGCTATATTGACAAACCAGCACCTTGACAAGAACCCAGAGATTACACACATTTATCGATAAACCAGTGTAGCTATATGGTTAAACTCTTGCTTTTAAAATTTTCTTCTTAAAAATGCGAAATACAATGCACAAGTCGGTAGTATCGATACAATCGATTCTTTGCACTGGCGATTCGATACGATACAAAATAAAACGATACGATTCGATTTTAGCTGTTTTAATTTCGATATACTTCGATTCTTTAAGTTAAAAACGATATTTTGATACAGTTACTATATCGTTACACCCCTAAGCCCAGGGTATGTTCTAATGATTTAGCTAGGGCGCCCGAGTCTGCGACCTTCGGGGTCGACACAGCTCCAGAAAACCCCCACAAAACTCTGAAAAGTGATGACTCATCACTTTTCATCACTAAACCATAGTTTTCTGGGGCCATTTATAGCCCAAGGAATGTTTTTTTTGTGCAAAACAAATGCTTGAAATGGATTCAGCATCATGACAAACCCCTAGTTAGACCCCTCAGATCCTACTTAAATACCCAGGAAAAAAAGGTTTTCTTGGTATTTTCCTCCTGTATAGAAAGTCAATTGGGAGCCCAACTTGATTTGGCCGCTGTGGCGACCCCGAATGTCGCAGACTCGGGCGCCCTTTTGATTGATTGATTGAAGACTTTATTAGAAGTTTGCATAGGAAAAGGTACAGTTTCATGACGGTACAGTTCACTGGTACAAAGTCTACTAAAAGGAGATCCATGAAAAGACTAAGCTTATTTCCACTGGAAACCATTGAAGTATCTCATATAACATTGAATGACAGACAAATAGAACACAGTACTATGCAGTAGATATGTAAAGAAAAACAAAAAAAAAAGACAGTAAGTCTAAAACAAACAGTATATACAAAGAAGGGGCAGGGGAGGGTAGGGTTGGGCTAGGTTCATTTTTTACCAGTTGCGAACGGCTGCTGCCTGTATGTGGTTTTTCAGGGCAATTTTAAAGGATGCTAGTGATCCACACTCCTTTATGGCCTTCGGTAAGGCTTTCCACATTTTGGTGGTATAGCAGAAAAAAGAGTTTGACCCTTTGTTGGTTTTGACTCTGGGTTGAAAGTGATCTGTGGCGCTGCCTCTGGTGTTGTAATTATGGACATCCTTAATGTTTATAAAGTATTTTGAAAGGTACTTGGGTATCAAGTAGCTAGCTAAATCATTAGAGCATACCCTGGGCTACATCTGAGCAAAATGTTGCGCTTTTAGACTAATTAGCACGAAATGACCATGTCATCTCCCTAACGCCCCCGACTAGAGGGGAAATGACCATGTCATCTCCCTAACGCCCCCGACTAGAGGGGAAATGACCATGTCATCTCCCTAACGCCCCCGACTAGAGGGGAAATGACCATGTCATCTCCCTAACGCCCCCGACTAGAGGGGAAATGACCATGTCATCTCCCTAACGCCCCCGACTAGAGGGGAAATGACCATGTCATCTCCCTAACGCCCCCGACTAGAGGGGAAATGACCATGTCATCTCCCTAACGCCCCCGACTAGAGGGGAAAAGACCATGTCATCTCCCTAACGCCCCCGACTAGAGGGGAAATGACCATGTCATCTCCCTAACGCCCCCGACTAGAGGGGAAAAGACCATGTCATCTCCCTAACGCCCCCGACTAGAGGGGAAATGACCATGTCATCTCCCTAACGCCCCCGACTAGAGGGGAAATGACCATGTCATCTCCCTAACGCCCCCGACTAGAGGGGAAATGACCATGTCATCTCCTAACGCCCCCGACTAGAGGGGAAAAGACCATGTCATCTCCCTAACGCCCCCGACTAGAGGGGAAAAGACCATGTCATCTCCCTAACGCCCCCGACTAGAGGGGAAATGACCATGTCATCTCCCTAACGCCCCCGACTAGAGGGGAAATGACCATGTCATCTCCCTAACGCCCCCGACTAGAGGGGAAAAGACCATGTCATCTCCCTAACGCCCCCGACTAGAGGGGAAATGACCATGTCATCTCCCTAACGCCCCCGACTAGAGGGGAAATGACCATGTCATCTCCCTAACGCCCCCGACTAGAGGGGAAATGACCATGTCATCTCCCTAACGCCCCCGACTAGAGGGGAAATGACCATGTCATCTCCCTAACGCCCCCGACTAGAGGGGAAAAGACCATGTCATCTCCCTAACGCCCCCGACTAGAGGGGAAATGACCATGTCATCTCCCTAACGCCCCCGACTAGAGGGGAAATGACCATGTCATCTCCCTAACGCCCCCGACTAGAGGGGAAATGACCATGTCATCTCCCTAACGCCCCCGACTAGAGGGGAAAAGACCATGTCATCTCCCTAACGCCCCCGACTAGAGGGGAAATGACCATGTCATCTCCCTAACGCCCCCGACTAGAGGGGAAATGACCATGTCATCTCCTAACGCCCCCGACTAGAGGGGAAAAGACCATGTCATCTCCCTAACGCCCCCGACTAGAGGGGAAAAGACCATGTCATCTCCCTAACGCCCCCGACTAGAGGGGAAAAGACCATGTCATCTCCCTAACGCCCCCGACTAGAGGGGAAATGACCATGTCATCTCCTAACGCCCCCGACTAGAGGGGAAAAGACCATGTCATCTCCCTAACGCCCCCGACTAGAGGGGAAAAGACCATGTCATCTCCCTAACGCCCCCGACTAGAGGGGAAATGACCATGTCATCTCCCTAACGCCCCCGACTAGAGGGGAAATGACCATGTCATCTCCCTAACGCCCCCGACTAGAGGGGAAATGACCATGTCATCTCCTAACGCCCCCGACTAGAGGGGAAATGACCATGTCATCTCCCTAACGCCCCCGACTAGAGGGGAAAAGACCATGTCATCTCCCTAACGCCCCCGACTAGAGGGGAAAAGACCATGTCATCTCCCTAACGCCCCCGACTAGAGGGGAAAAGACCATGTCATCTCCCTAACGCCCCCGACTAGAGGGGAAATGACCATGTCATCTCCTAACGCCCCCGACTAGAGGGGAAATGACCATGTCATCTCTCTAACGCCCCCGACTAGAGGGGAAATGACCATGTCATCTCCCTAACGCCCCCGACTAGAGGGGAAATGACCATGTCATCTCCCTAACGCCCCCGACTAGAGGGGAAATGACCATGTCATCTCCCTAACGCCCCCGACTAGAGGGGAAAAGACCATGTCATCTCCCTAACGCCCCCGACTAGAGGGGAAATGACCATGTCATCTCCCTAACGCCCCCGACTAGAGGGGAAATGACCATGTCATCTCCCTAACGCCCCCGACTAGAGGGGAAAAGACCATGTCATCTCCCTAACGCCCCCGACTAGAGGGGAAATGACCATGTCATCTCCCTAACGCCCCCGACTAGAGGGGAAATGACCATGTCATCTCCCTAACGCCCCCGACTAGAGGGGAAATGACCATGTCATCTCCCTAACGCCCCCGACTAGAGGGGAAATGACCATGTCATCTCCCTAACGCCCCCGACTAGAGGGGAAAAGAGCAGACTAATGCTGCATTCACACTGAGAGAAGCCAAGCTAATGGTTGGCTTGGTAATTCAATGTCATCTCAATGCAAACCAGCTTTTAAAATGTCCTTGCTCGGAAAAAAAAGCTTGGCAATTTTAAAAGATGGTTTGCATACAGATTACATTGAATAACCAAGCCATCCATTAGCTTGGTTTTTCTGTATGTGAATGAGGCATTAGTACAGAGTGAAAGGTCAAGTTTATTAAGTATTGATGGTTCAAGCGGTTAAATATCTGAAAACACAAATTGACACGAATCCAAAATACACTGATGATTGTGCTGTCAAACTATTAAACTATGGTCCCTGCTTCATCTCTCTCAACTAAGATGTCCCTGCTTCATCTCTCTCAACTAAGAGGTCCCTGCTTCATCTCTCTCTCAACTAAGGGGTCCCTGCTTCATCTCTCTCTCAACTAAGGGGTCCCTGCTTCATCTCTCTCAACTAAGGGGTCCCTGCTTCATCTCTCTCAACTAAGGGGTCCCTGCTTCATCTCTCTCAACTAAGGGGTCCCTGCTTCATCTCTCTCAACTAAGATGTCCCTGCTTCATCTCTCTCAACTAAGGGGTCCCTGCTTCATCTCTCTCAACTAAGGGGTCCCTGCTTCATCTCTCTCTCAACTAAGGGGTCCCTGCTTCATCTCTCTCAACTAAGGGGTCCCTGCTTCATCTCTCTCAACTAAGGGGTCCCTGCTTCATCTCTCTCTCAACTAAGGGGTCCCTGCTTCATCTCTCTCTCAACTAAGGGGTCCCTGCTTCATCTCTCTCAACTAAGATGTCCCTGCTTCATCTCTCTCAACTAAGGGGTCCCTGCTTCATCTCTCTCTCAACTAAGGGGTCCCTGCTTCATCTCTCTCTCAACTAAGATGTCCCTGCTTCATCTCTCTCAACTAAGGGGTCCCTGCTTCATCTCTCTCAACTAAGATGTCCCTGCTTCATCTCTCTCAACTAAGGGGTCCCTGCTTCATCTCTCTCAACTAAGGGGTCCCTGCTTCATCTCTCTCTCAACTAAGATGTCCCTGCTTCATCTTTCTCAACTAAGGGGTCCCTGCTTCATCACTCTCTCAACTAAGGGGTCCCTGCTTCATCTCTCTCTCAACTAAGGGGTCCCTGCTTCATCTCTCTCTCAACTAAGGAGTCCCTGCTTCATCTATCTCTCAACTAAGGGGTCCCTGCTTCATCTCTCTCTCAACTAAGGGGTCCCTGCTTCATCTCTCTCAACTAAGGGGTCCCTGCTTCATCTCTCTCTCAGCTAAGGGGTCCCTGCTTCATCTCTCTCAACTAAGATGTCCCTGCTTCATCTCTCTCAACTAAGGGGTCCCTGCTTCATCTCTCTCTCAACTAAGGGGTCCCTGCTTCATCTCTCTCTCAACTAAGATGTCCCTGCTTCATCTCTCTCAACTAAGGGGTCCCTGCTTCATCTCTCTCTCAACTAAGGGGTCCCTGCTTCATCTCTCTCTCAACTAAGGGGTCCCTGCTTCATCTCTCTCAACTAAGATGTCCCTGCTTCATCTCTCTCAACTAAGGGGTCCCTGCTTCATCTCTCTCTCAACTAAGGGGTCCCTGCTTCATCTCTCTCTCAACTAAGATGTCCCTGCTTCATCTCTCTCAACTAAGGGGTCCCTGCTTCATCTCTCTCTCAACTAAGGGGTCCCTGCTTCATCTCTCTCTCAACTAAGGGGTCCCTGCTTCATCTCTCTCTCAACTAAGGAGTCCCTGCTTCATCTCTCTCTCAACTAAGGGGTCCCTGCTTCATCTCTCTCTCAACTAAGGGGTCCCTGCTTCATCTCTCTCAACTAAGGGGTCCCTGCTTCATCTCTCTCAACTAAGGGGTCCCTGCTTCATCTCTCTCTCAACTAAGGGGTCCCTGCTTCATCTCTCTCTCAACTAAGGGGTCCCTGCTTCTTCTCTCTCTCAACTAAGGGGTCCCTGCTTCATCTCTCTCTCAACTAAGGGGTCCCTGCTTCATCTCTCTCTCAACTAAGATGTCCCTGCTTCATCTCTCTCAACTAAGGGGTCCCTGCTTCATCTCTCTCTCAACTAAGGGGTCCCTGCTTCATCTCTCTCTCAACTAAGGGGTCCCTGCTTCATCTCTCTCTCAACTAAGATGTCCCTGCTTCATCTCTCTCAACTAAGGGGTCCCTGCTTCATCTCTCTCTCAACTAAGGGGTCCCTGCTTCATCTCTCTCTCAACTAAGGGGTCCCTGCTTCATCTCTCTCTCAACTAAGGAGTCCCTGCTTCATCTCTCTCTCAACTAAGGGGTCCCTGCTTCATCTCTCTCTCAACTAAGGGGTCCCTGCTTCATCTCTCTCAACTAAGGGGTCCCTGCTTCATCTCTCTCAACTAAGGGGTCCCTGCTTCATCTCTCTCTCAACTAAGGGGTCCCTGCTTCATCTCTCTCTCAACTAAGGGGTCCCTGCTTCTTCTCTCTCTCAACTAAGGGGTCCCTGATTCATCTCTCTCTCAACTAAGGGGTCCCTGCTTCATCTCTCTCTCAACTAAGATGTCCCTGCTTCATCTCTCTCAACTAAGGGGTCCCTGCTTCATCTCTCTCTCAACTAAGGGGTCCCTGCTTCATCTCTCTCTCAACTAAGGGGTCCCTGCTTCATCTCTCTCTCAACTAAGGGGTCCCTGCTTCATCTCTCTCTCAACTAAGGGGTCCCTGCTTCATCTCTCTCAACTAAGGGGTCCCTGCTTCATCTCTCTCAACTAAGGGGTCCCTGCTTCATCTCTCTCAACTAAGGGGTCCCTGCTTCATCTCTCAACTAAGGGGTCCCTGCTTCATCTCTCTCTCAACTAAGGGGTCCCTGCTTCATCTCTCTCTCAACTAAGGGGTCCCTGCTTCATCTCTCTCTCAACTAAGGGGTCCCTGCTTCATCTCTCTCTCAACTAAGGGGTCCCTGCTTCATCTCTCTCTCAACTAAGGGGTCCCTGCTTCATCTCTCTCAACTAAGGGGTCCCTGCTTCATCTCTCTCAACTAAGGGGTCCCTGCTTCATCTCTCTCTCAACTAAGGGGTCCCTGCTTCATCTCTCTCAACTAAGGGGTCCCTGCTTCATCTCTCAACTAAGGGGTCCTTGGCCTGAAAACGTTGAAGACCCCTGGACTAATTGATAACCACATTGGCTCCAGATTAGAACTCTTGTTTTTATTTATTTATTCTGTAAAGTAACGGTTTTGGACATACAAGGTTTCCTCCCGACAGTGACGCTTAATTTGTACGCTCTATAGAAATAAATCTCTCTGTAATTCTTTGCTCTGTTCAGCCCACAGGAGAGGCTGCTAAATGCTGTACACCAGGATACATAATCATTTTGTAAGGAATTGAAATGAATGCTGTTGTTGTTGTTCGTACGACATGTTGAAATAAATTTGATTTGATATTTGGAAAAGTGTTTCCAAGGAAAGCTTTCAAATCTCTTCTCCCAGTGTGTTTTGTTACATAACTGTATAGCACTTTATATTGTCATTTCACTCTGTGGTGGACACACTAACACAGTTACATTTACTTCAGTGTTACATAACTGTATAGCACTTTATATTGTCACTCTGTTGTGGACACAGTAACAA
The DNA here is from genome assembly GCF_963921795.1 of Nannobrachium achirus. Classification (NCBI taxonomy): domain Eukaryota; kingdom Metazoa; phylum Chordata; class Actinopteri; order Myctophiformes; family Myctophidae; genus Nannobrachium; species Nannobrachium achirus. The sequence continues at coordinate 3,056,286 of NC_137825.1, read as the reverse complement.
AGTTACATTTACTTCAGTGTCTGAGCTGGAGTTTATTTTAGTTTGCTAACTTATGACTTTGGCTCTGCTACATTTCTAGGAAGGGAAAAGGTACTGTATGTTATAAATTATGAACTACTTTGTAGGAGTGCAGTGCAGGACGAGAAATGAATGAGATGTATTCCTCTTTGAAGAGCCAGGCAGCACTCCATTTATTTCACAGCAGGAAAAACATAACAGACCTGTCGCACAGGTAATTACGTCATCCACGGAGGTGAGCGTTAACTCTTTCAAGTCACAGTACCTATGCCTAAAGGTGAACACTGCCTCTGGTAAATAGTATGAACAGTAAAGCCCTTTGCACACAGGCACGTTTATCCGCACGGATAAAACGGACAATTTCATTTTTTTAAAAAGAAAACAATGATTCTCTACGACCTCATGCACACCGAATCCGAATTAGCCGTGCGACGAGTGGCTGCGGCTGTGCGTTTTTTGTCTCGATCGAACCCAGTTCGATTTGTGCGTCTTGTCGCATGCGGTAAAAAACTCATCACTCCTTTTATGACTCCTTTTGGGATCCGCAGCGCCAATTCCGCACAGCATTGCACACCAAATCCAATGTGTTTTATTCATGCAGCAAACAAAAAAAACGCAACTGTCCTGTGTGCAAAGGGCTTAAGGCAAACAAAGGCTAGAATGCAGTGAATTATTACAGTAATTATCAATATGTCCTGTGTGTGTTAATCCACCACAATTCATTTCAAATGGTATAGTGAAAATAGTAGATTGGACTCAAAGAAATGCTATCTATCTATCTATCCATCCATCCATCCATCCCAAATATTCTATCTTTAAGTAAAGAATGCCATATTTTTTAAATGCCATTCATAAAATTGCTGTTGTCTGACAGAGTATGCCAACAACAACATTGTATGTAACAATGTTCTGCCTCAATGGTTTCAGTCTGTATTGCTGGTGACCCCTAGTGGATGAGTGGAACATAGTGCTGGTAAACTAGACTCCTCCTGCCTTCTGCTTTACTGGGCTACATCGTGTGTAATGCAGGGAGGGGTCTTCAACGTTTTCAGCCCAAGGACCCCTTAGTTGAGAGAGAGATGAAGCAGGGACTCCCAAAACCTGTAGATAGATAGATTCCATATAGTTTCATTGTTTGACAGCACAATCATCATTGTATTTTGGATTCATGTCAATTTATGTTTTTCAGATATTTAACCACTTGAACCGTCAATACTTAATAAACTTGACCTTTCACTCTGTACTTAGTCTGCTCTTTTTCCCCTCTACACCAAACCTCTTTGCAAAAAAAACAGCCGATCTACAAGCTCACAACGCCTTGCAGCGCGAGGCGTTGTGAGCTTGTAGATCTGCTATTTTTGGCTAAAGTTCTCAGAATATGGACGCTAGGGTTCAAATGGTTAATATTACAAAAGGAGAAAAAAACGAACATTTGGAGGACCTCCTGTAGTAACTCTGAGGACCCCCTAGGGGTCCCAGACTCCCTGTTGAAGACCCCTGGTGTAATGCAAGGTGTGTTGGGTGGAACATAGCAGGAGATCTATCACCTATCCTGATCTGATGACAGAATGGCCTGGCTATTTATGGGTCCCCCGTTTATTCAGCATACTTTTGACCGTTGGCTCTGTACTTGGCCTGCTCCTTTTTGAAGCGGTGAAAGCCGCTTCCAAGGAGTGGCTTTGTGTGTCCCATGTCCATATATGGTCATTTCAGTCCAGAATGAACAGGTTTGGCTGAGGAGAGGTGCAGTGACGGGAGGCGCGAGGTTTTGAGTCTGATGTCGGAAATGGAGTCGGATGAAGATTTGGAAGGGGAAAAACATAGGATTAATAATGATGAAGAAGATGGAGGAAAAGGAGAAAGAAAGAGAAAGAGGAATGAAATAGAGGAGAAATTTTTGGTGATGATGAGAGCGGACACACCAAAAGATGGGATTTTCAGTAATCCACTAAAGGTCGGAAAGTTTGTTGAGGGGAAGATCGGGAAAGTGAAAGAGTTGAGAGTCACTAGAACTGGAATTGTCATTTTTGAATGTAAGGATTTTGATCAAATGTTTTACGCCTTGCAGATTATGAAGTTTGAGGACAACCCAGTAAGTTGTTTTAGACTGGAAGGATCGAAGAGATGTAAGGGGTAATAAGTGGAGTGCCACTGTCAGTAGAGACAGAGGAATTCGTGTGGTTAGCTGGTGTTGTTGAAGTTAAACGGCTAACTAGGTTTAGGGAGGGGAATCGGGAGGAGACCAAGTCTGTTTGCCTGACATTCGAAGGGGATATACCTGAGAGGGTATACTTGGATTATTTGAGCTATAAAGTTAGGCCATTTGAAAGAGCACCTCTTAGGTGTTATTGCTGTCAGGACTATGGTCATGTGGCAGCTGTTTGTGGGGCAAAGAAAAGATGTGGGAGATGTGGAAAAGAAAACTGTAAGGAGGAATGCAAAGATCTAGAGAAAGCTAACTGTGTACACTGTGGAGGGGAGCATTATGCTGGGACAGCACAATGTCCAAGGAGAGTGAAGGAAGGAAAGGTCAATAAAATCAGAGAAGATTAAAGAAAGTGGAGGGGAGCCCACGTGAGGAAGTTAAACAACTGGAGAAAGAAGAACATGGAGACAACATTAGCATTGATAAGAGAGGATTTTTGGCCTTCATCGCTATGGTGATTAATTGCGCAGTGGACATTCAAACAAAATCAGAGAGGATTAAAATGGTGCTAGATGCAGCAAGAAGATTTTTGCGCGTTGAGGACGTTACTGGAGAGGATTTGGACAATAAGTTGAGGGAAGGATTTGCGCAAACCCAGTCTGTTTGATCTGGGTTTTGAATTGAATGGACAATTTTAGTTTTGGAACACTTTGGGTGGACAACATGGACAATAATAGTATTACGTTCGAGATGATGCAGATATTTTTCTATAGATGGCGGTAATGCAACATCAATTTGGATGCCAACCGCCGTAAAACCTCACAAAGAAGAAGAAGATGAACAGGTTTTATCAAAAACAAAATGTGTGTCCCATGTCCATATATGGTCATTTCAGTCCAGAATGAACAGGTTTTATCTGTCCCGTACGTCCAGAATATGTGTGTAGTGTCCGTCCCGGTCTGATGATTGGATACTTTGAGGATTGGTCAAGCTTCACATGACAATTCGGCCCTCCAGATAAAATCATTAATTCATTCAGAATATTAAGAATGTATAGATCACAGAGTTCATAACTCTAGAACACATAGAATAAAAGTTCACCGCTTCACTTCGAACCGAGGTTTGATTTTTCCTCTTCTACACCAAACCATTCAGTGTAGTACTGGCTCCAGTCCATAGGGGGAGCTGTAGAGTAAAAGGGAAAGGTAGAAGGGAAAGGTGTAAATGTTACAGGAAGTGGTTGGGTTCCATTTTGAAAAGAGTACTTGGTTAAAAAAAAAAACATTCTTTACAGTCTATAACTTCATCCAACATCACAACAATAAATGAAACTGTGTGTCCTAAATAAGAAAGACTTTATAGAAATAAGAGGATATTGTTATAATATTATGATGGTGGATTTTTATAAAGAAACAGATCAACAGAGGAACAATGGAGTCTCCATTAAGAAGAGGTAAGAACAGGAGTTCTTCCACTCTTTCATTTCACAACGTCACGCCTTGTGAGCTTGTAGATCTGCTGTTTTTGTTGGTGAACCCCCCCCCCCCCCCCCCCCCCCCACAGTAGGGATGCTGGGGTTTAAATGGTTAAACGGAAAGTTCTAAAGTAATTTACAAAAGAGTTTACAAGAGTGACCTGAGAGATTTAGACACACACACACGCACGCACGCACGCACGCACGCACACACACACACACACACACACACACACTAGCCACAAAGTGCAACACTAGATTTTATTTATAATCGGATGAATCTAGGATTGCAATACCTCCCATAGATTTTTGCTATCTGATTGTATTAAACGACGTCAAACTCACCAATATTGGGGCTGTATGGAAAGTTTGGAGTATCCTCTTTCTATCTGCAAAGTGTTTATTTCATAAAAAAAACAGCGTAGACATGTTATGAGCTACTTTCTATCGAGACATTCAGTTCAGGTGATTATATTTTCTAAGTGCTGGAGTTTGGAAGCGCTTGTGGGAAGTCACTCAGCGGTCCTGTGTACCAGCTGGGTCTAAATGTCACATAATGCAGGAGGCAGCGGTACGTTGAGTTAGAGAAGACGAGCGCTTCCGAAGTTCAACACTTAGAAAATAAACCATGTCTGCTTTGATTGATTGATTGATTGATTGACTGATTGATTGAAGACTTTATTAGAAGTTTGCATAGGAAAAGGTACAGTTTCATGACGGTACAGTTCACTGGTACACGGTCTACTAAAAGGAGATCCATGAAAAGACTAAGCTTATTTCCACAGGAAACCATTTAAGTATCTCATATAACATTGAATGACAGACGAATAGAACACAGTACTATGCAGTAGATATGTAAAGAAAAGAAAAATGAGAGAACAAAAAAAAAGAGTCTAAACAAACAGTAAGCAGAAGGGGCAGGGGAGGGTAGGGTTGGGCTAGGTTAGTTTTTGCTTACCAGTTGCGAACGGCTGTTGCCTGTAAGTGGTTTTTCAGGGCAATTGTAAAGGATGCTAGTGATCCACACTCCTTTATGGCCTTCGGTAAGGCTTTCCACATTTTGGTGGTATAGCAGAAAAAAGAGTTTGACCCTTTGTTGGTTTTGACTCTGGGTTGAACGTGATCTGTGGATCACTGTGCTCGGATTTATTGACAGATATATAACTCATAACATGTCTACGCTGGGTTTTTATGAAACAAACTCTTTGCAGATAGAAAGAGGATACTCCAAGCTTTCCATAGAGCCGCAATATTGGTGAGTTTGAAGTTGTTTAATACAATCAGATAGCTAAAAAACGTTGTGATCCATTGGCTGCCTATGGGAGGTATTGCAACCCTAGATTCATCCGATTATAAAAAATCTAGTGTTGCAATTTGGGCACATATGGTGTTCTGTGTCCAGGCCAGTCTGTGATGTCCTCTCCAGATTTGGTCACTTTGGTCATCATGCCAGACAGAAGGGCATTGTTTCTGCATGTGACTGTTACTATGGTGGCGACACTGTTTAATGTCAGCTTGCAGATTGTTTCACCCGTTTATGCCCATATATGGTGTTTTCCGTGATGTCAGTCAGTGATGTCAGGCATTGTTTCAGCATGCGGCTGTAACCATGGCAGCTACACTGTTGTTTTTGACAATAAAATGCCATTTAGTTTTAGTCATAGTCTTTAGAATAAAATGTCATTTAGTTTTAGTCTTAGTCTTTAGAATAAAACATAGTCTTTAGAATAAAATGTCATTTAGTTTTAGTCATAGTCTTTAGAATAAAACATAGTCTTTAGAATAAAATGTCATTTAGTTTTAGTCATAGTCTTTAGAATAAAATGTCATTTAGTTTTAGTCATAGTCTTTAGAATAAAACATAGTCTTTAGAATAAAATGTCATTTAGTTTTAGTCATAGTCTTTTGAATAAAATGTCATTTAGTTTTAGTCATAGTCTTTAGAATAAAATGTAATTTAGTTTTAGTCATAGTCTTTAGAATAAAATGTCATTTAGTTTTAGTCATAGTCTTTAGAATAAAACATAGTCTTTAGAATAAAATGTCATTTAGTTTTAGTCATAGTCTTTAGAATAAAATGTCATTTAGTTTTAGTCATAATCTTTAGAATAAAATGTCATTTAGTTTTAGTCATAGTCTTTAGAATAAAATGTCATTTAGTTTTAGTCATAGTCTTTAGAATAAAACATAGTCTTTAGAATAAAATGTCATTTAGTTTTAGTCATAGTCTTTAGAATAAAATGTCATTTAGTTTTAGTCATAGTCTTTAGAATAAAACATAGTCTTTAGAATAAAATGTCATTTAGTTTTAGTCATAGTCTTTTGAATAAAATGTCATTTAGTTTTAGTCATAGTCTTTAGAATAAAATGTAATTTAGTTTTAGTCATAGTCTTTAGAATAAAATGTCATTTAGTTTTAGTCATAGTCTTTAGAATAAAACATAGTCTTTAGAATAAAATGTCATTTAGTTTTAGTCATAGTCTTTAGAATAAAATGTCATTTAGTTTTAGTCATAATCTTTAGAATAAAATGTCATTTAGTTTTAGTCATAGTCTTTAGAATAAAATGTCATTTAGTTTTAGTCATAGTCTTTAGAATAAAACATAGTCTTTAGAATAAAATGTCATTTAGTTTTAGTCATAGTCTTTAGAATAAAATGTCATTTAGTTTTAGTCATAATCTTTAGAATAAAATGTCATTTAGTTTTAGTCATAGTCTTTTGAATAAAATGTCATTTAGTTTTAGTCATAATTTAGTCACCTGAAAAGTTTTAGTTTTAGACTGATTTTGGTCGACTAAATATCATAATATTTTAGACAACTAAAACTACATTTGATTTAGTCAACTGAAATGTACTTTGGCAGGCCTTGATGGCATCGTAATAACACTTTACATTTTATTTTGTGCTGAAAATAGCCGATCTACAAGCTCACAACTTGCCACCTTTTCCCCCGCCGCTGCACGTAGCCCCTGCTAGCTCTGTAGTCTGTAGCACGTGACCTACTGTATATGATCATTTAATTCAGGGCGTGACAGCGGACCTTTAAAGAGCTGTCCAGGTTTGGAAAAGTTGTGTCGCCAGTCAGAAAGTTACATTCAGGGTGTAATCGCCTGATTTGAAGCATGTGTTGACACACAGGAGAATGCTTTACACGATCTTAAATGACAGGACACGGGAAATGAATATAACTTTTAAGTTAACTGTAGATGGCTTTGATTACACTCTTTATGTCACTATACAGACACTATGAAATGTTTTGGCTGTGGGGAGGAAGGGCATTGGGTTAGATCGCCCACTGCGGCCCGGTGCAGGGGCGAGTGGGAAAGGGGGGAGGAGGGGTGCGACATGCTGCTGCAGGAGGTGAGGTTGTTGTACGGGAGGATGAAGCTGAAGGGGGGAACGGTGGAAATGGGCAACAAGAGAACAGTGGAGGGTATAGGGACGTGCTGGGCCCCTGATTCAGCCTGGGAAAAAGAGTTGTAGAGGCCCTCATTGTGCGCTATAGAGAGAGATCTCTCTATAGCGCTGCTGCTACTCAAAGATTTGCCATTTCAAGATCATGACAAGTGACAAGCCAGTGGGCCAATTACTGTACATGAGTTATATTTCGTCGTTGTCGGGTGGAAACCTTGTACGTCCAAAACCGTTTGTTTTGTATTTATCATTTTAAAAAGGATTTAAACTAGTGAAAGCACTGCGAGGCGTTGTGTGCTTGTAGATCTGCTATTTTCACTACTTTTGTGCAACGGCCTTGTATGATGAAGCAGGGCTTTGTTTTGCGAAAAAAATTATACCTTTGAAACTTGGAGATATAAGGTTTCTTCCCGACAATGACAATTTACTTTTTTGGCCGCCCAGCCCCCAAAATGGAACAAAGGCCGACATTTTATTTTTAATGTTTTCCTAATGAAGCAATGAAGCAATTTCTGCAGAAAACTAAAAATGAAAAACATTTCCCTGGAAAACTGAAGTTTGTGAGATCAGCCAAATTAAATAAGAAGAAAAAAGGACGGGGGGCTCTCACTGAACAAGAGATTTGCAGGTTGAAAAAAATGGTTACAAAGGTTAATCAAGAGTTGAACGATGACACTGATAAACAGACAGCTTAATTTTCTTGTCATGTTTATGATCCTCTTTCTTTTTTTTTTTTTTTTTCTTTTTTTTTTTATAATTGTATTTTATTGATTTTCATTAGACAGTTAAGACCAATTCATAGTTGCAAGAGTCCATTGTTGTTCACTCTTTCAGCCTAATATTGTAGTCATGTACGAACAAGGTTTGTTTGGTGCTGTTTTGGGGTTCCCTCTCCGCACCGAGCCCTATTTTTCGCCTTGCTTTGCTTTTAATGGACATGAAGATATTCTATTGCAGGGGTCTTCAACAGGGGGTCCGGGACCCCTAGGGGGTCCCCAGAGTTACTACAGGGGGTCCTCCAAATCTGTGATAGAAACTTTGTTCTTCTTTTTTTTATATTAACCACTTGAACCCTGATGTCCTTATCCTGAGAACTTTAGACAAAAATAGCAGATCTACAAGCTCACGAGCTTGTAGATCTGCTATCTTTGGCAAAGGGATTTGGTGCAGAGGGGAAAAAGAGATGACTAATTATAGAGTGAAATGTCAAGTTTATTACAACAAAACCAACAAACAAAAGTGTAAAAAGTGATGACTCATCACTGTGATGACTGTGAAAAGTGATGACTCCTCACTTTTCACACTTTTGTTTGTCCGTTTTCTAGCCCAAGGAATGTTTTTTGTGCAAAACAAATGCTTGCAATGGATTCAAAATCATGAAAACTCTCCAGTTTGACCCCTCACATGCTACTTAAAGCAGATTTTTTTCTTTTTTAGAATATATTTCCTTTCCTGTGTAGTGGAGTCGATGGGACAGTTAATATACAAATGGCCATAACTTTTTTTTCGCGATGTTTCCGGCAGAGCAGGCCTCTCATTCTGTGGACCTTAATGACCAAACTAATAGATAAAATAGAAATAAAAAGTGCGGCAGAACATCACAGGTCCCCTCCCATTCTGAGGGACTGGATCCCCGGCTAACAGGAAACCCAGCCATGGATGACGCTGATCTTCAACACCAGAGGAGGAACCTGAAACGTCCCGAAACCGTTGAAATCCTGACACTTTGCACACTCATTCCCACTGGGCAGAGGAAGAAATGCCTCCTGAGTGTTTCAGCCTCATGGTGGCGCTAGAACTGGACGACTCTTATTGTCTCCACCAGGCTGAAGGCATGGGGAGAGAGTATGTTTTAGACCAGGGTTCCCCAATTAGTTTTCCCCAAGGGCCGAATCATGTCTAGTGTACCAAGCCGAGGGCCACAACATTGAATTATGTCTAGGGTACCAAGCCGAGGGCCACAACATTGAATTATGTCTAGGGTACCAAGCCGAGGGCCACAACATTGAATCATGTCTAGGGTACCAAGCCGAGGGCCACAACATTGAATTATGTCTAGGGTACCAAGCCGAGGGCCACAACATTGAATCATGTCTAGTGTACCAAGCCGAGGGCCACAACATTGAATCATGTCTAGGGTACCAAGCCGAGGGCCACAACATTGAATCATGTCTAGGGTACCAAGCCGAGGGCCACAACATTGAATCATGTCTAGGGTACCAAGCCGAGGGCCACAACATTGAATCATGTCTAGTGTACCAAGCCGAGGGCCACAACATTGAATTATGTCTAGTGTACCAAGCCGAGGGCCACAGCATTGAATTATGTCTAGCGTACCAAGCCGAGGGCCACAACATTGAATCATGTCTAGTGTACCAAGCCGAGGGCCACAACATTGAATCATGTCTAGTGTACCAAGCTGAGGGCCACAACATTGAATCATGTCTAGTGTACCAAGCTGAGGGCCACAACATTGAATCATGTCTAGGGTACCAAGCCGAGGGCCACAACATTGAATCATGTCTAGGGTACCAAGCCGAGGGCCACAACATTGAATCATGTCTAGTGTACCAAGCCGAGGGCCACAACATTGAATCATGTCTAGGGTACCAAGCTGAGGGCCACAACATTGAATCATGTCTAGTGTACCAAGCTGAGGGCCACAACATTGAATCATGTCTAGGGTACCAAGCCGAGGGCCACAACATTGAATCATGTCTAGGGTACCAAGCCGAGGGCCACAACATTGAATCATGTCTAGTGTACCAAGCCGAGGGCCACAACATTGAATTATGTCTAGTGTACCAAGCCGAGGGCCACAACATTGAATCATGTCTAGGGTACCAAGCTGAGGGCCACAACATTGAATCATGTCTAGTGTACCAAGCTGAGGGCCACAACATTGAATCATGTCTAGGGTACCAAGCCGAGGGCCACAACATTGAATCATGTCTAGGGTACCAAGCCGAGGGCCACAACATTGAATCATGTCTAGTGTACCAAGCCGAGGGCCACAACATTGAATTATGTCTAGTGTACCAAGCCGAGGGCCACAACATTGAATCATGTCTAGGGTACCAAGCTGAGGGCCACAACATTGAATCATGTCTAGGGTACCAAGCCGAGGGCCACAACATTGAATCATGTCTAGGGTACCAAGCTGAGGGCCACAACATTGAATCATGTCTAGGGTACCAAGCCGAGGGCCACAACATTGAATCATGTCTAGGGTACCAAGCCGAGGGCCACAACATTGAATCATGTCTAGGGTACCAAGCCGAGGGCCACAACATTGAATCATGTCTAGTGTACCAAGCCGAGGGCCACAACATTGAATTATGTCTAGTGTACCAAGCCGAGGGCCACAGCATTGAATTATGTCTAGCGTACCAAGCCGAGGGCCACAACATTGAATCATGTCTAGTGTACCAAGCCGAGGGCCACAACATTGAATCATGTCTAGTGTACCAAGCCGAGGGCCACAACATTGAATCATGTCTAGTGTACCAAGCCGAGGGCCACAACATTGAATCATGTCTAGGGTACCAAGCCGAGGGCCACAACATTGAATCATGTCTAGGGTACCAAGCCGAGGGCCACAACATTGAATCATGTCTAGGGTGGGCCACAGCATTGCAAGGGACGACGGTGGCATTCCCGCTACTCCAGCGACAGTTCAGATATCGTCGTTGTTGGGTGAAAATCTTGTATGTCCAAAACCGTTCGTTTAGCATTTATCATTTTAAAAATGATTTAAACTAGTGAAAACAGCCGATCTACAAGCACACAACGACTCGCACCGCGAGGCGTTGTGTGCTTGTAGATCTGCTGTTTTCACTACTTTTGTGAGACGACCTTGAATGATGAAGCAGGGCTTTACTTTGCGAAAGAACGTACACATTTTGAGAGACGGGTTTTCCACCCGACAACGACGATGTACTAGTGTTGTTGCTGCTCTTATACCACCATTATTACAGGGGTTGGTGGGGACCAGCGCGGGGGGAGGGGAGCAGTTGGGGGTTAGGTGTCTTGCTCATGGACACTTCCACACATAGCTGGAGCTGGAATCGTACCTGCGGCCTCTGGGACCTCCAGAGTCCTAGGTATGGACACTAACCACTCAGCTCAGCCGCCCCCAGTGTGGCCTACACGGCGCAGAGCGGCATGCAGAGCGGAGGAGGAGACCCAAAAGCTCCTGCATGAGGTATGAATGGAGTCCAAAGGCAGCCCACTTTAAACAAGACCAAAAGCTTCCATGAGGTGTTTTTTCTGGTTTTAGTTGACATGCAGTGAACTGTACCCTTTCCTATGCAAACTTCTATAAAAATAGGCTTATTCCATGTAGGTGAAGGCACATCAGATTGCCCCCCCCCCCCCCCCCAAAAGGTTAGGGTCGATGGGGCATGGGGCGAGGTGAGGGCGGCAGTGGTTGCGGTTTGTGGCGTCCCCAGGACCGTCCAACAAATAAAAAAAAAGATTCAATGACTTGAAGTCTTTCGAACGACCGTCATTTCGACAAAGGAGGGTCGGGAGGGTTAGCGACTCACCCCACGGAGGTTAGGGTTAGGGTAAGGGTTAGAGTTGGGTGTCGGAAAAGATGACACGTAGTAACAGCGAAACGCTCCCACTTGAAGAGGACTGGGAAATCCAAGGTAAGTTAGTTTCCTGAATATTTAGCCTATGGCTCTTGGTGATTAAATCATGTGGATCTTTGTATCTCCTTCCATTCATTAACATTAAATGATCAAAATATTCCCTCCAAAGGTCTCCACTAACGCAGACACCAGCGGGCGGGCCACGGGCAGTGTTGCCAGATTGGACGGTTTTCCGCCCAACTTGTTTTTAACATATCTGTCTGGTTTTATTAGCCTCAAGACACCAGCTTTTCACGCAGTACAGTGTGTAAAACATGGTTTCTTTCTACTGCTCAGTGCTCTGATCCGGTCTAGAAACCACCTACTCACTGTATCCAGTCCTTAACACCCATAAATGCATGCATTGTTTCCGTAGACCGTAGACTCTAGACCGGACATTTATTTGATCCAATAACGGCCATGATTTGAGTACGTAGGGCGAGAGATGGATACTGATCCATCTAGGGGGGTGAAGCTGCATGTAGTGTGTCATTGGTTTAATGCCGGTGCGGGAGGAAAGTATTGCATCTGTAGGCCTATATAATGTGTTTCAAACTCGGTTTTGCGGTTCGATTTGGCCGATTTGGGCTGTTTTTTATTGAATTGGGCTGGTTTTTAAGTTGTGCTTGGGCTGGAAACTGTCATTCTGATCTGGCAACCCTGGCCACGGGAGGACGACCAACTACGTTGGAGGTTTTGACACCAGCGGAGGACCTCCCCGCCTCTACTCTCCCCCTGATATACCACAACGATATATGACAGCCGATGTCAAGAAAGACAAATACTTTAACGATCCGATGACACCACAACCTCTTCAATATGTTGCAGTGTTCCTGCCTTTAGTTTGAATCTAAACATAATGTCTTTGGAAGAAGCAAGAAGCTGTAACCAGTAAGACTCCTTAATCGGGAGATAAGCGACCGTCAGGTCGCAGCGTGATTTTAGGGCAAAATCTGTAGGAGTAGTGTCCAAAAAATGTGTTTGAAAAAATCTGCCTGATTGTGGCACTATATGGGACAGATCCATGTTGATGAAATGAGTGTAGACATACTGTTTAGCGATTTGTGTGATTTTAGGCCAAAATCTGTATGAGAAGTGTCCAAAAATGTGTTTTAAAAAATCTGCCTGAAGGTGGCGCTGAATGGGACAGATCCATGTTGATGACATGAGTGTAGAGCAAGTGTGTACTGATTTGCGTGATTTTAGGGCAAAATTGGTTGGAGCAGTGTCCAAAAATGCAAGAATCGGCCTCATGGTGGCGCTAGAAGAGGGCCATGTGAGAATTGATGGGTGGAGGTTGTGGTTTGGCAGGCAAGGAGTGTGTGTGCAAAATTTGGCATGGATGGGGGCAACGTTTGCGGAGATTATGAGCAGGGCAAAAGTGTGACGTGTGACTGACAGGTTTTGATAGTAACTGCGACCTGACGGTCACAATAAATAGCATATCGTCACTGTCTGACCAAAACCTCTTAACTCCATTTGTGAGGTTTTAGATTTTTCTGCATACGTTTCATCTCGCTCGATGAAAGTAAAGTATTATCTCGCTGCTGTCAGACAGAAACCTCTTATCTGTTTACATTTCAGACTAATAAAATGTTCAATATTACATCTCTATATTTCACATTAATGTACTACTTTGTCCCACAGTCACACAAAAGGAGTGAAAATAGCTGATCTACAACTACAAACCCACACTGTGTCGCATCGTGACAAGTTGTGAACTTGTAGATCGGCTATTTTTAAAATACTAATAAAAAGGAACGTTTTTTTGGACATATGCAACAATATATTTTATAATTATTAGACGGCTGCCTCTTCAGAGAAGAGGTTTACTTGAGGACAAGAGGAGATCAAGTGATACCAACTAAACTAGTTTGATGTGTTCCATTCAGGTGAGAAAGTCTCAGAACATTGTTGTGATTCCATGCGTAGGTGTGTAGGTATGCTGTAAGGTGTGGTGATGGAGCAACTAAACAGATGCATACCTGATGACACATAATAAAGGTCCCGACAGCATTTAAAGAGGTGGTGCCATGATTATACCAGTAAGACTCCCTAATCGGGTCGCAGCATGATTTTAGGCCAAAATGTGTAGGAGCAGTGTCCAAAAAAGTATTTGAAAAAATCGCAATTTGTAGGAGCAGTCGGCCTGAAGGTGGCACTAAATGGGACAGATCCATGTTGATGACATGAGTGTAGACATACTGCGTAGCGATTTGCGTGATTTTAGGGCAAAATCTGTAGGAGTAGTGTCCAAAAATGTGTTTAAAAAAATCGCCTGATGGTGGCGCTATATGGGACAGATCCATGTTGATGACATGATTGGAGACATACTGTGTACCGATTTGTGTGATTTTAGGGCAAAATCTGTAGGAGCAGTGTCCAAAAATGTGTTTAAAAAAATCGTAGGAGCAGTGTCCAAAAATGTGTTTTGCAAGAATCGGCCTCATGGTGGCGCTAGAAGAGGGCCATGTGAGAATTGATGGGTGGAGGTTATGGTTTGGCAGGCAAGGAGTGTGTGTGCAAAATTTGGCATGGTCGGGGCAACGGTTGCGGAGATGTGAGCAGGGGAAAAGTGTGACGTGTGACTGACAGACTGACTGACGGAGGGAAGGACGGACGGAGGGAAGGACGGACGGACGGACTGACAGCCGGTGGAGGTTTGGATAGTATAGGAGTGCAAGTAACTGCGACCTAACGGTCGCAACTAGGAGGAATTTCTTTTTTCCAAAATAGTCTACAGAAACTGTTAGAATTATGTTTTAATGTGGCCACACCCATCAGTTCATTAAAGGGATATTTCACTTATATTTTCACTTTTATTATCTAACAGGCTTTTATGAACAGTTTTTAATTTGCTTCATTCAGTATTTAGATAGGCCTGAAGTAAATGTTATCAGGCTGCTCCCCATACACACGTTGTAACTTCAAACTCCATTTTAACCATGATAGATTAATCAAAAACCCCCATTATTTTTTGCGTGTGTGTACGTAATCCGCGTATCTCGAGAACCGTTCGTCCCACCGGCTTCAGATTCGGCACGCGCGTTCCCCGCCGTGGAGTGCTGTGCCCGGCCTCGACCTGACCCGATACGCTGTTTTCCGGAACTGGCGCGAAACGTTCAGAATCTCCATTTGCGGAGCTAATTGTTGACATCAGGCTGTTCCGGACAGTTGTCACCGGACTAAAAATCTACAACAACGTTATTTGTCAATGGGACCCTGCAGCTATACTGGCGATAGCAGGCAATGAGGCTGATAACGTCTCCCAAAAACATGAAAATAATATCACTTTTGGACGACGTTGACAAGAGTCGCCAGCTGTTGACCGCTGTTAAAACGTAGGGTCAGGGCCCTATCTTGTGCACCGCCCCTTTGGCCTAAACCTTTTTTTGGCATTTGTTTTACTAAAACAATCTACAGTACATCGACATATTGTGACTTTGTAGATTGTCTATTTGAACTGTTTTAAAATGTTTGGATAATTGTGACCGTCGGGTCGCAATTACTATCAAAACCTCCACCGCCTGTCTGTCTGTCTGTCCGTCAGTCCGTCAGTCTGTCACGTCACGTCACGTCACGTCATGGATCTGTCCCATATAGGCCACCATCAGGCCCATTTTTTAAAACACATTTTTGGACACTGCTCCTACACATTTTGGCCTAAAATCACGTTGCGACCTGACGGTCGCTTATCTCCCGATTAGGGAGTCTTACTGGTAAATATAATAGAGATGCAGGCATTAAAACAAACAAAAAACCACTGGGGAATGGCTCTCATTTGTATTTTTGTATGTACAATGATGTTGATGTGTTCATGCATAGAGTATGATCAGGTGTTTATGTGTGTAGGAATCTAGTTTGACAGCTTAGATTCTACATTCTCTATAAAGTTTCCCCGCCCAGCTTCAACCAACACTTTATAACCAGGAGAGAGAGAACGTTGTATCAGTCAGAGATCAGTTTGGATAGATTACCTTCCTGGTGCTGTTAACCCATTCAGACCTGAGACCCATTCTAACAACGCCTTCTAAACCCAACCAACAGTTACATTTAGACCTGAGACCCATTCTAAAAACACCTTCTAAACCCAACCAACAGTTACATTTAGACCTGAGACCCATTCTAACAACACCTTCTAAACAGAACCAACAGTTACATTTAGACCTGAGACCCATTCTAACAACACCTTCTAAACCCAACCAACAGTTACATTTAGACCTGAGACCCATTCTAACAACACCTTCTAAACCCAACCAACAGTTACATTTGACGAGGACCTTGGATTGACGTAAGGTAAGGTAAGGACTCTACCTGCAAACAAAAGCATACATTTGATGGTGTTACATTTTATAATAGAATGTATGACTGTATTGTACTATTAAGATAATAAGATGATGCAGATGACATTAAATACAAATGTCATCTATTGGAAGTTGGAAGCACTTTGTGAGGACAAATGATACTCTATCTGTGTGGTGGAAACCTTGAAACTGTTTAAAAACATGTTGCTTTGCACCACGTTTTGAGCTTCTATAGATCTATAGATCCATTCTTCTATAGATCTGCTACTAAGCTGCAGTTTGATGAAGAAGGACATTCATTTATGAAAAACACAAAAGTTTAGATCGTGGAGATAAGAGGTTTCTTCCTGACAGAAACGTTATTGTACATCAGAGATTGTTCTGGTTCAGAACGACCACACATGACAGTAAACATGATCCACATCATGACTGTCACAGTCAAAACAACTAGAAAATAAAACAAATTATGAGAAGAATTATGAGTGGCTTCAGCTCGCTGAGTCTCTCGCGCTCTAACTCTAACCCTAGAAAAAATATGTGTGGAACTCTTTAGAGAGAGAGAGAGAGAGAGAGAGACAGAGAGAGACAGAGAGGCAGAGAGGCAGAGAGAGAGAGAGAGAGAGAGAGAGAAAACTGTCGTAAGCTTTTATTTGAAAACGTATGTAAGACAATGAGTATGATATTACCTCTTATTCCTTTTATTTATGTCTATTTTGCTGGAGTAAATTAAACCACAATAATAATGACCAGTAAGACTCCATAAATCGGGGATAAGCGATCGTCAGGTCGCATACACAAACTTTAGAAGGCAATGGTAGCCAATCAGGAGGGATCCATGTTGATGACATGACTTTAGAGATACTGTGTACCGCTTTGTGTGATTTTAGGGCAAAATCTGTTGGAGCACTGTCCAAAAATGTGTTTTTAAAAAATTGGCCAGATGGTGGCGCTAGATGGGAGAGATGCATTTTGATGACATGACTGTAGAGATACTGTGTGCCACTCAGCGTGATTTTAGGGCAAAATCTGTAGCAGCAGTGTCCAACAATGTGTTTAGCAAGAATCAGCCTGACGGTGGCGCTAGAAGAGGGCCATGTGAGAAATGAGGGGTGTGGTTTGGCAGCCAAGGAGTGTGTGTGTGTGTGTGTGTGTGTGTGTGCAAAATTTGGCATGGATCGGGGCAACAGTGGCGGAGATAAGAGTAGGGCTAAAGTGTGACGTGTGACTGACTGACAGACTGACTGACAGCTGGTGGAGGATTTGATAATAACTGCGACCTGACGGTCACAATAAAAATAAGTATTATGCCTACAACGTTGGCAGGGGTAGGGAGGAGAGTTTGAGGGTGAGGAGAGAATGCAGTGACGCTGTCATAAATCATTTGTCACTCCAGCGTCATTTGTTGACAGGCAAATTACAGCTCGTCTTACTAGGGCACCAGGTCTACATGGACGAAACCGTAACCCTAACCCTAACCCTGAATTAGAAGCCTTTGTTGTACTTTTAGGCTGTATTGCCTTATTAGAAAATGTGCCCAGAAAATGAATTGTGTTCCCATGTCTGGGCACTACTCGTTCAATGCATTTTTGCATAGACAATGCCCTTGTGGACGTTGGGTTAAAATATCTCCACACAACACCTGCCCGAATTTTGTCACCAGCCATAATTGTATACCAGTAAGACTCCCTAATCGGGAGATAAGCGACCGTCAGGTCGCAGCGTGATTTTAGGCCAAAATCTGTAGGAGCAGTGTCCAAAAATGTGTTTTAAAAAATCGGCCTGATGGTGGTGCTAAATGGGACAGATCCATGTTGATGAGATGAGTGTAGACATACTGTGTACCGATTTGCGTGATTTTAGGGCAAAATCTGTAGGAGCAGTGTCCAAAAATGTGTTTGAAAAGATCGTCCTGATGGTGGCGCTATATGGGACAGATCCATGTTGATGAGATGAGTGTAGACATACTGTGTACCGATTTGCGTGATTTTAGGGCAAAATCTGTAGGAGCAGTGTCCAAAAATGTGTTTTAAAAAATCGGCCTGAAGGTGGCGCTAAATGGGACAGATCCATGTTGATGAGATGAGTGTAGACATTTTTTTGCGTGATTTTAGGGCAAACATTTTAGGAGCAGTGTCCAAAAATGTGTTTTGCAAGAATCGGCCTCATGGTGGCGCTAGAAGAGGGCCATGTGAGAATTGATGGGTGGAGGTTGTGGTTTGGCAGGCAAGGAGTGTGTGCAAAATTTGGCATGGATGGGGGCAACGGTGGCGGAGATATGAGAAGGACAAAAGTGTGACGTGTGACTGACTGTCAGACTGACTGACAGCTGGTGGAGGTTTTGATAGTAACTGCGACCTGACGGTCACAATAAAAAGAAGTATTAGGCCTACAAATAAGCTAGGTGCTAAGCTGTTTATGCAGAATGTTTTCCATGCTCTGGCCTTGGCCAGAACACAACAATCCAAAACAACAGATTGTGATGAACAACTCTTATCTGCTACCCACGAAGAATCCATAACAAGAGATGGTGTTATGGTTACTGAAGAGCCCCCCCCCCGGCCGAGGGGGGAACGGCCTTGGCGAACGGAGGAGATTTAAAAACAACAGTTACCATTGTCCCTGCCCTCTCTGACGAGGAACTGATTATGGACGCCATCTCTGCCAAAGTGAATGCAGAGATGGGGTTACTCAGGGAAATGTTTGAAGAGGAGAGTAATGAAGAAGAGTTTTATGGATTCTCTGCTTCAGCCGTGGGTGGCCCGAACCATGAGCAGAGTGAAATGGCAAATGGCCCGAACCATGAGCAGAGTGAAATGGCAAATGACAACGGAGAATTGACAGAAGAAGAGGAGGGGGCTGGCACAACCGAACAGAGTGAACTGGCAACAGACAATGGAGAGTCTACAGCCATGGACTCAGCCATGGCTGGCCCGAACCATGAGTCAACCAATGAGGAAGAACAGGCCCCATCACCCCAATCCTCCTCTTTCTCCCTATCTCCAATGCCTCTTCTAGAATTCACGAGTGGAATGAATGAACTTATAAACACTGCGATTAAAATGACCCCGGCCAGACGCCCGGTCAAAGGCCCGGCACCACAACCACCACCGGCCAAACGCCCGGCTCCACAACCACCATCCCTGAAAACGCCTGAAATTGCCCCCGCCGTGCCCCAGAAATCTGTGGCCTGGGTGCTTTCGCCCCCACCCATCCCTCCACGACCACAACGACAGAAGACCCGGGCCTCCCAGCTGGACAATACGTTCAGCCGTTGATGTCAGCTGGGTCCGATATTATTCCCAGCAACTAACGTATCTGGACCTGATGCTCCTCTAGGCGCTTTTATTAAGCAGGCTCACAACATTTCTACTGTAATTTCAAATAGAGTGTCCAGGACAAGCAGTGGCTCTGCTAATTTAGCTAACTTAACTTACATTCCCTGTAGGCTATAGTACAGTAAAATGTCATAAAATAAACCTGGCACTTTTTAACATCAGGTCACTTTTAAACAAGCCCTCCTCTCTAAATGATATAATCTGTGAAGAGAAATTAGATATATTTTTTTTAACGGAGACATGGCTGGACACAGATGGAGCTGTTGCACTTGGCGTCGCCTGTCCACCAAACTATCATTTTATTCAATCAGTGCGCGAAGGAAAAAGAGGCGGAGGCTTGGCATACATTTTCTCTGACATTTTTAAATTTAAGACCCTGTCCTTTGGAAGTTTTTCATCCTTTGAATATCAAGCTAACTTATTTGAGAGTCAATCCTCTGTTCTAATGATTACGATATATCGCCCACCAAAATGTAGCAAAGCCTTATTTCTTACAGAAATATCAGAACTTCTATCTATCTGTTCCACGGACTATGAGAGAACTCTTATTGCTGGTGATACTAACTTGCATGTGGACACTGTTACAGATGTTACAGCTATGAGTTTCTTACAGTTACTGTATTCCCTTGATTTTGTTCAGCATGTTACCGGGCCAACCCACAATCAAGGCCACACCCTTGATCTCGTGATCTCTAAAGGGCTAAATATTTCTATGGACAGGATTATCGCTAAGACTGACTTATCGGACCACTATTTACTGTGTTTTAATATGACTGTCTCTGATCTAGAAGAAAACAATAGAGAATATACTATAAAAAAGAGATTTTTCAGCTCTTCGGCAGCAGAAGAGTTTGCTAGCCTTCTTGCATGTGCACCCCCCCTTCCTGATATTCCCTCAGTAAATGATATGGTTCAACGTTTTAATCTTAAATTAGAGTCAGCTCTGGATATAGTGGCTCCTATGAAAACTAAAAAGAAATATAATTCCAAATTAACACCCTGGATAAACGATCATATACGTTCACTCAAAAAACAATGCCGCAGAGCAGAGCGAGCTTGGAGAAAAAATAAACTAACTATCCACCTACAGATTTTTAAGTCTTCAACAGCCGCCTACAATAAAGCCATGCGTCTGGCTAGGCAGGCCTATTTTTCCGGAATTATTAATGAGAATAAGAACAATGCTAGGGTCTTATTCTCTACCATTGAACGCCTTTTAAACCCCCCCCAGTCCTACAAGCAGTCACTCCCTGCCTCTAAAGCAAAGTGTAATGAGTTTGCATCCTTCTTTGACAACAAAATTGTTAACATTCAAGCTGGTATTATGAATAATACTGTCACAAATGCAAATGCGGTTAATGGTGCCATGTGTAAAAGCGTCGATAAATCTAGGGGGAGCCTAGTATCATTTTGTGCAATTGATGAAGAGGAACTTCGTAAAACCATATCGCAAATGACATCGTCTTCTTGCTCGCTGGATGCAATACCCACGCCGTTTCTTAAAGAGGT
Organism: Nannobrachium achirus; assembly: GCF_963921795.1. Taxonomy (NCBI): domain Eukaryota; kingdom Metazoa; phylum Chordata; class Actinopteri; order Myctophiformes; family Myctophidae; genus Nannobrachium; species Nannobrachium achirus. The sequence goes on along the minus strand of NC_137825.1, from coordinate 3,035,450 downwards.
TGTAGACTGTGTTATTGAAGATATCCTAAAAATAGTAAACAGCTCTATACAATCAGGTGTCTTTCCAAACTCACTGAAAACGGCCGTAGTTAAGCCCTTACTCAAAAAACCCAACCTTGACCCGTCCGTGCTGGATAATTATAGACCCATCTCTAATTTGCCTTTTCTGGGCAAGGTCCTAGAAAAAATTATCTTTCATCAATTGGATGCGTTTCTGCGGAACAATAAGGTGCACAACAAATTCCAATCCGGCTTCAGGAAAGGACACAGCACAGAAACTGCACTTTTAAAAGTTATTAATGATCTTAGGGTGGCTGCTGACAACAAAGATGTGTCCGTTCTCCTACTGCTGGACCTAACGGCGGCTTTTGACACAATTGACCATACAATTCTAATACAACGTCTCGAACACTGGGTAGGACTGTCTGGGACAGCTCTGTCCTGGTTTTACTCTTACCTAACAGGCAGAAGCTACTTTGTTAATCTAGCTGACTTTGAATCAAACAAACACAACATCTGCTCTGGTATTCCACAGGGCTCAATTCTTGGTCCTTTATTATTCTCCCTCTATATACTGCCGCTGGGAGAACTTATTTCCGCTCACGGTGTGAATTTCCATTTCTATGCTGATGACACCCAGTTGTACCTTTCGGTGGCTCCGGATGACCCCTGTGCTCTAGACCCATTGCTGACGTGTGTGTCTAGCATAAAATGTTGGATGAGTGAGAACTTTCTCAAGCTAAATGAGGACAAGACAGAAGTTCTCATAATAGGTTCTACTGCCCAGAGAGAATCAATAATAAATAGACTTGGTAACCTGGCTAAAGAAAGTAACACGTCTGTAAAGAACCTGGGGGTGATCATTGATGCTGAATTAAATTTTAATACACACATTAATCATGTCACGAAGATTGCCTTCTTTCACCTTAGAAATATTGCGCGAATTAGAGCCTATCTGTCGCTGAACGATGCAAAAACGCTGATCCACGCTTTTGTTTTCTCTCGGCTTGATTACTGCAACGCACTTCTCTCTGGTCTGCCAAAGAAAACAACTGACAGATTACAACTTGTTCAAAATGCAGCAGCCAGAGTTTTAACAAAAACTAAGATAAGAGAACATATTACTCCAGTTTTAGCGTCACACTACACTGGCTCCCGGTTGTTTTTAGGATTGATTTTAAAATTCTCTTACTTGTTTATAAAGCTCTTAAAGGACCTACACCATGAATTTTCACTTTTTCTATTTTAAAACCTTTTTTTGGGGTCCCACTGGCACCTTCTATCCTCACAAAATCCTATTTCTGTACATTGTGTCTTTCTCTGGTTTTGGGAAGACAGAGATGAAAAGCTTTCCACGGGTTCTCAGAACAGTGCTGTTCTGAGAGTTGACGCATGTGACATCACACGCGTTTCCCGTTTTTTTTTCAGAGTCAAAAAAAAAATTTTTTTTTCAATTTTTTTTTTCAAAACTTTTTTTTTCAATTTTTTTTTTCAAAAACTGTCAAAAAGTCAAAAAAAAGAATTAAAAAAAAAAAAAATTTAAATTTTTTTTTTTCAAAACTTTTTTTTTCAAAAAACTTTTTTTCAAAAACTTTTTTTTTCAAAAACTTTTTTTTCAAAACACTTTTTTTCAAAACACTTTTTTTCAAAAAACTTTTTTTTTCAAAAACTTATTTTTTTTCAAAAAACTTATTTTTTTTCAAAAAACTTATTTTTTTTCTGGAAAAACCCCACTAGATGCGCCCCTGAGCAAACAGAGGCCGTTTTGGTATTGCAGCTGGAGAGCCTCATTATAGTAGAGCTAGAACAAACAAAAAGAATGGTCAGAGTGTTTGTTGAGGGTTAAAACCTGTCTAAGACTCAATTTTGAGCATATATTTATACAAAAAATATAGTTTTAAAAGCATGGTGTAGGCCCTTTAATGGTCTGGCACCTTCGTACCTCTATGACTGCCTGCATAGATACGTTCCAACCCGCCCACTCAGGTCCTCTAGTGCAGACCTACTTGAGGCGCCAACAATGACATATAAAAAATATGGTGAAGCAGCTTTCTGCTTCTATGGACCGACAGCTTGGAATAAACTCCCACTACACCTAAGACAGGCAGCCTCGGTGGATAGCTTTAAAGCACAGCTCAAGACCTATTTCTTTACTCTTGCTTTTAGCTGATTTATTTTATTTATTTTTTAAATCCCTGTGCTGCTATTGACGTCCGCACTGCTCTGAAATTGTTCTTCAATGTTCTATGCTTTTATTTTTTCTTGCTTTATTGTAATCTTTTTAATTATTTCTTTTTTATGTTAAGCACTTGTGCTTCATTTTATGTTCTGTAAAGCACTTTGAGCTGCATTTCATGTCATGAAAGGTGCTATACAAATAAAGTTTTATTATTATTATTATTATTACAACATTGGCAGGGGAGGGAGGTGAGTTTGAGGGTGAGGAGAGAATGCAGTGACGCTGTCATAAATCATGTGACACTCCAGCGTCATTTGTTGACAGGCAAATTACAGCTCGTCTTACTAGGGCACCAGGTCTACATGGACGAAGCCTATTGGCTCTCTGAATTAGAAGCCTTTGTTGTACTTTCAGGCTGTATTGCCTCATTAGAAAATGTGCCCAGAAAATTAATTTTGTTCCCATGTCTGGGCACTACTCGTTCAATGCATTTTTGCATAGTCAATGCCCTTGTGGACGTTGGGTTAAAAAAAATATCTCCTGTCCGAATTTTGTCACCAGCCATAATTGTATATAATAGTGAATAACAAAAAAAACGTGCCGTTGTTTTTGCTGGTAAAAGTTGCTATATTGATTTTGGCAAATCAATGAAATCAATTAAATTGCTACCACGCTCCCAAAATTGGAATAATGCCACAAATGGAGAAGGCTAAAAGGTCGGAATTATTACAACAACATACAATATGGTATACCAGTAAGGCTCCCTAATCGGGAGATAAGCGACCGTAGGTCACTTATCTCCACAAATAGGGCAAAAATGTGTTTTGCCAAAATCTTCCTGATCCATGTTGATGACATGAGTGTAGACATACTGTGTAGTGATTTTCGTGATTTTAGGGCAAAATCTGTAGGAGCAGTGTCCAAAAATGTGTTTTTAAAAATCGGCCTGGAGGTGGCGCTATATGGGAGAGATTCATGTTGATGGGATGAGTGTAGACATACTGTGTACCGATTTGCGTGATTTTAGGGCAAAAATTGTAGGAGCAGTGTCCAAAAATGTGTTTTGCAAGAATCGGCCTCATGGTGGCGCTAGAAGAGGGCCATGTGAGAAATGAGGGGTGGGGTCTCCGCGCCGGCAAGGCGGACGAATAGGTACCGGCCCCGGCTGTCCCGGTCGCTCCTAGCCGGAGTTACGGCATTTTATGTGAGCTGCAGTGTAGGGGGTCCTCCACTGGGGGCGCCACCACTTTTGCATCCGTTCTGGAGCACCAGGAGTCGGTGGTCCCCGGGAATTCCCTGTGAGCAGCCCCGTTGGGGTGGTCATTTGGTCAGTTTAGCACATTTGGTCATTTTTTACATCTGGGGGTCCCCCAGGGACCTGGGGGTCCCTGGAGCTCCGGGGGTCCTTGGAGGTTGTAGTTTGGCAGGTAAGGAGCGTGTGTGCAAAATTTGGCATGGATCGGGGCAACGGTTGCGGAGATATGAGCAGGGCAAGAGTGTGACGTGTGAGGTGTGACAGACAGACTGACTCACTCACAGTTTGTGCAGCTTTTGATAGTAAGTGCGACCTACGGTCGCAACAACATTTATTGAAGTACCACAGTGTGTCACAGTCACAGCATCTGGTATTTTTTTTAAATGTGGTCAAGTTGAAGTGCAGCAATTCTTGAAACAAAACAAATTCTACAAGGTAATGGTGCGTGTACAGTATTACTCATCACTATCACTTTCATCAGTCATCATCCGATATAGCTTTTTCTTCTGTTTCCTTTGAAACGTTCTCACAGTTCTGGCAGCGACATAAATCAATACCAGACAGTCTTGCAGACATACAGGAACATCTTTCAGTCTCACATCTGCTTGTCTTGCAACTACAGTACAGTGTACTTCCATATCGCTCTTTCGATGTGTCATTCTTTTGACAACCAGTGTCGGCAGGTTAGCTACTAGGGATGGGTATCGTTCACCTTTGAATCGATACAATACCTTTTTCGATACCTGGGAATCGATGCAATACCCTTTTCGATACCATTTTCAATACTTTTTATTTATTATTATTATTATAATTATTATTTGCCCTTTTCTATGGGCTATTTTACACAGCCATTTTCATGTCAAGAGCAGAGAGTATAGACGTTGGATAATCATCATAATAATAAACATTATAGGCTATTGTCGGCTATTTTCCACAGTAACAAGTGTCGCCTACTAAAGCAGTCATTAAACTCTCAATAGCCCAACTGTTACAGATGCGACCGGCCAGGGGTGTGTTCAAGAGTATCGAAACGAGGTATCGTTCGTTTTTACGTGAACCGATACTCTATAGTATCAACGTCATGCGATCGATACCATTAAAAGTATCACGGACGATATCCATCCCTATTAGCTACACACCCATGTCAGGGTTACTGAGGTTTGGGTTAGGTTTAGGCATAGAGGTTAACATTCACCCGCGTCGAAAGAATGGACCGTGGAACAGATGCTGTGTCGCAATATCGACATGTTAACACTATCAGGGGCAGGATTTGTCGTGATCCATTTGACTGTTATCTCTCCATCCTCAATGTGCCATCCATTGCCAATGGGTGAAGGGGCAGACATTCTACCAGACAATGCCTCATTACTGCTGCTTGGTGGTTTGCCCTCCTGCAGTGTTGGTACAGGGCGTCTCTTGTTGGGGGATGGACAGTTCTGGCAAAGCTGACGAGGCCAAGCAGAAACATTTAGGTGCCGGCTACATGGAGCTAGACATTTGGCCACGAAGCTGGATATTTTTGAAACCGGATAAATAAGTGGAGATATTGAAAAATATCCGATTCACTGGATCCGTGTAAACATGGAACCCGGATATCTCTGAAGACTTTACTGTGTGTGTGCTTGTCTCCCTGGTGGAGGTCTGGGGACTCAGATTATTTTAAACCTAGATATCTTTTTCGTGTGGACCTAGATATTTTTCTATGTGGATATCTGAAAAAACTGGATATATATGAAATATCCAGCTCCGTCAGGCCTATACCTCCTATCTTGCCTCGTTAATATTTTTGGCAGATGATTGGCCAGCAGGTGGCACACATATTTGCACAGTGTGTCAAACGTAGACTAAACTGCTGCCCAGATTTGTGAACCCAGTCAGGAATTCATCCTTCTGACAAGCAACAGAAAATGTAATTTCTTTTTTTTGCCCTTTCCATGAAATGCACTGGTCGAGGTCCAACCTGTTAACGTATGGATGCCAATGAGTGCTGAGCAAACACTGATACCGAGAGTTGCTGACACCTTTAGTCCATGGGCCATACGAGATGTCGGTATCGGAAAGGTGGCAAAGGTTATCATACATTTTTGAAAAGCTCTTTATCTGTAGATTATATTTTGGTATGATAACCCTTTCTGAGACACGTATCAGCCGCTAGAGTTGGTGTCCCATTAACTTTACAGGGGGAAAAAAGCAAAGAATTAATCTGCTTTAAGTAACATTTTAGGGGTCAAACTAGGGGGTTTTCATGATTCTGAATCCATTGCAAGCATCCGTTTTGCACAAAAAACATTCCTTGGGCTAAAAAACGGCCCCACAAGACCTTGGTTTAGTGATGAAAAGTGATGAGTCATCACTTTTCACACTTTTGTGGGGGCCGTTTTAGCCCAATGAATGTTTTTTGTGCAAAACAGATGCTTGCAATGGATTCAGAATCATGAAAACCCCCTAGTTTGAACCCTAAAATGTTACTTAAAGCAGATTAATTTTTTGCTTTTTTTCCCTGTAATGTAAAGTTAATGGGACACCAACTCTAGCGGCTGATAACACCAATTTAGCTGTGTCTCAGAAAGGGTTATCATACCAAAATATAATCTACAGATATAGAGCTTTTCAAAAATGCATGATAACCTTTGCCACCTTTCCGATACCGACATCTCGTATGGCCCATGGACTACTTAGCCACATCAATGATCCTTGTTCTGTTGCCTACTCCAGTGAAGAAATACAACCTACACAGTAAATCTCTCTGCAGACTTACAGCAATCAATGCCAGGGCTTTTGATTACTATAGATTGATGTTCTTGTGCAGCATAGTCGGGGGCCTTAGGGAGATAGAATGATAATTTCGCGCTAATCAGTCTAAAAGCGCCAAATTTTGCACAGATGTAGCCCAGGACTTGCTCTAATGATTTAGCTAGGGCGCCCAAGTTTGCGAGCCCGGTTCTGTGTCATCCCTATCCAGCCACCCTTTGTCTTTGAATCTCTGCTGCATTTTTGCTCAATAGCCTGGTCACAAGCAATCGAGGCAAATCCATGGGCACTTTGACGTTGGACAGTCCACTGGCCTTTTACACTGAGATCTTTGTGACAAGAAGGATGTGTGAGAGGCAGATTTACCATTTTCAGCCATTATGGAGGCAAATACCTACATACCTGTAGCATAATTCACACAATCGTAAGCAAAAGAAAACATGCCATCATCAAGTGCACTGTTACCAGGTGAAGCTGCCAGTCTGATTCACGTGTTGCTCTCAGAAAAGGTAGTTGCACCATATCAATGTATGGGTTTTCTGCACTTCTCTTGTCCACAAAGACTGCATAAGTTGAAGTTTTTTTTAATTTCTCATTTGCACACAACACATCATGATGACATCCATGCACTCATCTCTCTCCTGTGGTGTCAAAGAGTCTGTCTAGGAATGTGTTAAAACTGGCTTGTTGCAGACCCTCATACAAACGTTTGTGTGCCCTCATGCTGCGGTTGTATTGATGACCACTGATCACCCCATTCATGGATCCTGGGGCAAAAACTTCAGACTCAATGAGTACATCTTGCAGTCCTACATCACCAAACCCTTTTCCTAAAATACCATGCATGTATGAAACTCACCTAGTCTAATCACTAGACCCTTTGTCAACTCATTATCTTTCCAGCGGATTTGTTGAGCTTTGGCATATATAGCTTGGTCAAAAACTAACACAACATGGTCCAGTTCTAGCTGATCAGCAACTGCAACACTTCGCTTCAGGATTGTGTTAACTGTTGACATCTCTGTTGGTGAAGCCTCAATGACTGGAAGATAATACAGTGCTGACTTTTGCAGAGTTGCATTACTTTGAAGCATTGCATGGAAAACTGTCCAGCTTGGCATCACGCTCTGGCTTCACTGTGATGTCACACTAACAGAATTCCTTTTATGCCCACATATGGAGTTCCCTGACTTCACTGTGATGCCAGGGAACAGAGTTCCCTGATGTCATCAATATTAATGATGCACTGTTAGAGAGATCCCTGTGATGCCAGGGGGAACAAATCCCTTTCATGCTCATATATGGAGATATGGCCCTGTGATGCCAGGGGGAACAAATCCCTTTCATGCCCATATATGGAGATATGGCACTGTGATGCCAGGGGGAACAAATCCCTTATATGCCCATATATGGAGATATGGCCCTGTGATGCCAGCGGAACAAATCCCTTTTATGCCCATATATGGAGATCCCTGATCTACCCAATAGATTCATTAAAAACACCCAATTTTGTTTTCTGGTGACTCATACTACCCTCCTAATACGTGAGCAGGCTGTGTTTTTTCAATAACCCTTTTCATTTATTTTTAACAGTTCTTTGGGAAAAAGGAACAAATGAAATACAATAAAACATTATTAAAAATAAATGAAAAAAGTTAACGAAAAAAAAAACAGCCTGCTCAGAATAGAATAGAATAGATCTTTATTGTCATTGTCACAAGTACAACGAAATTAAAAGTGCCAAACAATAAAACAAAACATACACAGAACCATACTTTCCGTCATTGCACAACCCCTATTGCACTTAGCATGTGCACTGCAGCATAGACAAACATGTAAATAAAAGCAGCTGTTATTGCACAAACTCATATTGCACTTAAACCCAAACAGCACCATCAAACATGTATGTTCATCAGATCAACGTTTCTTAGCAGCGTTCAGTGTAACTATACCGCTGCGGGATAGAAGCTGTTACTAAACCTGGCTGTACCTGACTTTATCAATCTGTACCTTCTGCCTGATGGCATCAGATCAAACAGGGAGTGACCGGGGTGGGAAGTGTCCTTTAAAATGTTCTCTGTGACAACGGGACCTGTGTAGTTCTTCCAGTTTGGGGAGAGGGCAGCCAACGATTCTCTGTGCTGTATTTATGACCCTCTGGATCTTTGACCTCTGAGCTGCTGTGCAGCTGGTGTACTGTACCACACACACATACAGTATGTTAAGATGCTCTCTATAGAGCACCGGTAAAAGGACACAAGCAGTCTCTGGGAGATGTTATTACCCCTGAGCACCCTCAGGAAGTATAGTCTCTGCTGGGCCTTTTTCACCAGCTCAGAGGTGTTCACAGTCCAGGTCAAACCCTCCTCAATGTGGACTCCCAGGAAACGAAAAGAGGACACCCTCTCCACACTGTCCCCGTTGATGATTAGTGGTGGAATGTCCGTTTTATTCTTCCTGTAGTCGATGAGCAGTTCCTGGGTCTTTGATGTCTATACTGCTTGAGGAAACTAGCTAAGTTCAATGTCGACAAGACTCTGATGAAACTGTTTTACAGTGCCTATATCGAGCCTGTCATTTCTTTTTCGATTATTTGTTGGTACGGTAATCTTTGTGTCAGAGATAAGAATTCCCTTGGGAGGATTGTAAAAGTTGCCTCTAAAGTATCTGGCACTCAGATGAACAGCTTAGGACAGATTTTTAATAGACAGGTGCTCAGCAAAGCTCTGTCCATCCGTTCTGATGCTGCTCACCCACTATGTAAAGAATATGATCTCCTCCCATCTGGCCTTCGCTTGCGAGCTGCTGGTGCCACGACTAACAGGCACAAATATTCATTTGTCCCTGTGTCTATCTGCGCATTGAACGCTGTTATGGGTAGGTCCATGGGTAGGTCCAGGAGATAACCTATTCCTAATAAGGTATGTGCACTTTATTTATTTGTCTTTAGGCCTTCTATAAGAGATGCACTTTCCAGTACTATGTGCACTTTCTGCATGGCACTTTAATGCATGCACTTTATGGTCATGTGCACTTTATTTTTTTTTTATTTTTTTTTATTTTTAAGGTATCTGTCCGCTACATGTGTTCTGTTTTTTGGTTGTTTTTATTGTATTGTTTGATGTACTGTTGCCTATGCCGCTGCAACCCATTTGCCCTTCGGGGACACTAAATAAACGAACCTTGAACCTTGAACCTTGAATGTGTTCAAGAGCAGGTTGTTCTCTCTACACCACTCTGTCAGCTGCACCACCTCGTCCCTATAGGCAGACTCATCCCCTTTGGAGATGAGGGTGAAGCTGCTATGGACGGTGGGGTGTGACGTAGCAGCCTCCGGTGACTCTATCTCGAAGCAGGCAAAGAAGGTGTTTAGCTCCTCTGCCAACGAGGCGTCACCTTCAACAGCTCCGATGGTAGTCCTGTAGTTGGTGAGCTGCTGGACACCTTGCCACACCTGCCTGCTGTTGTTGCTGTCCAGATGGTCCTCCATCCTCCTCCTGTAGTCTGACTTGGCCTGTCTGTCGCCTCTCTTCATGTTGGTTCGGGCTGAGTTGTAGTGAGCCCTGTCCCCAGACCTGAAGGTTGTAGTGAGCCCTGTCCCCAGACCTGAAGGCGGTGTTCCTCTCTTTCAGCAGCTGCTGGACCTCCCGGGTCATCCAGGGCTTTTGGTTGGGGTAGACCCGGATGCGTTTGTCCACTGTGACAGTGTCTGTGCAGTTGTTAATATAACACAAAACACTGTCTGTGAACAAATCCAGGTCATGGTGTTCAAAAACCTCCCAGTTGGTTCTATCAAAGCAGTCCTGCAGCTGCTGAGAGGCATCATCAGGCCAGGTTTTAACAGTTTTTGTGATGGTTGGAGCAGAGGGGCATATGCAGGAATTAAAAGCAGGGACATGTGGTCAGACTGGTGTTCACCAGACTCGCCCAGGCACGGCAGTTGTTTTGCCCGGTACCCCAGCTTGATGTTAGGGGTACGTATTGGGAGGGTAGTATGAGAAAAAAGAAATATGGATGTTTTTAATGAATCTATCATGGTTAAAATGGAGTTTGAAGTTACAATGGGTGTGTATGGGGAGAAGCCCTGGAGGAGGAGGGCCTGGTAACATTTACATCAAATATCTAAATAAGCAAATTAAAAACTGTCCAGGGTGTTCATTAAAGCCTGATTAGACGATAAAATTACCAAATGTTTTTTTGAAAGTGAAATATCCCTTTAATGTCGTAGGAATGCAGCAAATACAAAACAAACATTATTGAACTCCAGTCTCCATGGCGTGAGTAATCAATAGAACAAAAGTAATATGGGGGTGAACTACTCCTTTAATAACACCATGTTGTGTGTCATCCTATAGGAGCAGAGAAGGAGAGAGGGAGCTGGACGTTCCAGAGACAACATGAGCGACCAGGAAGAGGAGAGCGACTCTGTGGGGATAGAGATGGAGAACCTGCTGCCCCCACTTCAACATGATGGAGACCAAGATGAAGGACCCACCAATGACAACACATCTCCATCTGAACAGAAGGAGGAGGAGGTGGGTTATTTAATAATAACTTTAATATTAAACTATATGTCATAAATGGTCAACTGGCGGCCCGGGGGCCACATGAGGCCCCCACCTTCACTTAATGCGGCCCACAGGTTAATATCAGAATACTGATATATTATTGATTTCAGCTGTTATGATTCTAAACATGCAAACATGACCCGCTTTAATTACCTCAGTCACTCACTACTATTAGCTTAATGACTAAACTCAGCACAAAAAGAAAGGAAACTTGACTTCGGTCCTTTATATCTCCCCTTTAATAATACCAAATTGTATTGTGTTTACGTCATTTTTATCGTTGATTCGTCACCTTTACAACAAGGTACAGCTTATAAGCATTGGGCATTCGAGGCATGATCTACACAGCCACACGTGTGGGTAGCGCTGACCAAAAAATGGCTTGCAATTTTGTTCTGCTGGCATTTACTCGCTTCCCTGATTAACATTAACAAAGTGTAAAAAATGGCCAATATGTGTTGTTTGTTCTTTTCCTTATTACTGTGAGAGAGTGCAATCATTCAATGCTCCAAGCAACAAAGGTGAACACCAAAAGAACAGTATTGCAGGCCTGCCAGGCCATTTTGACCATTTTTGGAGGGGCACTACCCACACGTTTGGCTGTGTTGCTCATTCCACGAATGCCAGATCCTTACAAGCTGTACCTCATTGTAAAGGTGACAAATCAACGATGACAATGATATCAAAGACAATATCATTTGGGATAATTAAAGGGGGGATATAATGAACCAAATGTTGGCAAATTTTGGGCTACCCACATGTTTGGCTGTGGTGCTCATTCCACGAATGCCCGATGCTTACAAACTGTACCTCGCTGTAAATTAAGGTGACGAATCAATGATAAAAATGATATAAAACACAATACAAATTGGTATTATTAAAGGGGAGATAATGGACCGAAGTCAAGTTTCCTTTCTTTTTGTTTAGCACTAGTCTTTTTTATGTACATTGTCCAATGTATTTGTATTTAAGTTCATATAAGTTAAGAACATATAAATGCATTTGAAATGAAATAAAAGTGCTAATTTTCAGGATTCAAATAAAAAAAAAATAGCCAAAAAACTATTCAGGATTCCAATTAAAAAAGCAGATCTACAAGCTCAAAATGTGTCACATTGTGACAAATTTTGAGCTTGTAGATCGTCTACTTTTGCTATGTTTGACTGTATATGCAATGTGGCCTTCTGGAGTGAGTGTGAAAATATAGTTGTCCTCTCCATCATCAAAGTTGCTCCACCTCTGCTCTATGTAGAACTTTAACCAAGAACCAAAACATCTGCATGTAAACAAATGAAACATGTTCTTTATGAAGATGACCAACACGTTTGGTAATCTTCATTTTAACTTCTACTCAGACTTTTGGGGTCTTCAACAGGGGGTCCGGGACCCCTAAGGGGTCCTCAGAGTTACTACAGGGGGCCGCCAAATCTTTGTGTGATAGGATCATGTTTTTACATTAAACGTTTAAACTCTAGCATCCCTATTCTGAATGAAACATTAACCAAAAATAGCAGATCTACAAGCACAAGGTGTTGTGAGCTTGTAGATCGTCTATTCCTGACGAAGAGGTTTGCTGTAGAGGGAAAAGAAGGGCAGACTAACGGTTCAACACATATAGTCAAAGATTTGCACACATCTTCACGACTTTTCAAAAATAGCAGATCTACAAGCTCGCAACGCGGCACTCGGTGCCACGCTGTGAGCTTGTAGATCGTCTATTTCTGACAAAGAGGTTGGGTGTAGAGGGAAAAGAAGAGCAGACTAACGGTTCAAGTGGTTGAATGTCTGAAAATACACTTTAATCCAACATACAGGCATGCAGGCAGGCGGGCGGGGGGGGGGGGGGGGGGGGGTTCTGGCCCTGTTACAGATGTTGTCCAAAAATCATGCAGATCGGTACACAGTATCTCTTCGGAGCTCATATCTTTGAACGGGTAAGGGCTAGTCTCTACAAATAGGCCAAAAATGAGTTGTACCAAAATCGTCCTGATGGTGGTGTAGATGGAACAAATGCGTTTTGATTACATGACTGTAGAGATACTGTGCGATTTGCATGATTTTAGGGCAAAATCTGTAGGAGCAGTGTCCAAAAATGTGTTTGAAAAAATCGGCCTGATGGTGGCGCTATATGGGACAGATCCATGTTGATGACATGAGTGTAGACATACTGTGTACCGATTTGTGTGATTTTAGGGCACAAATTGTAGGAGCAGTGTCCAAAAATGTGTTTGAAAAAATCGGCCTGAAGGTGGCGCTATATGGGACTGATCCATGTTGATGAGATGAGTGTAGACATACTGTGTAGCGATTTGCGTGATTTTAGGGCAAAAATTGTAGGAGCAGTGTCCAAAAACGTGTTTTAAAAAATCGGCCTGAAGGTGGCGCTATATGGGACAAATCCAAGTTGATGACATGAGTGTAGACATATTGTGTAGCGATTTGAGTGATTTTAGGGCAAAAATTGTAGGAGCTGTGTCCAAAAATGTGTTTTGCAAGAATCGGCCTCATGGTGGCGCTAGAAGAGGGCCATGTGAGAAATGAGGGGTGGGGTCTCCGCGCCGCCGAGGCGGACGAATAGGTACCGGCCCCGGCTCTCCCGGTCGCTCCTAGCCCGAGTTAAGGTATTTTATGTGCGCTGCAGTGGCAGGGGGTCCTCCACTGGGGGCGCCACCACTTTTGCATCCGTTCTGGAGCACCAGGAGTCGGTGGTCCCCGGGAATTCCCCGTGAGCAGCCCCGTTGGGGTGGTCATTTGGTCATTTTTGCACATTTGGTCATTTTTTACACCTGGGGGTCCCCCAGGGACCTGGGGGTCCCTGGAGCTCCGGGGGTCCTTGGAGGTTGTAGTTTGGCAGGCAAGGAGTGTGTGTGCAAAATCTGGCATGGATCGGGGCAACGGTTGCGGAGATATGAGCAGGGCAAAAGTGTGACGTGTGACGTGTGACTGACAGACTGATCTGACGGACTGACTGACGGAGGGACGGACAGCCGGTGGAGGTTTGGATAGTATAGGAGTGCAAGTAACTGCGACCTACGGTCGCAATAAATATATAGTGGGGGTCCCTGCTACATCTCTCTCTCTCTCAGCTAAGGGGTCCTTGGCCTGGAAAGGTTGAAGACCCCTAGGAAAAGTGAATTTTCATGGTGTATCACCTTTAAGTATTTAGATGTGTTTTATTCCTGGCCTGGTGTAGACAAGTGCTCTGAGAAGAGGGGTTTATGGTTTTAGACACAATTCATTTATACTGATATGTTTCTCTTGTTTTGTTAGGCTGATCCTAACATCCTGCACCATGGTGTGAGTTGCGATGGCTGTCAGATGAATCCTATCGTGGGGACCAGGTATAAGTGTACAGAGTGTCCTAACTATGACCTGTGCCCTGCCTGTCAGTCCACTGGGCTTCATAAGGAACACGTTCTGAGGCCCATCCTCCTGACCACAGCCCCGTCCCCAGTCCAGGTAAGAATATAATCATTGCTGTCATAACTCCATGTGTCAATTCTTATGTTTGCCCTAAAATCACGCAAATCGGTACACAGTATTTCTACACTCATCTCTTCAACATGGATCTGTCCCATATAGCGCCACCATCAGGCCGATTTTTAAAAACACATTTTTGGACATTGCTTTGGCCTAAAATCACACTGCGACCTGACGGTCGCTTATCTCCCGATTAGGGAGTCTTAGGGAGCAATCGTTTTTTATGAACAGCACCCCCTGGAGGAAAATAGGGGAGGGTCATGCTATTTTGATTTCAGTCCTAGGGAGGGTCTGCTGATTTCACTTTGAATTCAAGAGAGGGTCATCCAATTTTTCAAAAGCAAACAATGGCTCCAGAGGTACAGGCACTTATGCAACCATTGTCAACAGCCTTCTGCTTTATTTAATGACAAACCCTGGGTGACATCCCTAGAAATGCCCCACAGTCACTGCAGTTAGTGAATGAACAAGTGGCTGTGTTTATACTACAATGTATTTTCCTAAAACAATGGAAAGCTGTGTAAGGCAGCAACAATGGTTGTCAGAACTGTATCCCCCCTCCCTAAAGTAAAAAGTGAAATGGTGCTAAAAAAATTACATTAGGTTAACGATCGCTCGTTGAAAATGCGCATTTGACCCAGATTTGACCACGGCAATCAACAGCACAAAATGAAAGGCAGCTGTTACAAACCTTCACTGTGTTGTGCACATGTGTCAACTGTTTTATCTGTAACCTGTTCTCAACCTGTGAGAACTTCTCATCTTTTTTATGATGTCCACGTTGACTTTTACACTAGCAGCAGTAGGCTACTCACTGTGTGTTACTTTAGTTTGGAGGGTGTGTTAGTTTATATTTGGAAATGTGTTTTTGGGATGAAGTGCAGCTGGGATCTCAATGCATTATATTAGCCTATTCATTATTGTTCATTGCTGCTGCCGCCCACACCCATTTTTAACCCTAGAAAATCCTAATTATTTACAGTTAAAAAAGAAAGAAAGAAAATTTAGCTGTGCCCACCCAGAACTTGCTTCTCTGTTCTGTTCTCGCCACTGGTTAGGAATAACTAAGTTTAGGTTTTAGGCATACTTTTACTGTGGTAAATGTCATGTTGTAGGGGAGGGTCAATCTTTTTTATTTTAATGCTTGGGGAGGGTCATTGATTTTTCCCCCAATTGAGAGGGAGGGTCATGGCATTTTATAAAAGGTCTTACACATTTTCTCCAGTAACACCCCTCAATAAAAAACAACCCCTCCCTTAAGGCCTCTCCATACTTCGACCGAAACCGCAGTTTTCGGTCAAAAGGTCCTTTTCTACCATAAAATTATATCCCTCGGGACTTCTGAAAAGCATTGGACCGAACGAGAGTTCGGAAATTTGCACGTCGGAAAACACAACTCACCGAACATTTCGGTCGAAGTATGGAGAGGCCTTTACTGGTACTAGTCTTTTTTATGTCCATTGTCCAATGTATTTATATTTTAGTTCATATAAGTTAAGAACATATAAATGCATTTGAAATTAAATAAAAGTGCAAATTTTCAGGATTCAAATAAAAAATAGCAGATCTACAAGCTCAAAATGTGTCGCACTGTGACGCGTTTTGACACATTTTGAGCTTGTAGATCGGCTACTTTTGCTATGTTTGACTGTATAATATGCAATGTGGCCCTCTGGTGTGAGCGTGAAAATCAAAGTTGCTCAACCTCTCCTCTATGTAGAACTTTAACCAAGAACCAAAACATCTGCATGTAAACAAATGAAACATGTTCTTTATGAAGAGCTTTACAGAGATATCTGCATGTAAACAAATGAAACATGTTCTTTATGAAGAGCTTTACAGAGATATCTGCATGTAAACAAATGAAACATGTTCTTTATGAAGAGCTTTACAGAGATATCTACATGTAAACAAATGAAACATGTTCTTTATGAAGAGCTTTACAGAGATATCTGCATGTAAACAAATGAAACATGTTCTTTATGAAGAGCTTTACAGAGATATCTGCACTTTACAACACGTTTGGTCATCTTCATTTTAACGTCTACTCAGACTTTTGAGTTTCACTCCAGACCAGGGGTCTTCAACAGGGGGTCCGGGACCCCTAGGGGGTCCTCAGAGTTACTACAGGGGGTCCTCAGAGTTACTACAGGGTGGGCCGCCAACTCTTTGTGTGATAGGATCATGTTTTTACATTAAACATTTAAACTCTAGCATCCCTATTCTGAATGAAACATTAACCAAAAATAGCAGATCTACAAGCACAAGGTGTTGTGAGCTTGTAGATCGTCTATTTCTGGCAGGTTGGGTGTAGAGGGAAAAGAAGAACAGACTAACGGTTCAAGTGGTTGAATGTCTGAAAATACACATTAATCCAACAAACACTGATAGTGCTGTTGAACAAGTCTATGCTGATGAATATTGAAATATGAATATTTTTAATCTGCAACTCAATTGTATGCAATACATAATAGTGGGGTCCCTGCTACATCTCTCTCTCAGCTAAGGGGTCCTTGGCCTGGAAATGTTGAAGACCCCTGCTCCAGACACTTTTTCATTTGGTGCAGACCTGTGCTCTGTGGAGAGGGTTTTCTAGTTTTAGACACAATTCATTCATACTAATCTAAATGTTTCTCTTGTTTTGTTAGGTTGATCCTAACATCCTGCACCTTGGATATAATTGTAAGGGCTGTCAGATGGAGCCTATCGTGGGGACCAGGTATCAGTGTACAGAGTGTCTTGATGATCGCACTGTCTATAACCTGTGCTCTGCCTGTCAGTCCACTGGGTGTCCTCGTCATAAGGAACACCCTCTGAAGTCCATCCAGCGCCCGGTAAGAATATAATCATTGCTGTCATAACTCCATGTGTCAATTATTATGTTTCCCCCACCACCCACCCCTCCTGTAAACTAATGTCCTACTATGAGGAGAGGAGAGGAGAGGAGAGGAGAGGAGAGGAGAGGAGGGGAGGGGAGGGGAGGGGAGGGGAGAGGAGAGGAGAGGAGAGGAGAGGAGAGGAGAGGAGAGGAGAGGAGAGAGGAGAGAGGGGGGTTGGAGGAGAATAGAGTGTGTGCGTGTGCGTGCGTGCGTGGGTGTGTGCGTGCGCTTGCATTTTAATGGAGAACAAAGCGTAATTTTAGCAGAAACTCTCAAATGTCAAGAAACCACTCCATTCCCATTGAAAAGCAGAATCCACCTTCATATGTAGATTTAAACATCAGAGAAGGTCATAGAAATAACTGATCTACAAGCTCAATGTTCTGCCAATCCAGTGTAAATCTAGTGTCTTTCCAATGGCAGGAGGTTTAAATGGAACATGTGTACATGCAGTGGACGTTGCAGATCTCCTAAATGTTATATAGACATAATAACACATCATAACGTGTCTAATATGTTTACAGATCAGATATCTAAATGTTATATAGACATAATAACACATCATAACGTGTCTAATATGTTTACAGATCAGATATCTAAATGTTATATAGACATAATAACACATCATAACGTGTCTAATATGTTTACAGATCAGATATCTAAATGTTATATAGACATAATAACACATCATAATTTGTGTCTAATATGTTTACAGATATGGAGACTAAAAGACTTCAAGAAAAGAGAGTGCAACACCTTCATAGAAGATTCTTCCAGGTAAACAAACCAGTTTCTGTTTCCTTGCTCCATGATATTATTATAACTTAACTATTATTATTAGGCTATTTGGATATTAAATGAAGTAAAACAACATTATAATATCTATGAGAGAGGAGAGGAGAGGAGGGGAGGGGAGGGGAGGGGAGAGGAGAGGAGAGGAGAGGAGAGGAGAGGAGAGGAGAGGAGAGGAGAGGAGAGGAGAGGAGGAGAGACAGCGTTTATCAATTCATTGTAAACGATGTGTCAGTTGCTACAATCAGAACAACGACGTGGATTTGATTGACCTTCAAGCACAGCACAGTGACACGGAGAGATGGAGAGAACCTTCTTTAGTTGAACGAGGAGGAGAAGAATAACCTGCCCTGAAAACATTCATTGATTCACTTTGTTCTATGTAATATTACACATGCAGTGTAGCCTGTAGATACCGTAATGAGACTGAGTATTACTAGGGCCCTGGGTGGAGATATACAAGCTCACAGTGCGGCATCGGCATGTTAGCTTGTAGACCGTGCTGTTAGCTTGTAGATCTGCTATTTTCAATAGGGGGTCCGTGGCCAAATACCATATCATTTTGGGGGTCCTTCACATGAAAAAAGTTTGAGCACCACTGACATAGAAACCTTTAACCTTAGAAGGATTTGAAATATTATAAGATATTTCATGATTTTTCAAAAATAGCAGATCTACAAGCTCGCAGCGAGTGCCGCGCTGCAAGCTTGTAGATCTGCTATTTTTCAATAGTTAAAGCACACAATAAACGTGGGACTGAGTTACTAGGGCCCAAGGTGGAGGGGACCTAATTATTTTAACTCAATTACTGCCGGGCGCCGCAAGGTGCCGCTAGAGTGCCAGCCATTCTCCCGTAGACATTCACTACCACATCCGGGTCCCCAGCCTGAGCTGGCTTGGCTATACACTGGAATGAGTGCTATGCTAGCGAGCTGGAGGAAGGTAGCTTTCAGTTAGCAATCGGCTATGTAATTTTTTAGAAGACCGATCTAAAGTTATTCAGCCGCCAAAAAAACGTTTCTGCTGGCCTCTGAACACAATCCGGAGAAAATCCGCTGTAAAGATGTGTTTTTCTATTGGAGTGGGCGGCGTGGCGCGGCCTTTTTTTTCCCATTACGGGCCATGTAAATAGAATCGCGGCCTTGTGCTTGGATGGAAAATTCGACCGGGGCTACGTTGAGGCCTCCGATTATTTAATTCATTTTACTAAAGGAACCTAAAAATTTCGGTTCTGGCAATCCTTAATACGTCTTGCTGAAACAGCGTTTTTTTGGGGGGGCTCTAAACTTTTTTCTAAACCATTTTCAATGGAATAAATCATCGCGACATTTCGATATAGTTTGTTTTTTTAAGTTAAAAACGATATTTCGATACAGTTACTATATCGTTACACCCCTAGTTACAAATGTTCGCTTAAAAATACATTAATTCAAAGATTTGCACACATTTTCACAACTTTTCAAAAATAGCAGATCTACAAGCGCGCAGTGCGGCACTCTGTGCCGTGCTGCGAGCTTGTAGATCTGAGCTTGTATATCTCCTATTTTTAAAATAGTTAAGTCCCCTCCACCTTGGGCCCTAGTAACTCAGTCCCACGTGTATTTCGTGGTTTAACTATTGAAAAATAGCAGATCTACAAGCTTGCAGCGCTGCACTCGCTGCGAGCTTGTAGATCTGCTATTTTTGAAAAATCATGAAATATATTATAATATTTCAAATCCTTAAGGTTAAAAAAAAAGTTTTCTATGTCAGTGGTGCTCATACTTTTTTCATGTGAAGGACCCCCAAAATGATAAGGTATTTGGCCACGGACCCCCTATTGAAAATAGTAGATCTACAAGCTAACGAGCTAGCGAGCTTGTAGATGATATGGTATTTGGCCATGGACCCCCCAATTTGTTTAAAGATTTGCACACATTTTCAGGTCTTTTCAAAAATAGCAGTGAGCTTGTAGATCAGCCATTTTCAATAGGGGGTCCATGGCCAAATACATATAATGTTGGGGGTCCTTCACATGAAAAAGTTTGAGCACCACTGACATAGAAACTTTTTTTTATGTTTGATTTTTTTAACCTTAGAATTTTTCATGATTTTTCAAAAACAGTCTTTTCAAAAATAGCAGATCTACAAGCTCACAGCGCGGCACCGAGTGCCATGCTGTGAGCTTGTAGATCTGCTATCTTTTTCCGGTGCCGCGCTGTGAGCTTGTAGATCTGCTATTTTTGAAAAGACGTGAAAATGTGTGCAAATCTTTAAACAAATTGGGGGGTCCATGGCCAAATACCATATCATCTACAAGCTCGCTAGCTCGTTAGCTTGTAGATCTACTATTTTCAATAGGGGGTCCGTGGCCAAATACCTTATCATTTTGGGGGTCCTTCACATGAAAAAAAGTATGAGCACCACTGACATAGAAAACTTTTTTTTTAACCTTAAGGATTTGAAATATTATAATATATTAGATCTACAAGCTCGCAGCGAGTGCAGCGCTGCAAGCTTGTAGATCTGCTATTTTTCAATAGTTAAAGCACGAAATACACGTGGGACTGAGTTACTAGGGCCCAAGGTGGAGGGGACTTAACTATTTTAAAAATAGGAGATATACAAGCTCAGATCTACAAGCTCGCAGCACGGCACAGAGTGCCGCACTGCGCGCTTGTAGATCTGCTATTTTTGAAAAGTTTTGAAAATGTGTGCAAATCTTTGAATTAATGTATTGTGGAGACTGAACCCAAACCAAGGCACAAGAGAGCAAAGACAGTGTTGCCAACTCGGGCATTTATTGAACAGTTCTTATTTTACAACAGCATTGTAAAGCAACGTAGCATGAATGAACAACATAAATGTGAATAACTGAAATTGTCTTTTAATAAATCAACACAAGGTTTTCCCCGGACGGGGCTGTCGTTTCTCCTCTTCGTGGGGGGGCCAGGGGGGTAGGTAAGAGTTACTTTAAAGGGGTTTCCCTCCACAGGAAACAGGCCAGTATAATTCCAGTGTATAGTCTCTCTTCCCCACAGGCGCTAGGCGAGTATAGTTCCTCTCTACAGGTGACAGGTAAAGTATTTCTTTCCCATAGGTAATAGGTGAGTATAGCTCTTCTTCACAGGTGACAGGTGAAGTATCTCTTCCCCATAGGTAATAGGTGAGTATAGTTCTTTTCCACAGGTGACAGGTAATAGGTGAGTAGGTGCCCGCTCTTACACAAATCCGTCTAATTCTCTATCTTCTAAATAAAATGAACACGGGGTATAATGGGCCTGGGGCCAGAGAATTTCCGGATACTAGTATGGTTTTAAGGGAAGTGAGATATACTCAACAAAATAGGAATAGGGGTGGCTCGCTGGGGGTCCGGAAGGTAAGGCTGTGGTCTCCTTTTCCAGGTCCTTCTCCTCAGCTCGCCGAGTACACACTCTCCAGTGATAGGTACACACTCCACAGTGAGTCAGGTTTGCGCTCCTCATTGATCCAGGTACACACTCCTCAGTGTCCGTCCGCTCCCAGTCCATGCCTAGAAGTAATGAGTAGAAGGAACATTACTATAATGCACTTTACACAGTAACATGCGGTGGAGAGGGAAATATGGTGGCTCTTACCGCCTGTCTGCCCATGATCAGCTTGTCAGAGACTCCCAGCACAGACTGAAGGGGAGAGCGAGCTCAGTACTTATGCACCCCTGTGTTGGGTGGGGCCCACAGGTGCATACGCTTGTGCCTGATGAAGCGTGTGGGCCGGCAGGTAACGCCCGTCAATCACTTGGCCCACACAGTGTGTTGGTCTGCTAGGGCTCGCTCTCCCATCCAGGGTGCGCTTCTCTGACATGCAGGGCCTACCTGGCGGGCGGTGTCCGAACGAACCACCACACATCCCCCCCCTTAAGTTTGCTACTGGTTCGCAAACTTGCCGCTCTTCCTCATAGAGCCTGGACAGGGCATCGGCATGGGGAATATCCTTCCCTGGTTTATGCTCCACCTCAAAGTTGTAATCCTGCAACTCCAGAAACCAACGTGTTATTCTCTTATTAGTGTCCTTACTTTTAGCCATCCATTTCAATGGTGCGTGGTCCGTTATGAGAGTGAAACGCCTTCCCCACAAATAATAGCGTAGGTGGTGTATGGCCCACTTAATAGCAAGAGCCTCTTTCTCTATCGTTGCATAATTAAGTTCATGCTTTAAGAGCTTTCTGCTAATGAAGACTATTGGGTGCTCTTCGTCATCAATGACTTGCGAGAGCACGGCCCCGAGGCCTGTGTTCGAGGCGTCGGTGTGGAGTAGAAAATTCTTACCGAAGTCCGGGGTTTTTAGGACCGGCTCATCGCAGAGCTCCAGTTTGAGGCCTCGGAACACGGCCTCGGTCTCCTCTGTCCAGCGCAGCATATTGGGCCGACTTTGTCGGGTCATCTCGTACAAGGGAGCTGCAAGGGTAGCATAGTTATTTATGAACTTGTTATAGTAGGACATGATTCCCAAGAATGACTTTAACTGCTTCTTGCTGACGGGTTTGGGCCATTCGCGTATACGCTCCACTTTGCGTAATTGTGGTTTTACGCACCCGCGCCCAATAGTGAAACCCAAATATTCGGCCTCATACAGACCTATTCGGCACTTCTTGGCGTTGGCGGTCAGACCCGCTCGTCGGAGAGCTCCCAGGACTGCTTCGATGTGATGGAGGTGATTCTCCCAGGTGCTGCTGTGGATCACAATGTCATCTAAATATGCGGCGGCATAGAGATGATGGGGCCTTAATACTCGGTCCATGAGTCTCTGAAATGTTGCGGGGGCACCGTGTACCCCGAACGGTAAGACAGTATATTGGAACAGCCCTTCAGGGGTAGAGAAGGCTGTTTTCTCTTTGGTTTCTTTTGTAAGGGGCACTTGCCAATAGCCTTTTGTCAAATCGAGGGTGCTTACAAATCGAGCGGGGCCCAGCCGCTCGATTAATTCATCTACCCGGGGCATGGGGTAAGCATCAAAATTTGAAATCTCATTTAATTTACGGAAATCATTGCAGAACCGGATTGTGCCGTCTGGCTTGGGGACCAGCACAATGGGACTCGACCAGGCACTGTGTGACTCCTCTATAACTCCCAGTTGTAGCATATTTGTTACCTCCTCTTTTACGGCTCCTCGCCGGGCCTCTGGGATACGGTACGGACGTTGTCTCACTATTTTCCCCGGGGTTGTTTGGATGTCGTGCGCAATAGCGTGGGTACGGCCCGGCAGTTCTGAGAACCGGTCCGCATTCCTGCTCAGAAGCTCACGTATATCTTGCGCTTGAGCTGGGGACAGTTCCTCTCCAATAAGGACTGGAGGCGGGTTCTGAGAGGAGAGAGTAGTTAGTAGGGCCGGGAGAGCGACAGGAGGCACAACGTGCCACTTTTTCAGCAGATTAATATGGTAAATTTGCATAGTTTTCCGCCGCCCTATTTGGCGCACGCGGTAGTTGACCGGGCCCAGTTTCTCCATAATTTCGTATGGCCCTTGCCATTTTGCGAGAAATTTACATTCGCTCGTGGGAATGAGCACCAGCACTTTTTCGCCCACCTCAAAGCTCCGCAGCGTGGCGCCTCGGTTGTACACCCTGCACTGGGCGCGCTGCGCTTGTTCCATGTGTTCACGAACGAGCGGCCAGATCTTCTTGGCTCTCTCCTGTAATTGTTCAACATGGTCAATGACAGAACGATGTGGGGAAGGTTGGCTTTCCCATGTTTCCTTTGCTATATCCAACAGCCCCCGTGGCTGCCGTCCATATAGCAATTCAAACGGGGAGTACCCCGTAGACGCTTGAGGCACCTCCCGTATGGCGAACAACACCAGCGGAATCAAGCGATCCCAATCTTTGCCATCTATATCTATCAACTTTTTTAACATCTGCTTTAAACTTTTATTAAAGCGTTCCACTAATCCGTCCGATTGCGGGTGAAAGATAGAGGTCTTTATTTTATCTATTTTAAGCCATTTATAGAGTTCGGTGATGACGCGAGACATGAAACATGTGCCTTGATCCGATAAAATGGCATCGGCTATTCCGACCCGGCTGAATAGCATGAAGAGCTCGTGCGCCACTGCTCTGGCTGTAGCGGCTCTCAGGGGTATTGCCTCGGGGTACCGAGTTGCATAGTCTAGTATTACCAATATATATTTGTGTCCCCGAGCCGATTTGGGGAGGGGGCCGACTATATCCATACCAATGCGGCTGAATGGGGTGGAAATGATAGGCATAGGTATGAGAGGGTTACGTTGGAAAGGACGGGGTGCGGTGAGCTGGCATACACCGCAGCCTTTGCAAAAGTCCTCTACTGCTCGTTTTATGCCTGGCCAATAAAACCGTGCATTGATGCGATCGGTGGTTTTCTTCACGCCCAGGTGCGCCCCCAGCTGGTGCGTGTGGGCCAAATACAATACTCTGGTGACATATTCTTTTGGCACGAGCAGCTGTTCTATCACGTCCCCAGTGTTGTTCCGCCACCCTCTATACAGTAAATCCCTCCGCACAAAGAAATAGGGGGAAATTAATTCACTCACCCCTTCACATAGTTTCCCATCAATCGCGCTGACGTTCCTCCGAGCATTTTCCAGGTTTGGATCGTTCCACTGTTGTGTGGCGAAGTCCCCTCAGCGGAGAGCTCTCATCCTCCTCTTCGGGGAAGTCAGGCCACGCCACCGGCTCTGGCTCTTCTGACGAGGTGCCCCGCGGCGCTTCCTCCGCCTCGGGTGCATCTCCCTGCAGCTCCTCGTCTGGAGAGGGTTCGCTCTCTGGTCCCTCTGATTCGGCGCGGAAGACCGGGCACGCGGGCAATGAGTTCCTCCAACGGGGGCCCGGCCGGATCTTTCTTCTTCGCCGCGGCCGCGGCGGTCCTCTGCCCCCCGGGTTCCAATGTCTCTCAAACAGCACACAGTCCGTGCCGATGAGCAGGGGGACCGGTAGGTTAGGTACAATTCCAGCTTCCACTTCGACATCTCCTTTGGTGGATTGGACGCGTATCAGCGTCGTTGGGTAGGAGCGCACATCCCCATGCACACAGCGGACCGGCATACGGCTGGAGGTGGGACGCCCGGCATGCTCAGCGTGTACCAGCGTGACGACGCTCCCCGAGTCGAGAAGAGCCTGGGTGTCCACTCCGTCAATTCTCACCGGCAGGTTGGAGTGGCGCCGCCGCTGGCTCCCGGAGTGAAGGCAGGGGCGTCGGCCGTCGGAGGCGGCGGTGGCGGATGGCATGGATACGTCCCGGTCCCGGTCCCGGTCCGGGCAGGACCATGCGATATGATCCGCTTTCCCGCAGACGTAGCACCGGCGTGATGTCTGCGGTTGGCTTCGGGCAGTCCGCTCTGTGGCGGCTCGTCTCGTAGTAGTAGGCGACAGGGGAGTAGCCGGAGGCCGCGAGCGGTCCCGGTTGTAACGTGCCTCCCCCGTCCCTCTGGGAATCTCTGACTTTGTGCTTCTCATCATCTCTGTACTCACTTGGTGATTTTCCAGGAGCGCAACCAGGGCCTCCACGGAATTTGGGCTCACCTGTGAGGCATAGCGGCGGGCATCAGGCGGCAGGGAACGTATACATTTGTCTATGACAATTCTCTCAATCAGTGGCGGGTCACCGGCCGTAGTCAGCCACCCATGAGTTAGGCGGAGGAGAGCGGCTATTTGGGGCCGAGGCGGCAGCGCCGCTTGCATGTTCCACCCATGGAAGCGCTGGGCTCGGGCCGGCATACTATAACCTTGACTAGCCAAGATAGCTGCTTTCAGGCGCCTATATTCACGGGCCTCTGCCAGGGGTAGGTCACGGCACACACGTTGGGCTTCTCCTGAGAGGAAAGGAGCGATGATGCTGCCCCAGTCGGGGACGGGCCATCGTTCCCGGGCAGCGGTGCGCTCGAACACCTCCAGGAAGGCTTCAATATCATCATCGGGGGACAGTTTCGTTAACACTTCTCCAGGCGGACGTGTGGGATTAACGTTTTGGTCAATTTGGATTTTCTCTATTAATTTAGTCACCGCTTGCTGTAATTCGGCCTGGCTCTGTAACAGAGCGTTTAGGGCCGGTGTGGTTGTCATATTGCGTCTAGGTGAGGTTCAGTACCCGTATTCTGCACACCATGTGTGGAGACTGAACCCAAACCAAGGCACAAGAGAGCAAAGACAGTGTTGCCAACTCGGGCATTTATTGAACAGTTCTTATTTTACAACAGCATTGTAAAGCAACGTAGCATGAATGAACAACATAAATGTGAATAACTGAAATTGTCTTTTAATAAATCAACACAAGGTTTTCCCCGGACGGGGCTGTCGTTTCTCCTCTTCGTGGGGGGGCCAGGGGGGTAGGTAAGAGTTACTTTAAAGGGGTTTCCCTCCACAGGAAACAGGCCAGTATAATTCCAGTGTATAGTCTCTCTTCCCCACAGGCGCTAGGCGAGTATAGTTCCTCTCTACAGGTGACAGGTAAAGTATTTCTTTCCCATAGGTAATAGGTGAGTATAGCTCTTCTTCACAGGTGACAGGTGAAGTATCTCTTCCCCATAGGTAATAGGTGAGTATAGTTCTTTTCCACAGGTGACAGGTAATAGGTGAGTAGGTGCCCGCTCTTACACAAATCCGTCTAATTCTCTATCTTCTAAATAAAATGAACACGGGGTATAATGGGCCTGGGGCCAGAGAATTTCCGGATACTAGTATGGTTTTAAGGGAAGTGAGATATACTCAACAAAATAGGAATAGGGGTGGCTCGCTGGGGGTCCGGAAGGTAAGGCTGTGGTCTCCTTTTCCAGGTCCTTCTCCTCAGCTCGCCGAGTACACACTCTCCAGTGATAGGTACACACTCCACAGTGAGTCAGGTTTGCGCTCCTCATTGATCCAGGTACACACTCCTCAGTGTCCGTCCGCTCCCAGTCCATGCCTAGAAGTAATGAGTAGAAGGAACATTACTATAATGCACTTTACACAGTAACATGCGGTGGAGAGGGAAATATGGTGGCTCTTACCGCCTGTCTGCCCATGATCAGCTTGTCAGAGACTCCCAGCACAGACTGAAGGGGAGAGCGAGCTCAGTACTTATGCACCCCTGTGTTGGGTGGGGCCCACAGGTGCATACGCTTGTGCCTGATGAAGCGTGTGGGCCGGCAGGTAACGCCCGTCAATCACTTGGCCCACACAGTGTGTTGGTCTGCTAGGGCTCGCTCTCCCATCCAGGGTGCGCTTCTCTGACATGCAGGGCCTACCTGGCGGGCGGTGTCCGAACGAACCACCACAGTATTTTTAAGCGAACATTTGTAACTAGGGGTGTAACGATAGTAACTGTATCGAAATATCATTTTTAACTTAAAAAAACAAACTATATCGAAATGAAAACAGCTAAAATCGAATCGTATCGTTTTATTTTGTATCATATCGAATCGGCAATACAAAGAATCGATTGTATCGATACTACCTACTTGTGCATTGTATTTAGCATTTTTAAGAAGAAAAAATGAAAAGGAGGGGTTTAATTACTTTTCCTTTCCATATAGCTACACTGGTCTATGGATAAATGTGTGTAATCTCTGGGTTCATGTCAAGGTGCAGGTTTGTCAACATACAATGTCCATGTATTTGGCAGATAATCACTGTGTTTACTTATTTATATCCATAATAATACATGTTTCCCTTAAAAACCTGCACTATCCACACCTTTCACACAGATTTAATTTCTTTGCTAAATAGTTACTATATCGATTTTAAATCATTGCATCGAATCGTATCATATTGCCATGAATGAACCAATATCGTCCATGTATCGTATCGTCAACCGTGTATCGTGATATGTATCGAATCTCTATTAAAATGTATCGTTACACCCTTATTTGTAACTCAAATTTTGCTTCTGGGAGGTCCCTGGAACTAAATATTTTGACATGGGGGGGTCCGTGGCCAAATACCATATCGTTTTGGGGATCCTTCACATGAAAAAAGTTTGAGCACCACTAGAAACTTTTTTTTTTTTTTTAAACCTTAGAAGGTTTGAAATATTCAAAGATATTTCATGATTTTTCAAAAATAGCAGATCTACAAGCTCACAGCGCGTCACTGAGTGCCGTGCTGTGAGCTTGTAGATCAGCTATTTTCAATAGGGGGTCCATGGCCAAATACATATAATTTTGGGGGTCCTTCACATGAAAAAGTTTGAGAACCACTGAAATAGAAACTTTTTTTTATGTTTGATTTTTTTAACCTTAGAATTTTTCATGATTTTTCAAAAACAGTCTTTTCAAAAATAGCAGATCTACAAGCTCACAGCACGGCACCGAGTGCCATGCTGTGAGCTTGTAGATCTGCTATTTTTTTCCGGTGCCGCGCTGTGAGCTTGTAGATCTGCTATTTTTGAAAAGACGTGAAAATGTGTGCAAATCTTTGAACAAATTTGTAACTAAAATTTTGCTTCTGGGGGGTCCTTGGAACTAAATATTTTGACAAGGGGGGTCCATGGCCAAATACCATATCATCTACAAGCTCGCTAGCTCGTTAGCTTGTAGATCTACTATTTTCAATAGGGGGTCCGTGGCCAAATACCTTATCATTTTGGGTGTCCTTCACATGAAAAAAAGTTTGAGCACCACTGACATAGAAACCTTTTTTTTTAACCTTAAGGATTTGAAATATTATAAGATATTTCATGATTTTTCAAAAATAGCAGATCTACAAGCTCGCAGCGAGTGCAGCGCTGCAAGCTTGTAGATCTGCTATTTTTCAATAGTTAAAGCACGAAATACACGTGGGACTGAGTTACTAGGGCCCAAGGTGGAGGGGACTTAACTATTTTAAAAATAGGAGATATACAAGCTCAGATCTACAAGCTCGCAGCACGGCACAGAGTGCCGCACTGCGCGCTTGTAGATCTGCTATTTTTGAAAAGTTGTGAAAATGTGTGCAAATCTTTGAATTAATGTATTTTTAAGCGAACATTTGTAACTAGGGGTGTAACGATATAGTAACGGTATCGAAATATCGTTTTTAACTTAAAAAAACAAACTATATCGAAATGAAAACAGCTAAAATCGAATCGTATCGTTTTATTTTGTATCGTATCGAATCGGCAATACAAAGAATCGATTGTATCGATACTACCTACTTGTGCATTGTATTTAGCATTTTTAAGAAGAAAAAATGAAAAGGAGGGGTTTAATTACTTTTCCTTTCCATATACTACACTGGTCTATGGATAAATGTGTGTAATCTCTGGGTTCATGTCAAGGTGCAGGTTTGTCAACATACAATGTCCATGTATTTGGCAGATAATCACTGTGTTTACTTATTTATATCCATAATAATACATGTTTCCCTTAAAACCTGCACTATCCACACCTTTCACACAGATTTAATTTCTTTGCTAAATAGTTACTATATCGATTTTAAATCATTGCATCGAATCGTATCATATTGCCATGAATGAACCAATATCGTCCATGTATCGTATCGTCAACCGTGTATCGTGATATGTATCGAATCTCTATTAAAATGTATCGTTACACCCTTATTTGTAACTCAAAATTTGCTTCTGGGGGGTCCCTGGAACTAAATATTTTGACATGGGGGGGTCCGTGGCCAAATACCATATCGTTTTGGGGATCCTTCACATGAAAAAAGTTTGAGCACCACTAGAAACTCTTTTTTTTTTTTTTTAAACCATAGAAGGTTTGAAATATTCAAAGATATTTCATGATTTTTCAAAAATAGCAGATCTACAGCGCGTCACTGAGTGCCGTGCTGTGAGCTTGTAGATCAGCTATTTTCAATAGGGGGTCCATGGCCAAATACATATAATTTTGGGGGTCCTTCACATGAAAAAGTTTGAGAACCACTGAAATAGAAACTTTTTTTTATGTTTGATTTTTTTAACCTTAGAATTTTTCATGATTTTTCAAAAACAGTCTTTTCAAAAATAGCAGATCTACAAGCTCACAGCGCGGCACCGAGTGCCATGCTGTGAGCTTGTAGATCTGCTATTTTTTTCCGGTGCCGCGCTGTGAGCTTGTAGATCTGCTATTTTTGAAAAGACGTGAAAATGTGTGCAAATCTTTGAACAAATTTGTAACTAAAATTTTGCTTCTGGGGGGTCCTTGGAACTAAATATTTTGACAAGGGGGGTCCATGGCCAAATACCATATCATCTACAAGCTCGCTAGCTCGTTAGCTTGTAGATCTACAATTTTCAATAGGGGGTCCGTGGCCAAATACCTTATCATTTTGGGTGTCCTTCACATGAAAAAAAGTTTGAGCACCACTGACATAGAAAACTTTTTTTTTAACCTTAAGGATTTGAAATATTATAAGATATTTCATGATTTTTCAAAAATAGCAGATCTACAAGCTCGCAGCGAGTGCAGCGCTGCAAGCTTGTAGATCTGCTATTTTTCAATAGTTAAAGCACGAAATACACGTGGGACTGAGTTACTAGGGCCCAAGGTGGAGGGGACTTAACTATTTTAAAAATAGGAGATATACAAGCTCAGATCTACAAGCTCGCAGCACGGCACAGAGTGCCGCACTGCGCACTTGTAGATCTGCTATTTTTGAAAAGTTGTGAAAATGTGTGCAAATCTTTGAATTAATGTATTTTTAAGCGAACATTTGTAACTAGGGGTGTAACAATATAGTAACTGTATCGAAATATCGTTTTTAACTTAAAAAAACAAACTATATCGAAATGAAAACAGCTAAAATCGAATCGTATCGTTTTATTTTGTATCGTATCGAATCGGCAATACAAAGAATCGATTGTATCGATACTACCTACTTGTGCATTGTATTTAGCATTTTTAAGAAGAAAAATGAAAAGGAGGGGTTTAATTACTTTTCCTTTCCATATAGCTACACTGGTCTATGGATAAATGTGTGTAATCTCTGGGTTCATGTCAAGGTGCAGGTTTGTCAACATACAATGTCCATGTATTTGGCAGATAATCACTGTGTTTACTTATTTATATCCATAATAATACATGTTTCCCTTAAAAACCTGCACTATCCACACCTTTCACACAGATTTAATTTCTTTGCTAAATAGTTACTATATCGATTTTAAATCATTGCATCGAATCGTATCATATTGCCATGAATGAACAAATATCGTCCATGTATCGTATCGTCAACCGTGTATCGTGATATGTATCGAATCTCTATTAAAATGTATCGTTACACCCTTATTTGTAACTCAAAATTTGCTTCTGGGGGGTCCCTGGAACTAAATATTTTGACATGGGGGGGTCCGTGGCCAAATACCATATCGTTTTGGGGATCCTTCACATGAAAAAAGTTTGAGCACCACTAGAAACTTTTTTTTTTCTTTTTTTTAAACCTTAGAAGGTTTGAAATATTCAAAGATATTTCATGATTTTTCAAAAATAGCAGATCTACAAGCTCACAGCGCGTCACTGAGTGCTGTGCTGTGAGCTTGTAGATCAGCTATTTTCAATAGGGGGTCCATGGCCAAATACATATAATGTTGGGGGTCCTTCACATGAAAAAGTTTGAGAACCACTGAAATAGAAACTTTTTTTTATGTTTGATTTTTTTAACCTTAGAATTTTTCATGATTTTTCAAAAACAGTCTTTTCAAAAATAGCAGATCTACAAGCTCACAGCGCGGCACCGAGTGCCATGCTGTGAGCTTGTAGATCTGCTATTTTTTTCCGGTGCCGCGCTGTGAGCTTGTAGATCTGCTATTTTTGAAAAGACGTGAAAATGTGTGCAAATCTTTGAACAAATTTGTAACTAAAATTTTGCTTCTGGGGGGTCCTTGGAACTAAATATTTTGACAAGGGGGGTCCATGGCCAAATACCATATCATCTACAAGCTCGCTAGCTCGTTAGCTTGTAGATCTACTATTTTCAATAGGGGGTCTGTGGCCAAATACCTTATCATTTTGGGGGTCCTTCACATGAAAAAAAGTTTGAGCACCACTGACATAGAAAACTTTTTTTTTAACCTTAAGGATTTGAAATATTATAAGATATTTCATGATTTTTCAAAAATAGCAGATCTACAAGCTCGCAGCGAGTGCAGCGCTGCAAGCTTGTAGATCTGCTATTTTTCAATAGTTAAAGCACAAAATAAACGTGGGACTGAGTTACTAGGGCCCAAGGTGGAGGGGACTTAACTATTTTAAAAATAGGAGATATACAAGCTCAGATCTACAAGCTCGCAGCGTGGCACTGAGTGCCGCACTGCGCGCTTATAGATCTACTATTTTCAATAGGGGGTCGGTGGCCAAATACCATATCATTTTGGGGGTCCTTCACATGAAAAAAGGTTTGAGCACATACATAGAAACCTCTTTTTTTAACCTTAGAAGGATTAAATATTATAAGATATTTCGTGATTTTTTCAAAAATAGCAGATCTACAAGCTTGCAGCGCGGCACTCGGTGCCGCGCTGTGAGCTTGTAAATCTACTATTTTTCAATAGTTAAAGCACAAAATAAACGTGTCACGTTGTGATGAGCTTGTAGATCGGCTGTTTTTAAACATCTGTAAGATAAAATAGAGTTTACGTGTTTAAACTGTTCTTAATTTTGCTGGGGACCCCTGGGGGTCCCCAACTTGTCATGTTGTGGTGAGCTTGTAGATCGGCTGTTTTTAAACATCTGAAAGATAAAATAGAGTTTAAAACTTTACTCATGTTGCTAGGGACCCCCTGGTTTCCCCCTGGAGGACCCCCTGGGGGTCCCCAGACCCCACTTTGAGAAGCAGTGGTGTATTGATGTGTTGTCCTGTTGTGTCATCAGGGATGGACGGTGTCAGTGTGGACGTCCCAGAGACAGACATCCAACAGACATCAAGACAGCTGAGGACACTGAGTGGACCACTGAGCTGCACTCCTCTGAACAGCAAACTGATGCTTATGGATGGTTGAAGTTTGAGGGAGAGGAATACTCCAGACCTGTATACTCCAGACCTGTAAGTGTGTGACTGACAATGTGATCAATGTTCTCTGTGCTTCATGATACTCTGTCTTCCATCATCTGTTTAACATCATTCAGTCAAGAGGAGGTTGTTGTCACTTTAAGGTCCCTGAGGATGATTTCATTCAATCATCCCAATACATAACACACACACATAAGCACACGTACACACAACTGCACACATGCACATGTAACCGTGCACGCATAACCGCACACACACACACACACATGTAACCAAACACACGCACACGCACACGCAACCGTGCACAAGTAACCGCGCACACGTAACCATGCACATGCGCACACACACACACGCACACACACACGCACACACACACACAAACTCCAACTTTAGAACAGACATTAAGGGTAGAAGTGAGTGTGTATTATAAGCCCCGCCCCTCTTGATATGAGAGTTGAGAGTGTATTTATGTTGATCATGTCCATCACTGTCATCTTCTGATTGGTCTCTTTGATCACCTGTAGTTCCTGCGTCTGTCATCACACACTGAACCCTCCCGTGTCTACGACCTGATGACTAGGAGCTGGAGAGATTATGGGTGGCATATGACCCCACCCCCCTTGGTGGTGTCTGTGGTGGGAGGAGACGGAAGGTCAGAGGTCAAACCCTGGGTCCAGGAGGTCATCAGAGAGGGACTGGTCAAAGCCTTGGTTAAAACAGGTGTGTGTGTGTGTGTGTGTGTGTGTGTGTGTGTGTGTGTGTGTGTGTGTGCGTACGCAGTGCGTGTGCTGTAACTTGCGTGTGTGTGCAAGTGCATGCGTGTGTGTGTGTGTGTGTGTGTGTGTGTGTGTGTGTGTGTGTGCGTACGCAGTGCGTGTGCTGTAACTTGCGTGTGTGTGCACGTGCATGCGTGTGTGTGTGTGTGTGTGTGTGTGTGACGTGTGTTTAAAAACCTGAACATGTATTTTCTGTTACTCTGTTACTCCTGTTACTGAACAAACACTCTATAGCAGGGGTCTTCAACAGGGGGTCCGGGACCCCTAGGGGGTCCTCAGAGTTACAACAGGGGGTCCCCCAAATCTTTGAGTGATAGAAAGTTATTTTCTCCTTTTTTATTAACCACTTGAACCCCAGTGTCCATATTCTGAGAACGCTTTGCCAAAAATAGCAGATCTACAAGCTCACAACGCCTCGCACTGCGAGGCGTTGTGAGCTTGTTGATCGGCTATTTTTGGCAAAGCGATTTGGTGTAGAGGGGAAAAAGAGCAGACAAAGTACAGAGTGAAAGGTCAAGTTTACTAAGTATTGACGGTTCAAGTGGTTAAATATCTGAAAACACAAATTGACATGAATCCAAAATACACTGATGATTGTGCTGTCAAACAATGATGAAATCTATGAACAGGTTGTGGGGGTCCCTGCTTCATCTCTCTCTCAACTAAGGGGTCCCTGGCCTGAAAACGTTGATGACCCCTGCTCTATAGCAATGATTACTGTCACAATATAGATCTATTTAACACTGTTACTGAACAAACACTCTATAGCAATGATTACTGTCACAATATAGAGCTATTTAACACTGTTACTGAACACACACTCTATAGCAATGATTACTGTCACAATATAGAGCTATTTAACACTGTTACTGAACAAACACTCTATAGCAATGATTACTGTCACAATATAGAGCTATTTAACACTGTTACTGAACAAACACTCTATAGCAATGATTACTGTCACAATATAGAGCTGTTTAACACTGTTACTGAACAAACACTCTATAGCAATGATTACTGTCACAATATAGAGCTATTTAACACTGTTACTGAACAAACACTCTATAGCAATGATTACTGTCACAATATAGAGCTATTTAACACTGTTACTGAACAAACACTCTATAGCAATGATTACTGTCACAATATAGAGCTATTTAACACTGTTACTGAACAAACACTCTATAGCAATGATTACTGTCACAATATAGAGATATTTAACACTGTTACTGAACAAACACTCTATAGCAATGATTACTGTCACAATATAGAGCTATTTAACACTGTTACTGAACAAACACTCTATAGCAATGATTACTGTCACAATATAGAGCTATTTAACACTGTTACTGAACAAACACTCTATAGCAATGATTACTGTCACAATATAGAGCTATTTAACACTGTTACTGAACAAACACTCTATAGCAATGATTACTGTCACAATATAGAGCTATTTAACACTGTTACTGAACAAACACTCTATAGCAATGATTACTGTCACAATATAGAGCTATTTAACACTGTTACTGAACAAACACTCTATAGCAATGATTACTGTCACAATATAGAGATATTTAACACTGTTACTGAACAAACACTCTATAGCAATGATTACTGTCACAATATAGAGCTATTTAACACTGTTACTGAACAAACACTCTATAGCAATGATTACTGTCACAATATAGAGCTATTTAACACTGTTACTGAACAAACACTCTATAGCAATGATTACTGTCACAATATAGAGCTATTTAACACTGTTACTGAACACTCTATAGCAATGATTACTGTCACAATATAGAGATATTTAACACTGTTACTGAACACTCTATAGCAATGATTACTGTCACAATATAGAGCTATTTAACACTGTTACTGAACACTCTATAGCAATGATTACTGTCACAATATAGAGATATTTAACACTGTTACTGAACACTCTATAGCAATGATTACTGTCACAATATAGAGCTATTTAACACTGTTACTGAACACTCTATAGCAATGATTACTGTCACAATA
Source organism: Nannobrachium achirus (assembly GCF_963921795.1). Classification (NCBI taxonomy): domain Eukaryota; kingdom Metazoa; phylum Chordata; class Actinopteri; order Myctophiformes; family Myctophidae; genus Nannobrachium; species Nannobrachium achirus. The sequence goes on along the minus strand of NC_137825.1, from coordinate 2,999,852 downwards.
TAGAGATATTTAACACTGTTACTGAACACACACTCTATAGCAATGATTACTGTCACAATATAGAGATATTTAACACTGTTACTGAACACACACTCTATAGCAATGATTACTGTCACAATATAGAGATATTTAACACTGTTACTGAACACACACTCTATAGCAATGATTACTGTCACAATATAGAGCTATTTAACACTGTTACTGAACACTCTATAGCAATGATTACTGTCACAATATAGAGATATTTAACACTGTTACTGAACACTCTATAGCAATGATTACTGTCACAATATCAGTGGTGTAAAGTTACTAAGAACATTTACTCAAGAACTTGAGTACAAATTCAAGGTACTTTGACTTTACTGGAGTATTTCCAATTTTCTATATTTTTACTCCACTACATCTCAGAGGATAATATTGTACTTTAACTCCACAACAATTATATGTAGATTTTAGAACACATACTGTACACACAGTAAACCACTTCAGTCCTATTATGTTGGCTATTTGAAAGTAACCGATCTTTTACTCAAGTAATTTCTTTATACCAGACTTTTACTTGTAACTGAGTATTTCTCCATTGCAGTATTGATACTTTTATTTAAAGGGATATTCCACTTTAAAAAAAAACTTTTTGGTCTAATCAGGCTTGTATGAACACCCTGAACAGTTTTTAATTTGCTTCATTCAGTATTTAGATATTTGATGTAAATGTTACCAGGCCCTCCAGCACGCTCAGGCCCCAGGGCCTCTCCCCACACACACCCATTGTATTAGGAAGGTAAAATGAGTCACCAGAAAAAATAATGTGTGTTTTTGATGAATCTATCATGGTTAAAATGAAGTTTGAAGTTACAATGGGTGTGTATGTGGAGAGGGCCTGGGCGTGTTGGAGCTGGTAACATTTACATCAAATATCTAAATACTGAATGAAGCAAATTAAAAACTGTTCAGGGTGTTCATACAAGCCTGATTAGACCTAAAAGTTTTTTTGAAAGTGGAATATCCCTTTAAGTAAAAAGAGTACGGTTTCCATCACTGCACATTAACACTGTTTAACACTGTTACTCTCTATAGCAATGCTGTATCTCTCTCTGTCTCTCTCTCTCTCTCACACACACACACACACACACACACACACACACACACACACACACACACACACACACACACACACACACACACACACACACACACACACACACACACACACAGCTACAGGAAGAGGCCTCCCCTGGATCCTGACAGAAGGCTTTGATGAAGGCGTAGGGAGATGTGTAGGAGAGGCGAGGAGGGGCAACAAGGTCTGGGCGGTGGCGATCTCTCCCTGGGCCGTTGTATACAACAGAGAACATTTGGTCGACCAGGTATTGACACACAAACACTGTTTACACATTCCTCCATCTGATTAATCATCTTCATAAAATGATCATTCTTGCTACAGAACTCTACTATATGTACATCACATTATTAACTGTACTGTACCATACTTTACTCTACTACTGTAATTATGACAAATATAAATAACATAATTATTTATATTTGTCATAATTACAGTAGTAGAGCTGTGGCTGTATGTATAAATATGTGTATATTTGTATATACGGTGTATACATTACTATTTAACTAACTTCCAGATTATGTGTTCCTGTTTTTTTGCTGTTTTTGTTTGTTTTTCTTTTTTTCTTTTTATTTATTTATTTTTTCCTTGACTGCTTTCTTTGCGTTTTTGGCATAAAACTAATGTAACAAGGGTAGGCAAAATAAGCCATGGGCTTCAGCCTAACCCTTTTTGGTCAAAATGAAATGAATATAAATGAAATTAAATTATATTGTAAATCAAAAAGATAATGACCAAATAAAACTATTACTACTACTAATGTATGTCTATCTATCTAGGTCGTCCTCAGACGAGCCCTCCATCGTTGTTTCCAGTCATCTCGGTTCTCCATACATCTGGCCAGCTCATTGGTGTTCTGTGTCCCTACGTCTTCCTTGAGTACGTCCACGTATGTTTTTGTGGGACGTCCTCGCGACCGGTGCCCATGTGTTGGCTCCCACAGTACCAATTTGCTGGCTGGAAGCTCCTGGTGTCTTTGGCAGTGTCCTGCTAGTCTCATTCTTCTGGTGGCAATTGTCTCGCTTACCCTTGGTATTCCCTCATACAGGCTCCTGTTGGTAACATGTGCACTCCTGTTGATGTTGAGTACTGCACGCAACATTCTAGTGTAGCACCCATCTAGAGACTTCTGCAGGGTTGGCTTCAGGGTCCAGCATTCACTGCCATAGAGGAGAACAGACTCCACTGTTGCGAAGAAGAAGCTAAGTTTGGCGGGGGAGGCTAGAGTTCCATACACTGTTCATGCCGTTCAGGGCCCTCCAAGCGAGTGCCTTCCTTACTTTAAGGTCTTTCTCAGTTGAGTCGACCCATGCGCCCAGGTACTTGAAGTCCTTGACTTCCTTCAACACAGCTCCTTCTGTTGTCAGAGGTGAGTGATCAGGTAGGTTATAGGTGATAACCTCAGTTTTCTTAGCATTTAGCCTGAGACCAACTTTGGCACACTCTATCTCCACCCTGTTCAGGAGTTCTTGTGCTTGTTCCATGCTGTCGGAGAGCAGGCTGATGTCGTCCGCATAGTCCAGGTCTGTCAGAACTACTGCGGGATGCCGCCTTGACCTCCTTGGTGTTAGCGTGAAGCCAAGCTCTTGTTCTCGTCCACCTATGGCTTTCCTGAGCGCATAATCTAGAACTATGATGAAGAGGTAGGGGGCTAGGGTGTCTCCTTGCATTACACCAGCTCGGATGTCAAACACCTCACTGCTGCCATCTGGGGTCACCACTTTGGCCCTTGTTCTTGCGTACATGGTCTCGATAGCCCGGAGAATGTTGGGAGGGACATTGTAGGCCTCAAGGATCTTCACCATCTTGCTTCTGTGGATAGAATCAAAAGCCTTTTTGAAGTCAATGAAGCACAGTACAGCTGCTAGGTTGTCCTTTTTCACCTCCTCTATTAATCTCCTTAATGCCAGGATCTGTGCTACGGTTGTTCTCTCCTCTCGAAAACCATTTTGGTTCTCTCTCAGGTGAGGGTCGATGGCATGCCGTATCCTGTTCAGTATCATTCGGTTGAAGACCTTAGCAGTGATACATGTCAGGCTGATGCCTCTGTAGTTGTCTGGCTTTGAGAGGTCCCCAGCTTTAGGCACCGGGATGATGTTAGACAGAGACCATATTTCAGGTTGCTTGTTGTGCTGTAGAGCATTGTTGCAAAAGTCTAGGATGAGGTTGTCTAGGTCGCAGTTCTTCAAGACCTCTGGAGGTATGCCATCCGGCCCAGCGCTTTTTCCCTCTCTCAGGGTGGATTTTGCCCTGGCGAGCTCGCTGATTGTGAAGGGTCCATCGTTGATGTTCAGGCCCTGGAGGACTGCTGGTATATTTTCCTCCACTCCCTCTTCCACTGATGTTCCCAGGAGCCTTTGGAAGTGGTCGAACCATGTTGCCACTCTCTCTTCTGGGCTGTGTCCCTCAACCTGGCCCTCCTTGGCCCTCTTCCGCCCTGTCATCTCATTTATTACCTTCCAGGCCTCCCCGTATTGCCTTTCACCTTGCGCTGCCTGCACTCTTCGCACACTTTCCATCACTTCCTCCCCTTTGATGGTGTCGTAGGTGCTGAAGAGAGACTGTTTGGCTTCGTTCAGTGTCTCGCGACCCTCCTCTGTTGGCTCACGCTCAAAGTTGAGTCGTGCTTCCTCCATCCTGCCTCGTGCTGCTACAACCTTCGGATGTCTGGACCGTGGTGGTGCTCTTACTCTGTTCAACACTGGTACGCACAGTCTGGTCGCCTCCTCATTCGCTGTGATGAATCTCCCATATTCACGGCTGGGCTCCTCTCCCCTATCAAGCTGCCGAAAGCGCTTCCTGACTTCCTCCGTGTACCTGGTTTGAAGGCCCGGATTGGTCGTGAATGCCTTCCAGTCATGCCGAATCTTGGGGCTTGGCTTGGGGACCCTGAGGCTCAGTCGCACCCTCATGGAGACCACACGGTGATCAGAGCCTACAGAGCTGAACGTGCTGTATGGCTCAGCGTTCAGGATGGAATTCCTCCACTTTTGCCTCACTAGGATATAGTCCAACTGATGTATGTACTGATATTAAATGTCCTGTTTATTATGTTACTGCCACTCTCTAATAATAATAAATACTGAGATTACAATGTGATATCATTGTTTTTGATGATGGTGGGCAATATAATCGATATGGCAATACATCACGATAGTTTATTTGCCAATACTGTATCGATACTTGAGGCCGTAGTATCGCGATACTTTGAGGAAAATAAAATCTGTTCCCATGCATAGGAACCAATGGTAGAAGTCTGGTCCTGACACTCTGCTGCCTCTAGATCAGGGGTTCCCAAACTGTTTTGTCTCAGGACACCCCATAAATATTTGTTTTTATCCGAGGCACCCCTACATTATAATTTTCACTCCCAGCACCTTATATTTATAGCATATTGTCTTTGTCTGGTGGAAACCGTGTATGTCCAAAACCGTTAGTTTTGTATTTATCATCTATAAAATATACTAAACTAGTGAAAACAGCCGATCTACAAGCACACAACGCCTCGCAGCGCGAGGCGTTGTGTGCTTGTAGATCAGCTGTTTTCACTAGTTTTGTGCGACAGTCTTGTATGATGAAGCAGGGCTTTACTTTACCAAAAGACGTACACGTTTGAAACTTGGAGATACGAGGTTTCTGCCCAACAGTGACGATATTTTAGTGATTATGTTGCGAGGAAAACGTTGAGATAATAGCCATTTTGGTTAGAACTGACTGAAAATAACGTTGTACTTTTGTACGTTTAAAATGATACTAAGTATTTTTTCAAGTGTCCAAATAAATCCCAAATATTATCAAATGATCTCGCGGCACCCCTGGACTGCCGTCGCGGCACCCCAGGGTGCCCCGTCACCCACTTTGAAAACCCCTGCTCTAGATGTCGCTGTACTATAGTAGCTACTTCCTCTTCCCATGGTTCAGTGAGTGAGGTCTCTCGAGAAAATGGCTCTGAACGACACAAACAACAACATTAGAGCAGCGTCTTCAGCTTTTTAAGCTGATATATCGCAATAGTATCGCATCACAAAGATTCGCAATATATCGTGATACTATTGCATCGTGACCCAAGTATCATGATACGTTTTGCATTGCGAGATTCTTGCCAATATCCACCCCTAGATTTTGACAATGTGAATTTTTAGTTTAGTAAATATTGACCCCTTTTTGAATTAAATATACTCACAACTTCCTGTGTAGGATCCATATGGAGTCATATGGACTCTCTGCCACCCCCCCCCCCCATCTTGGACTGACCAGAAACACCTGGATAACAACAGTACTACTAGTAATGTCTACTATTACATAACTACACACATTAATAGATGTAATTCCTGTTTTCTTCCATCTCAGGGATACTATCGTCGGTACTCTGTTGAGAACAGAACCAGTGCCTCCTGTTGTCTGGAGAAGAACCATGATCAGTTCCTGCTGGTGGATGATGGGAGAGAAGGTCACAGAGGAGGAGAGAAGAACTTCTGGGTCAAGTTCAAGGAACACATCTCCACACGACACATCGAGGGTAAGAGATGGTGGACGTTGATGATTTGTTTTAGTGGAATTAACACCGTATCAAAAGGTGAATTTAAAATAAAAAATAAAATTGTCATTTTATTTTCTTACAGACAGCAGCAGCATTACCGTTCCTGTCCTCTGCATGCTCATATCAGGAGAGTTATCCATGCTGGAGGTACAATCACTGCTTCTTTTTTTTTATAATTTTTATCCCACAATTTTGTAACCCATTTTTTCACCCAGTGCTAATTGCCTATGTAATCCTGGGCTCTGCTCTCCCTCTGCCGCGCCTGGGGAGACAACGGACTGACCTCATGCTTCCTTCTATGCATGAGGAGTCCAAGTTGCTTCTTTTCACCTGACAGTGGAGATTTCCCTGGTTTGGACGTAGCGCGTGGAAGGAACACGTTATTCCAACCAGTTCCTTTCCCCTCCATCAGGCGCCCTGGCTGGCCAGGGGGAGGCATTATTGAGACCAGGATTACGTGCATGTTTTTGTGAGGGTATCAACCCTAGGAGACACGGGGAGAACATGCAAACTCCACACAGAAAGGCCCTATCGCCAACCCCACCTAGGGTGTGGGCGCTGATGACGCGGAGGAGGAACACGCCGCCAGCGCCCACAGCGTCCCCCGGCGGGAATCGAACCCAGGACCTTCTGGCTGTGAGGCGAAGCGCTAACCACTGCGCCACCGTGCCCCACTGCTTCTTAATACTATAATATCATTCATCCAATATCATTTACATTACAATGATTGTAAAGAGTATAAGTTCACTTTCATGAGCCAGGAGACTTATAAGAGTAATATTAGTTTTTATCTTTGTCATAGCTGCTTATTTATTATCATCATAGCCACTGGTATTTACCTTGGTATTTAACAACTCCAGCTTGTCTGTGTCCTATAATCTATATGTATAACACTGACAACAGATGAACCAATAACCAGAAATTACTTCTCATTTATTTATTCATTGGAAGAATGTAAACAAATAACTAGGCTGCAATAGTAGTAGAAGAGGCAAAGTTTACATAATTAGTATTCATATATAAGTAGCCTACCTACGCTCTCTGTCTGTCTGTCTGTCTGTCTGTCTGTCTGTCTGTCTGTCTGTCTGTCTGTCTGTCTGTCTGTCTGTCTCTCTCTCTCACACACACACACACAGACAGACAGACATGACATGAATATATTTTTGTTATAATGAGCGGAATTGGAAAGATATGGTTTTAATAAAGCTTTTACAATAACATCTCTCTCTCTCTCTCTCTGTCCTCTCTCTCTCTCTCTCTCTCTCTCTCTCTCTCTCTTCTCTCTCTCTCTCTCTCTCTCTCTCTCTCTCTCTCTCTGTCTTTCTCTCTCTGTCTCTCTTTGTCTCTCTCTGTCTCTCTCTCTTTGTATTTCTTTCTCTCTCTGTCTCTCTTTGTCTTTCTCTCTCTCTCTCTCCCTCTCTTTCTCTCTCTCTCCCTCTCTCTCTCTCTCCCTCCCTCTCTCTCTCTGTCTCTCTCTCTCTCTGTCTCTGTCTCTCTCTCTCTCTCTCTCTCTCTCTCTCTCTCTCTCTTTCTCTCTCTCTCTCTCTCTCTCTCTGTCTTTCTCTCTCTGTCTCTCTTTGTCTCTCTCTGTCTCTCTCTCTTTGTATTTCTCTCTCTCTGTCTCTCTTTGTCTTTCTCTCTCTCTGTCTCTCTTTGTCTTTCTCTCTCTCTCTCTCTCTCTCTCTCTCTCTCTCTCTCTCTCTCTCTCTCCATATCTTCATCAGAGGGTGGATCTGTCTCTGAAGAGCGCCACACCCTGGTTGGTGCTGGCAGGTTCAGGAGGTGTGGCTGACCTCTTGAGTGACATCTTGGAGAACCAATCACCTGCCTCTGCTGCCACTGATGTTGTTAGAGTGACAGAACTGGTCCAGAAACACTTCCCTTCTGAAGCCCTGACAGATCAACTTGTTGAACAGGTAAGAGCAGTGATGAGGCTGAACCTGTAGCCAATCAGGGAGATTATTATTGGAAATCAGAGCAGAGCCTGGTGGCTTATCACGTGAAGCGGTAATCTGAATATTTAGTTGTCAGTGACATTGAGGTAACTCGAATCCCGCAAAGCATTGTGGGAAATGGATTAGTTTTTTTTTAGAGACTTTGAAGATGCACGTGTGATGCAGAACGCATCTGTGGGAACGCGGCCTCGGTGCGACAGGGAGTTTATTCCACAGTTTGAGGGCCAGGAGGGCGAACTGTCTAGGATGAGTGGATTTTTGACCAGCATCCCTGTGTTGGCTGATCTGAGTGAACGGGTGAGGTTGTAGGGGTTGATCAGGTTTTGGAGGTATGGAGGAGCCGTACCTTTGGCTGCTTTGAAGGTCAGCATCAGTGTTTTGTATTCTATGCGGGCCACAACCGGGAGCAAGTGGAGGGAGCGGAGAAGGGGGGAGACATGGGAGAATCTTTGCTGGTTGAAGACCAGTCGTGCCGCGGTATTTTGGATCAGTTGGAGAGGCTTAAGTGCACATGCTGGGAGACCAGTGAGGAGAGAGTTACGATAGTCAAGTTTTGATATGACAGATATCTGGATGAGGAGCTGGGCTGACTCCTGGGTGAGGAAAGGTCTGATTCTACGGATGTTATAGAGTGTGAACCTACAGGACCGGGTGACTGATGCAATGTGTGCCTTGAATGATAGCTGGCTGTCCATGACCACACCAAGGTTTCTAGCAGCAGGAACCGAAGTCACCAATGCATTATGTATGGAAATAGTGAGATCTTGCGTGGGGAGCTCTGTCTTGTTTGGGTTCAGCTTGAGGTGGTGGTCAGAGTGAATGGATCGGGTCGGCGAGTGGTGGCTGGGTGCAGCCTGTTTGCATCCGTGTGCGTTCTGTGCGCACACAGGTGTCCTGCACACTCAGTGGTTTACTGGTGTCACTTAAAAATTGTCATTCATTTTCCCCATAGACTTTTACAAAAATATTTATAACAATTATGTTAAGCCTAGAACCAAGCCATCCAGGATTGCAGTGAATCATGACCATAACACCTTTGATCCTATGTGAAAATATATTTTAATATTAAATTATTTGATATACTACATTTAACTCAGTTACTGCCAATTAAATATGCCCTCGAGTGGCATTATTGCCATAAAATCTCCATAGACTCCCATGTAATTTATAGTGCACAGATCATGCACGCCCATGCACAGATCATGCACCATGTTTGTGCAGGCTGTTCACAGCTTTCAAACAAAAAAATCAGATTGGAAATCCGTTCAGGCATTCTTGAGAAAATAGCCATTGTAGCTGCCCCTCAGTTTGAAAAGATGACAAAGTGGATGGTCTCAACGGGTGTATTTATTTTGAAACTTCTCACATGGATGAAGCTCGTCAACACCGTGAAAACTGTATAAATTAGAATAAATATGACAAAATTAGATTACAAATCATTCCATAATTTCACAGTTTCACAATCAATAAAATCAAATGCATTTCAATCCCTTTCAATGTTTCAACAATAAAATCAGTGCATTTCAAATCAATGACCTTTCAATAACTCAAATTCAACAATAAGATAATTCAATTATACTGCAGTGATTTCAAACTCATTTTAAATAGGATACAATTGATCAAAGCAAAGAAAGGAATGTAACAATAACTCAAAACATGAAATATCAAACAAATACGATTAAACTCCCAAAGTAAATCAAATATGAAGCTAAACAATCAAATTACCTCACTCCGCTAACTGGGGGATGCTAATTCGGTACATAAAGCCATCATGGAACTTCAGTGCTCCAAACAAGGCACAGCATTGCAGCAGGTACTGTGGACAATATTAACCATTTCAATCAACTGTTTCAACATTACTTCAACTGCTTCAATATAACTTCAAATGATTCTTAAAGTTGGTGCATACAAGCCAAACATTTCATACCTTAGCATGATGTGCTCAAACCCATGCTGCTGTGCTTCCACCTGTCTCACTTGGGTCTGCTGGGTTTGTGACTGAGTGAATCTATGGGGCTCTCAACTATAAGGGTTCTGGAGTGTGGTGAGGAGGGGGGCAACTGACAGGAAGTATCAAAATAAAGGCCCGGACGTAACAAAATAAAGCAAACTAAATAATCAAAGAAAACAACAAATAACTTCAAAATAAAGAAATAATTGAAGTTAAAAGACACAAGTGTCACCGACACTTACACTCTCACCAATCATGTTATAAATCAAAGCATAACATGATTCAGAAATTGTCAAAAGGTTTGAGGATAAATCTTATGTTAGTCTTTCAGGGTGGTTGCCAAGAAACCAACATTAATGCTGTACTTATCCTCGATATGTTCATAATGGCAGGTACTAGCTCTATGGTCCCAAACAATATGCCTCCAGACATAACACAAGTCCCTTTGGTTGGAATTATCTAGATTCTTTACACCAGGATTGGGCCGTGTCTGGACATCTGGCTTATAATGGACTGGACCCAAGGGTTGGTTGCTCATCGACTGTTTGTGTTCCTGGGATTGAGGAGGACCGGGGCCTGTGGCTTCAAACGGAACTGGTGGAACTATGGTGATATTCTTCATCTCAGCTGGTGGGGGGAAGGCCGGATTAGGAGTTGCATGGCTCCCTTCAATGGTTCCTGGTCTCCACAGAAAGCGCTCTTTGGGTGGTTGAGTTTTTGGAACTGGTTTCTTCCTTCTCTTTTTAACCGATTTCTTCCTTCTCTTTTTCTGCTCCAGTGTACGTTTAACTAAGTGAGTGGCTTTACTCATAAAACTGCTTTTGCTCACTTCCTGGCAGGTGTCCAAGTCACTCTCATGCGCTTTGGACTGTTGTGAGCTGTCTATTACATTTACATTTAATTCTTCTTTCTGCCTGATGTCATCACTGAGAGGCTGCACCAGGTGAGCATCTTCTTGCATAACACCATTTTCATTATTTTCTGGTTCTGGGAAGGTTAGCACATCGGTAGAGGCCGAGGGTGGAGTTGGCATCTCTATTACTGCAATTCGATCCATGTACTTCTGGTTCTTCTGATCAGCTGGGCCATCTGTGGAAGTGGACTTACTCTCCATTTCTCCCACCGTCACAATTTCTCCCACCATCTCCTGACTTGAAGGGCCACGTAGGGAAATTGTCTCTGTCGCCATCTCCTCCACCATCTCCTTTTCTCCGTCCTCACTCTCGTGCCTCCTCTCAACCATGGTTTCCATCCTTTTATGCACCAGGTCGCACAGCTCTGTGGTAATGATGATACAGGCATCCATTTTCTTAGTAATTTCTGGACTAGCCGTGCAGTTACTTTGAATCAATTCATAAAGCTCACTTGTTGCATTATGTTGAATGCGAATACTTTGCTTCATCTTGTGAAGGTCCTCTTCTGAACAAAGTGTCCTTAAAGCCATTCTAACTTTTCTTGCCATCTCCATCCAGGCCTTATAAGCCTCTGTGAAACCCCCTCCATATTTCTTTACTTCCGCTTCCTGCATTTTCTGTTTATTGACTATTCCCTCTTCAAAATTGATGGGCTGCTGCATACTGACTCATCTCATCAGGGGTAGACATTTGTTTGCGTCTTTACTTCGTTTTTGTTGTTTGACCACTTATAATACTTTGGGGTACATTTAGTCTGGGTTTCTACATTTTCTTTACTTAACCGTTAACGAAGCCCCACAGACTACCACTTTAACCCCCAAAGGAATTCTGTCAAAACAAAACCAATAATTTGCAACTTACAAATGTACCCTTTAATAATCTCTTCATCTATGCATCAATGCAGCTTAAATAGTTCCAACTTTTGACATTAAATCCCTTGGGCATGTGCAGCATTACCTTTAACAGAAACTACATTAGTTTCACCCTTTTAGTTTAATTCATTTTTACCCTTTTTTTTCTTTTTCTTTTTTAAATATTTTTCAATGTAGGCCTACTGTCCTTTAAGTGACCTTTCTTTGGTGGTGTGAGACAAACTTGATGGTGGGTTGATGACTTGAAGCAAGATGGCTGTAGACAAAGTGTTGGTGCCGACGTTGCGTGGCTTCTGCGATGAGTTTTCACTGTAGCTGCCCCTCAGTTTGAAAAGATGACAAAGTGGATGGTCTCAACGGGTGTATTTATTTTGAAACTTCTCACATGGATGAAGCTCGTCAACACCGTGAAAACTGTATAAATTTGAATAAATATGACAAAATTAGATTACAAATCATTCCATAATTTCACAGTTTCACAATCAATAAAATCAAATGCATTTCAATCCCTTTCAATGTTTCAACAATAAAATCAGTGCATTTCAAATCAATGACCTTTCAATAACTCAAATTCAACAATAAGATAATTCAATTATAATGCAGTGATTTCAAACTCATTTTAAATAGGATACAATTGATCAAAGCAAAGAAAGGAATGTAACAATAACTCAAAACATGAAATATCAAACAAATACGATTAAACTCCCAAAGTAAATCAAATATGAAGCTAAACAATCAAATTACCTCACTCCGCTAACTGGGGGATGCTAATTCGGTACATAAAGCCATCATGGAACTTCAGTGCTCCAAACAAGGCACAGCATTGCAGCAGGTACTGTGGACAATATTAACCATTTCAATCAACTGTTTCAACATTACTTCAACTGCTTCAATATAACTTCAAATGATTCTTAAAGTTGGTGCATACAAGCCAAACATTTCATACCTTAGCATGATGTGCTCAAACCCATGCTGCTGTGCTTCCACCTGTCTCACTTGGGTCTGCTGGGTTTGTGACTGAGTGAATCTATGGGGCTCTCAACTATAAGGGTTCTGGAGTGTGGTGAGGAGGGGGGCAACTGACAGGAAGTATCAAAATAAAGGCCCGGACATAACAAAATAAAGCAAACTAAATAATCAAAGAAAACAACAAATAACTTCAAAATAAAGAAATAATTGAAGTTAAAAGACACAAGTGTCACCGACACTTACAGCCATTATGTTTTCTTCAGATGTAAACAAACATGGCTGCCATGTTTGAAAGATGGGGTTGTATGGGGGGTGGAACATGCAAAATCACGATTGAAATCATGTTTACTAGATTTAATGGGGTCCAAAAAAAAAAAAAAAAAAAAAACATTTTTTTTTTCCTAAGTAAAAGTCGCCCAAAGTCGCTTGGCAGGTAAGTCCATAGTGAGAAAGTTGCTCTAAAAGTCGTTTGGCACTGTATGAGTTAATAACCCTTTGTTTAGCGATTTTCAAAATGTTCTTTTCATAGAAACAAAGGTTTTCACTGCCATTCTGGATGGCTTGGTTCGAGGCTTAACATAATTGTAATAAATATTTTTGTAAAAGTCTATGGGGAAAATGAATGACGATTTTTAAGTGACACCAGTAGACCACTTCCGCTGTGATGCTCTATGTCCAGATTTGTGACAAACATGACAGGTGGATTTTTTAGCAAGGCAGCTTTCATCTTTACTACGTTGTTTTTTGCCACATTTCTATTCATTTCCCCACGTTCTGTCTTTTGGCCCACTCTGTGGTTAGACTATAGGGACTTGTAGCTAGGGTTGGGGACGGTAACCGTCGTACCGCCGTATCGCGGTATACCGCGGTGTTAGGGTTCTTACCGCAGTCAAAAAAGACAAAAAATAGGCTATTTTTAATTGAGAACGAGCGAGTTTTAAAATGGGTGAGAAACGAGGACCGCATGCACTCCATGCCGCTCTCGGCCGCCTACCACATGTTTGGAAGCTCAGGCTTTTACGTCAGATTCGGAGACACAGACCTGCACTGCACTGGGCAGCAGCCTCGTAGTCTGCTATTGGAGTAGCGTTAACTTTCTCTATAATCCACATGACACAAGTATGTTTATACATACATTGTGGCAGTTTCTTTTTTATTCATACGGGCCGGGCGCGAGCCGCGAGGACTAAAAACGAAAATGAAACTAGCTTTTACTTTTTCCACCACGTCGCTGACTCCAATTGCAGCAGCGCGTTCTGCCCCGTTGGTGATTTTACTACCTTTTGTGTCAAGTCTTGTAACTAAAACCTGTCACTCAATCAATGCAATTTGAGACGTGAGTTTACAGAATCACTGTACACGATCTACTCGTCTCTCATCTGGTTGTTGTTCACACACCGCGTACTGTGTCTGAAAAGCCCAGTAGCCTACGTTACCCGACAGTGCACAGATCTACAAGCTCAGAACGTGTTGAGGATGCGACGTGTTGTGAGCTTGTAGATCTGCTCCTTTCAAAGCCAGACCTGCTGTGCTGTATGGGGAAGTAGGCTATAACTCGGGCAGTCGGACTGTGGAGCGGCGAATTTTGGGAAGATGATGGCAATATTTTGGCCAATCGCCGAACCTTAATTAATAGATATGGGGATGCGGTAATTACCGCAATACTGTCGGTAATGGGAAGACGATAACCGCGATAACAAAATGTCCATACCGCCCCCACCCTGCTTGTAGCTCTGCTTAGTGACTTCATGCACTGCCTCTCCCTGCATGTTGACATGCGTAGCAATCTCTTCAGCCTCTTCGTCTGTACAGTCTGAGATAATGTCAAATCTCGCATCAATTGCAGCTTACATAACACTTCTTTGTCCAGCATCCCAACAACAATCCGGTCCTGGATATTCTCTCCTCGGATTGCGCCAAAGTCAGACAGGTCATATAAAGCCCTTATGAAGCTCTCTGCTTTCTCCCCTGGCTTCTGAACACGCTGGTGAAAACAACATTAGCGCGGGAAGTTGGGGTGCTGGGGGGCGCTCCCCTTTCCCCAGGAGCTGCCGCTTCTGGCTCGCTTCAAGGCTTGTCGGGCCCCACCCCTGGGGTATCATAGTCAAATACATTTCACTGTAAAAATATACGTATAAACATACAATACTACTATATAATACACACATACACATAAATATACACACACAACTCACTCACACACACACACACACACACACACACACACACACACACACACACACACACACACACACACACACACACACACACACACACACACACACACACAACAAAACACATGACATACATACTTACACACACGCACGTACACACACACACACACACACACACACACACACACTCTCTCTCTCACACACACACACACACACACACACACACACACACACACACACACACACACACACACACACACACACACACACACACACACACACACACCCAGACTCACATACAGTAATAATAATAATAATAATAATAAAACTTTATTTGTATAGCACCTTTCATGACATGAAATGCAGCTCAAAGCGCTTTACAGAGCAGAAAATGAAGCACAAGTGCTTAACAGAGAAACAGTAAAAAAAAATAAAAAATACAGAATAAAAAGAAATAATTAAAATTATTACAATTAAGCAGAGAAATAACAATTTCAGAACAGTGCGGACGTCAATTAGCAGCACAGGGATTTAAAAATTTAGCTAAAAGCAAGAGTAAAGAAATAGGTCTTGAGCTGTGCTTTAAAGCTATCCACAGAGGCTGCCTGTCTTAGGTGTAGTGGGAGTTTATTCCAAGCTGTCGGTCCGTAGAAGCAGAAAGCTGCTTCACCATATTTTTTATATTTCATTGTTGGCGCCTCAAGTAGGTCTGCACTAGAGGACCTGAGTGGGCGGGTTGGAACATATCTATGCAGGCAGTCATAGAGGTACGAAGGTGCCAGACCATTTAGAGCTTTATAAACAAGTAAAAGTATTTTAAAATCAATCCTAAAAACAACCGGGAGCCAGTGTAGCGACGCTAAGACTGGAGTAATATGTTCTCTTATCTTAGTTTTAGTTAAAACTCTGGCTGCCGCATTTTGAACAAGTTGTAGTCTGTCAGTTGTTTTCTTTGGCAGACCAGAGAGAAGTGCGTTGCAGTAATCCAGCCGAGAGAAAACGAAAGCGTGGATCAGCGTTTTTGCATCGTTCAGCGACAGATAAGCTCTAATTAATGTGTGTATTAAAATTGAATTCAGCATCAATGATCACCCCCAGGTTCTTTACAGAGGTGTTACTTTCTTTAGCCAAGTTACCAAGTCTACTTATTATTGATTCTCTTTGGGCAGTAGAACCAATTATGAGAACTTCTGTCTTGTCCTCATTTAGCTTGAGAAAGTTCTCACTCATCCAGCATTTTATGCTAGACACGCACGTCAGCAATGGGTCTAGAGCACAGGGGTCATCCGGAGCCACCGAAAGGTACAACTGGGTGTCATCAGCATAGAAATGGAAATTCACACCGTGAGCGGAAATAAGTAGATACACATATACAAGCGACCGTCAGGTCACATGTATACACAAAGAGGGCTGTAACTGGCATTCATGTTGATGGGATGAGTGTAGACATACTGTCAAGTCACACTCTGACTCTGGCTCCAAAAGGACACAAGGACGCAACTCAGATTTCCAAACTCAAATCAACTCTTTATTTTCCAACTTTTCTTGAATTGTTGGCTTCATTCGTTGATTGGTCTGGGTCAATAATCAGTAATCAGGTTGTTAACCTTCGAATACAGAAAGAAACATTGGTTATCAACATGTAATTTACAACAAATTATAGCATTTCTTCTAAACACTGGTTTTAAACAACGATTTCAAAAGTCAACTTAAATGTCTTAAATAAGTAAGCTTTTAAAACGGTTAAGTATTTAAACGGTAAGTATTTAAGATATTAACCTTTTAAACAGTATTTAAGCTTTTAAACAGTATTTAAGCTTTTAAACAGTATTTAAGCTTTTAAACAGTATTTTATTTAAAGGTAAGTATTATTTAAAGGTAAGTAAGGTAATTCAAAGTGTTTAAGGTAAAGGTAAGTAATTAAGTATTTAAATGTTTTACCTTTTAGACTTTAAGTCAATTAGGTTAAGGTTTTAGACATTAAACCAATTAAATGTTTTCTGGCACATGTTTTCAAACAGTAAGGTTAAATTCTAACACTCTAAACAAACTGTTTTACAAACCATTTACTAAGTCACTTAAATGTTTAGACTAAATAATACCAGTTTGCTAAATCACTCAATGTTTAAACATTCATTATTTTAAGTCAACATTTTTAATACATGTTTTCAATTAAATCCATTTAAGGAATAAACATAAATAGCTGATCTACGAGCTTGTACATCTGCCCCTTTTCACTTGGCACTTTGAACCTTTTAACATGGCAATTCCAAATAAGTAAGCTTTTAAATGAGCATTTTTAACTTCCAATTGTTTTTATACTTTTAGCATTTTAAACGAAATAGCCCATTTCAGCCCTTTGAGCATAGAAAAGCCCTTTAAATGGAAAAGGATAACTGATCTGAGCTTGGAGATCGGACTTTGTCAATGACATTACTTTTAAACTTAACCTTTTACATTTTAAATCTTCTTAATGTTAAACATTTCAGCTTTTAACCTTTTAACCCTTTAAACTCTTAACTTAAAGCACAAAGGGGCTTTCAAAGCTAAATGAAAGCAATGCTGCAATGTCAGGCAAACAAATTAAACCCCAGCAGCCAAACATGAACACATTCAAGCAGCATTTAAACATTACAAAGTAGATAAACATTTTGACCAACCATTGGTGTCTTTGGGCTGAATTCAGTTGAGTGGAACTTGGTATTTGGTCTGTGAAGCCTATCCCTCTCTAGAGCTTCTGCTCCCTGGGGATTGTTTGCCTGAATGCTCATTCACCTCCACTCCTTTTCAGGTGCTCCCAATTAGGTGGGCGGCCATTTTGCTGCTGTATTCTGGGAAGTGTAGTTCTCTTCCTCTGCTGAGTTTGGACTTCACACCTCCCACTTGAGCTCCTGGTTTTCTAAACCCAGAGAGCTCACACAGTCTTATCTTCTTCTTTCCTCTTCAACCCAGCACTCTTCTCCTCACCTCTGTCTTGCTCTGGAAGTGCAGGGCTGCTTGTTTTCTTCTTGACCCCAATATCCACTTTCACCCACTTGGGTGCGGTAGCCTCCCACTTTGCCTCATCACTCCCTTCATGAGGGCCAAGCGGGTCCATGGTGGTGAGTTCAAAGGGTGCAGCTGGACAGCTGTCAAACACTTCTTCACCAGTTAGCACACCTAATGTCGCCTGCCACTTTTGTTTTGGAGTCTCACTCTCCTTGGCCTCTAGTGGGGCAGCAGCCTCCACGTCTTCCACAGGGCTTACAGGGCTTATTTTCAGGGCTTCTTCTGGTACTTCGTCACTGTCCACTGTACCTCCGTCACTGTCCTCCAAGTTGACGTCTAGGGCATTTTGGGCGTCATCGTCACAAAGTAAAGGAACCTCCTCCGTAATGATGTCCACCATTTGAGCTGGCGTGGTTTCTTTCTCGCTCTCTGCTCCGGAATCATACTTCCACCTTGCTGTGACAAATTCATATTTCCTCCTTTCCTCAAGCTTGTAGTGGGATCTTCTCAGGGCCTCAAGTCTTCTCTCCACATCTTTCTTTGAGTCCAAAGGGATCCATCTTTTCCATATGGACATTGCTGATATGGCCTCCTTCATCCTCTTGCCCAAGATATTTAGGAACATTTCATATTCTTCATATCCTTCCAAAGTCAGCCAATAATTATTGGCTTCTTCTGCTGCAATGATTGGCATTTCAAGCTCACCCTTGCCATATCTTGACCACAAGTTTGCTTGTACAATGCCTCTTATTTTCACCAGCTTTGTCTCTTCTTCTTTTACAAGGTCTGCCTCTTCCACTGCCACTTCTGCAGCCTGCAGCTTGTAGTCATCATTGACTTTGAGCATTCTTCTGAACCGGTCTGAAAGTTCAGTGAACTCTTCCTTTAATTCAGATTGGAGCATTCTGCTTGCTCTTCTCTCCATATATTCGGCTTGACTGGCGAAGCTGCTTCTTGCAATGGTCCTCTCAAATTTGAGTTGCTTGACCCTCTTCTCCCCGTCATCTCCCGCCATCTTCATCCTCCGCGTCCACAGCTTGTCTCTGGATCCGAAGCCGTTTATCTTCAGGTCCAGGCTGCCCGCAGTGGTCTTCAATCTTCCTCCGCGCCCACAGCTTGTCTGGATCCAAAGCTGTTTATCTTCAGGTCCAGGCTGCCCGCAGTGGTCTTCAATCTTCCTCCGCGCCCACAGCTTGTCTGGATCCAAAGCTGTTTATCTTCAGGTCCAGGCTGCCCGCAGTGGTCTTCAATCTTCCTCCGCGCCCACAGCTTGTCTGGATCCAAAGCCGTTTATCTTCAGGTCCAGGCTGCCCGCAGTGGTCTTCAATCTTCCTCCGCGCCCACAGCTTGTCTGGATCCAAAGCCGTTTATCTTCAGGTCCAGGCTGCCCGCAGTGGTCTTCAATCTTCCTCCGCGCCCACAGCTTGTCTGGATCCAAAGCCGTTTATCTTCAGGTCCAGGCTGCCCGCAGTGGTCTTCAATCTTCCTCCGCGCCCACAGCTTGTCTGGATCCAAAGCCGTTTATCTTCAGGTCCAGGCTGCCCGCAGTGGTCTTCAATCTTCCTCCGCGCCCACAGCTTGTCTGGATCCAAAGCCGTTTATCTTCAGGTCCAGGCTGCCCGCAGTGGTCTTCAATCTTCCTCCGCGCCCACAGCTTGTCTGGATCCAAAGCCGTTTATCTTCAGGTCCAGGCTGCCCGCAGTGGTCTTCAATCTTCCTCCGCGCCCACAGCTTGTCTGGATCCAAAGCCGTTTATCTTCAGGTCCAGGCTGCCCGCAGTGGTCTTCAATCTTCCTCCGCGCCCACAGCTTGTCTGGATCCAAAGCCGTTTATCTTCAGGTCCAGGCTGCCCGCAGTGGTCTTCAATCTTCCTCCGCGCCCACAGCTTGTCTGGATCCAAAGCCGTTTATCTTCAGGTCCAGGCTGCCCGCAGTGGTCTTCAATCTTCCTCCGCGCCCACAGCTTGTCTGGATCCAAAGCCGTTTATCTTCAGGTCCAGGCTGCCCGCAGTGGTCTTCAATCTTCCTCCGCGCCCACAGCTTGTCTGGATCCAAAGCCGTTTATCTTCAGGTCCAGGCTGCCCGCAGTGGTCTTCAATCTTCCTCCGCGCCCACAGCTTGTCTGGATCCAAAGCCGTTTATCTTCAGGTCCAGGCTGCCCGCAGTGGTCTTCAATCTTCCTCCGCGCCCACAGCTTGTCTGGATCCAAAGCCGTTTATCTTCAGGTCCAGGCTGCCCGCAGTGGTCTTCAATCTTCCTCCGCGCCCACAGCTTGTCTGGATCCAAAGCCGTTTATCTTCAGGTCCAGGCTGCCCGCAGTGGTCTTCAATCTTCCTCCGCGCCCACAGCTTGTCTGGATCCAAAGCCGTTTATCTTCAGGTCCAGGCTGTTTCCGCTGTGGTTTTCAATTGTCCTCCGCGTCCACAGCTTGTTTCTGGATCCGAAGCCGTTTATCCTCAGGTCGAGGCTGTTTCCGCTGGTTAACAACTGTCAAGTCACTCTCTGACTCTGGCTCCAAAAGGACACAAGGACGCAACTCAGATTTCCAAACTCAAATCAACTCTTTATTTTCCAACTTTTCTTGAATTGTTGGCTTCATTCGTTGATTGGTCTGGGTCAATAATCAGTAATCAGGTTGTTAACCTTCGAATACAGAAAGAAAAATTGGTTATCAACATGTAATTTACAACAAATTATAGCATTTCTTCTAAACACTGGTTTTAAACAACGATTTCAAAAGTCAACTTAAATGTCTTAAATAAGTAAGCTTTTAAAACGGTTAAGTATTTAAACGGTAAGTATTTAAGATATTAACCTTTTAAACAGTATTTAAGCTTTTAAACAGTATTTAAGCTTTTAAACAGTATTTAAGCTTTTAAACAGTATTTTATTTAAAGGTAAGTATTATTTAAAGGTAAGTAAGGTAATTCAAAGTGTTTAAGGTAAAGGTAAGTAATTAAGTATTTAAATGTTTTACCTTTTAGACTTTAAGTCAATTAGGTTAAGGTTTTAGACATTAAACCAATTAAATGTTTTCTGGCACATGTTTTCAAACAGTAAGGTTAAATTCTAACACTCTAAACAAACTGTTTTACAAACCATTTACTAAGTCACTTAAATGTTTAGACTAAATAATACCAGTTTGCTAAATCACTCAATGTTTAAACATTCATTATTTTAAGTCAACATTTTAAATACATGTTTTCAATTAAATCCATTTAAGGAATAAACATAAATAGCTGATCTACGAGCTTGTACATCTGCCCCTTTTCACTTGGCACTTTGAACCTTTTAACATGGCAATTCCAAATAAGTAAGCTTTTAAATGAGCATTTTTAACTTCCAATTGTTTTTATACTTTTAGCATTTTAAACGAAATAGCCCATTTCAGCCCTTTGAGCATAGAAAAGCCCTTTAAATGGAAAAGGATAACTGATCTGAGCTTGGAGATCGGACTTTGTCAATGACATTACTTTTAAACTTAACCTTTTACATTTTAAATCTTCTTAATGTTAAACATTTCAGCTTTTAACCTTTTAACCCTTTAAACTCTTAACTTAAAGCACAAAGGGGCTTTCAAAGCTAAATGAAAGCAATGCTGCAATGTCAGGCAAACAAATTAAACCCCAGCAGCCAAACATGAACACATTCAAGCAGCATTTAAACATTACAAAGTAGATAAACATTTTGACCAACCATTGGTGTCTTTGGGCTGAATTCAGTTGAGTGGAACTTGGTATTTGGTCTGTGAAGCCTATCCCTCTCTAGAGCTTCTGCTCCCTGGGGATTGTTTGCCTGAATGCTCATTCACCTCCACTCCTTTTCAGGTGCTCCCAATTAGGTGGGCGGCCATTTTGCTGCTGTATTCTGGGAAGTGTAGTTCTCTTCCTCTGCTGAGTTTGGACTTCACACATACTGTGTACCGATTTGCCTGATTTTAGGGCAAAAATGTTAGGAGCAGTGTCCAAAAATGTGTTTTGCAAGAATCGGCCTCATGGTGGCGCTAGAAGAGGGCCATGTGAGAAATGAGGGGTGGGGTATCCGCGTTGCCTTGGCGGACGAATAGGTACCGGCCCTGGCTCTCCCGGACGCTCCTAGCCCGAGTTACGGCATTTTATGTGAGCTGCAGTGTAGGGGGTCCTCCACTGGCGGCGCCACCACTTTTGCATCCGTTCTGGAGCACCAGGAGTGGGTGGTCCCCGGGAATTCCCCGTGAGCAGCCCCGTTGGGGTGGTCATTTGGTAATTTTTGCACATTTGGTCATGTTTTACATCTGTGGGTCCCCCAGGGACCTGGGGGTCCCTGGAGCTCCGGGGGTCCTTGGAGGTTGTAGTTTGGCAAGCAAGGAACGTGTGTGCAAAATGTGGCATGGATCGGGGCAACGGTTGCGGAGATATGAGCAGGGCAAGAGTGTGACGTGTGAGGTGTGACAGACAGACTGACTGACTGACGGACTTACACTTTGTGGAGGTTTTGATAGTAAGTGCGACCTGACGGTCGCAATAAACATATACTTATTGCTCTTCTCTTCTGTATCTATCAAAAATAGATATTTTTAATCTAAACTTGAATTGGTTTAGATTTTCACAGTATTTTAGTTCTTCGTCTAGCTCCTTCCACAAGGTGACTCCGCAGGATGAAATACACATTGTTTTCAGGTTTGTATGCATCACAGGTTTTTTGAAATCCAATGGTCCCCTGAGGTTGTACCCCCCTTCTTTGTCTAGAAATTTGTGTCGTACATTTGCTGGTAGTTGATTGTATCTTGCTTTGTACATGACTTGTAGGGTTTTGAAAATGACCATATCGGTGAACTTCAATAGGGACTGTCGGTTATGACATCACTGCAAGATTCGGGGCTTAACTCCGCCCACTTTGGCGGCCATTGCCATTGCTAGGTCTTGGATGCATCAAGATCAGTCTGTACTTTTTTCTACTTGTTGAGCAATGATACTTTTATACTTCAATTGCTCTAGGCTTTGATTGCATTTCAATAAAACCATATTTGATCAACATAACGATCACACACATTTTACAGTTTATAGGGAATGTTATATTATTATAAACCGATCTTTATTTCCAAAGCAACGGATGAATGTGATGGCTGTTCTGATATGCTTGTGCTCTTTCTGCGCAGCTGCGCTCATGCATGGACAGCCGAAGTCGCGATTTTAGCGTGATATATTTTTATTGGGAGACAATAATGAGCACCAGCAAATGAAAGCAGACATTCCAGTGAATATGGACACGTTTAAATTTAAATTTTTTGATGAAAATTGACAGAGTAATGGCCGAGTCAAATTGCAAGTGGTCTTGGCAGTGGCCCAATAACTGGCTGTAGGCACGCTATGTGGTGTAAAGTAATTAAGTACATTTACTTAAGTACTGTACTTAAGTACACTTTTGAGTTATATGTACTTTGCCAATATTTTTACTTCTTCTCCACTACATCTCTGATCCAAATATTGTAGGCCTGCTTTTACTCCACTGCATTTATTTCAAAACTTTAGTAATGCTAGGCCTACTATACTTTGTAGATTTTGATTGTTATTACAAAACATCATTAACTTCAGCATATATATTTTGACCATTTGAAAATAGCCGATCTACAAGCTCACAATGTTAGATCCATGCTATTTTCAAAACATGTTTTGATAACTTGAAAGGGACATTCTGCACAATGAGTAGGCCTACTTTTACTGTTGGTAGCCTACTTTAAGTACATTTTGATACCATTACCAATACTTTTATACTTTTACTCATGTAAATTTTGAATAGGCCTACTGGACTTCGACTTGTAATAGAGTAGTACACTTGCATTGACCAATCCATCTTATCTACAACCAGCGAACTGTCAATGCTGTTCTCCGGTCATCGCTTCCTTTTATCCAAGAGTCTCACAAGAAAGATAGCAACGAACATGGCGGGCAGAAGTGGCCGATTTTTGCAAGGCCACGCCCAGTCCTCACCCCCTATAGATGTGATTGTAGAAACAGTGTGTGTGTGTGTGTGATCCCGATATCCTACATTGTTTATTACTCTTATTGCATTTTTGGAGTGTAACTAATGGGTTTATTGTTGTTGTGTAGGTGTTACCCCATACCTCTGAGCAATAGTGCAGGTAGGGTAGAATCATTGCACAATACAAGGTGTGTAATGAGCTTGGATTGAGTATAGGGCTTGCTTTCCTAATGACAGAGATGCTCTTTGCCATTTTAGACTTAACATAATCTATGTGGGGTTTCCAGCAGAGCTTATGGTCTAATATCACTCCCAGGAATTTATTTTCGTATACTCTTTCTATTGTGTTATGGTCTACTATCAACTGTATGTCTTCTGGTATCTGGCGGTTTCCAAACACCATAAACTTTGTTTTATTTAGGTTTAAAGATAGTTTATTTCTATCAAACCAGTGTTTGTATTTATTAAAGACCATCATAAGCTGCTGGATGTCCTCCCCTGCACAGAACATATTAAAAGTTGTGAATTATATATTTAGTGGATCAAGGTGATTCAGGGGGTTCAAATTTGGGTCCATTCACTTACTATACAGGAAAAAAAAGACCCGCCAATTAATCTCCTTTATGTAGCATGCGAGGGGTCTAACTAGGGGTTTGTCATGATTCTGAATCCATTGCAAGCATTTGTTTTGCACAAAAAAAAACATTCGTTGGGTTAAAAACTGACACCACAAAACTGAGCTGACCCCAGAAAATTGATGACTCATCACTAAACCATAGTTTTGTGGTGTCCGCTTTTAGCCCGAGGAATGTTTTTCGTGCAAAACAAATGCTTGCAATGGATTCAGAATCATGAAAAAACCCTAGTTAGACGCCTCACATGCTACTTAAAGAAGAATTTTGGGGGGTCTTTTTTTCTTGTATAGTAAGTGAATGGACCCAAATTTGAACCCCCTGAATTCACCTTGATCCACTAAATATATAATTCACAACTTTTAATATGTTACTTGGATGACCTGAAGGATAGTAAAAAACCTTGAACCATTACTATTGCAATTTCTTTTGGGTCAGGTCATTTTTTAGCTTAGATTGACTGGCCTAGGGGTGAAATATATGTGTGGAGTGTCTCTTCCCAGTCACCAGTCAACACAGAGAGGAGGATACGGGGAAAACAGCGATAATAAACAGCACCCGAAAATACAATCCGTCTTCTGTGCACACACATCGATCTAATCCAATGTAATCCACTCATTCCGAAGCCTTGATTTCGTCTGTCGTCTGATCGAAAATGATGAGGAGATGCGCTCCTCAACCGGCTGCTTACACAATACAATGGCACGTAATGGCCGCCCGTGGACCCCAGTTTCTCCGTAGCAGATGACGTCATCACGTCTCTGACGCGTTACCCTTTCAGGAGCTCTCTTAAAGAGACAGAGCACGACCGGCGACTGTATTTTAAAAAAATATATAATTAATTTCATTTTTACGATAAAAGTACGGGAAAAGACGAGCGGCTTACTGGGTGGTCCGGACAAGTACGGGCAAGTACGGCCAGGCTAGCAAAGGGTTAATGTTGGTAAACAAGAAATCTGTCTATATATCCTGGTAGGCTGGTCACAATTATTACATAATTGTCACAATTATTTGACATAATCACAATTATTCTTTTATTCCGCTTGATGAACGTTATTGTCCAATGTGTTCATTCTGAGGTCCATGAACGGCACTGTCGGCTCGTTCGTGCGGGCGTCCGCGGTCGCCCGAGTCTCGTCTTTCTTTGCATTCACATTGAAGCGTTGCGTGAATCTCCTCCTCATTATGTCTCCCAAGTAAAGCCTAACTATTAGTGATGCGCGGGTCAGGTTTTTTTCATAAACCGCACGGTCCACAGCCCGCACGGATCGTAACTCGCCTACCCGCGCCGCAGAACAATACTGTATATAAATCAACAAATCCGCCCGCCCCGCAACCCACATTTAAAAAAAGATGGTATATCATCTCCACAATAGCTCATCTTTATATACGGCTCTTCTAAGTACCCAAAGTCGCTTTACAGAAAGGTTTACATCATCATCATTCTTCGAGAGTGAGGTCTAGCCAACACCAACTCGGGATTCCTGGATCGCTGCCGTCCACAGTCTCCTATCCAACATCAGGTTCTTGAGCTCTGCAGTGTTGTGAGCAGAGCTGTCGCGCCGCAGCACGTCTACATAGGTGGTTCGCCTTTTTCCCCTCCTGGCTTTGCCCTGGGTTGGTTCTTCGTCTAGCTCCTTCCACATAGGGTCAGTTTATTAGCCTCCAGCTCTGGGTGCCTGACACAGTGTCCTGCCAGCCTCATCCTTCTTCCTCTGACCTTGTCCGTGACCCTTGGTAGGTCTCCATAGAGGAAAGGTTTACAGTAGCACAATATTGTCATGGGCTAAATAAACAAACATGTTGTTCAAATTGGGGTTTAGCCTAAAAGACATTCATTCAAAGATGTTCATTCTCTCTAAATCGTGGGGGCATCGTCGGGGTAAGAATGGCGTTTCAAGTTTTATGTCAATCATATTTATACAGCGCCTCGCACTTTAAACAGACGGACAATATTAAATCCTATTGGTTATTGATTAATCACCAGATTGGAGAGATGGGAGCGACTCGAGGTGAGCGTGGTTGGTTCATTCAGTCAAAAAATCCGTCTCACTTGCGAAAGTTGTGTTTCAAATCGTATCCGGTGACTGGCTGGTTATATAACTTAACCGACACAAAGTATTTATAAGCGGACTTGTGTGGATGACAGAGACACATACGGTAAGTGAAATCCTGATCAGCGACACGCGCTGAATTGTTTGTGCATTCTTCTGCTGTGCTCACGTTGTGTCAAATGTTGGCAAAATGTGGTTCACGGGCCCAACAGGAGCGGAATTGGGACGGTCCTCGCACTAAGGAGCGGAGGAGAAACCTCCCCTCTGGCGCATTTTAAAACTTGCTCGCTCGTGCTCGTATTCAAACGTTGTATTCTTATTCTTATAGGCCTACTCTTATTAAGAATAAAAGGCAAATAATAACAGGTGATTATTCTTATTTATTTTTTGCACATGAGAGTGGTGATAACCCACCTGCCCGCCGCCTGCCAATTGAGTCTGAAACCTTGACCCACCCACCCGCATCGCGGGCGGGTTGGCGGGTGAGTGGGGGCACCGGGTCGGCCCACGCATCACTACTATACTTCGTTGTACAGTATGACGTGTGTTGCAAGACAAAAGTAGCTGATCTGCAAGCTCACAACGCGTCACATTCACTTTCATGAGCTTGTAGATCAGCCATTTTAACCATGCGGAAACATACAGGATGTGTGTGGCGGTTAGAAACTTCTGCCTTCACAATAATGGTGCATGAAGACTGGGCACCTAAACATTATGGGCATGTTTAAAATAAATAAATAAATAATAACTAAGTTACCGGTAGTTAATTTTGGGGAACCATGAACTTTAGTTCAAAATGTGGAATTATGAACTATGAAATTAACTAGTTCATTTTAGAATGTTGTGAACTTGAATTAAAACTAGTTCATTTATAGGAAGTGAACTATACTTATTTTCTATGGATTACACAACCCATGAAGCCTTGAATTCATGGAATTGTTTTGTTTTCATCACATTCCTGAGACAATAAAGGAGGAGGAGTCTCCAGTAGAAGACTTGTGTAGTCTCCAAGCCCCCAGAACGGCTTGTAAATATTGAAGCGGCCGCCCTACTGGCCAAAGCTGGAACTTCAGGCGGGGTGAAACATACAAGCACGAGCATAAGAGAGCGCCGCTGGGGTCTACAATAGGGTTCAATGGACGTCGACGTTGTTTGTGACGTCATTACGTCTCGACGTCAAACATTTGGCACATAGGTATGTGCCAATTTCCCCCAGAATGCACCTGGCTTCAGCTACTTCCGCATGCTTCAAAACGCCACTGAGCACTTGCATTGAAATGAATTGCTGGGGGCGGGGCTGTTCGGTCTCTATTCAATATATACTCTATGGTAGTCTCCTACCAGAGACATTAACATCGTTATCGGCTCAGGAATGAGACAAAAACTAAATAAATCTCCATTTTGAGTGAACTACTCCTTTAGATGGTGCTGGATGCAGTCAGGATATTCCTGGACGTGGTGGATGTTAGTGGAGAGGACATTAAACTGAGAGAGGGATTCCCAGCAACTCAGACAAATGCTTAAACAAATGCGATTAACTTAAAATATTTACTTCTGGCATTCTTGACAGGTGACTGGTAGTTGAGCATCGGGTCTCTGAGGTTGTTGTGCGAGGACAAGAGCTTATCTTTGTTCCATGTTCCAGTCGCTAGTTTAAAGTCTTGTTTCAATCACCATGATATGCGTTTTGTGAAAATATGGTCCCATTTATTTTATAATTGATGTCAAAGCAGGGTATGCTGTAGGAGGGGCGTGGCTATCTTGTGACGCTTCTGAGTCAACACTTTTTCTTCGTCTGCTTTATTTCCGGTCTATGGTCAATATTCAGCAGTGTGAAGCTTAAAGTAGTAAGGCATAGTTTGTTTTGGAAAAAAAGAAAAGATTTTACTCTTTGAACTACTTATCCAGAATCAGACAAGGTTGTGGATGTATTTGTAGGCTATATTATATTTGTATGTCTCTGTTTGCTGTTTGAATGAGTGTTGAAAGCTTAGGTTAGCTAAGTTAACTCCTGGATGTCTGAGATTAAGTTTAGCAACTCCACTAAAACATATGTAAATACTTTATGTATACCTGACCATTTATCTGACTGGTTAATTTCAGTGGGAAAATAGCTTTAATTAATAGTTTCAATCCAACATGTGTTGCATCATTGCATGTCATCTTGCTTCCACTGTGTAGTGCCAAACAGAGCATACAATGTATTATAGTTTAGTGTGTGTGTGTGTGTGTGTGTGTGTGTGTGTGTGTGTGTGTGTGTGTGTGTGTGTGTGTGTGTGTGTGTGTGTGTGTGTGTGTACGATGATTCAACTTTATGTTTTGCAGAAATGTCCAATGTGCTCATGCTGTGACCTTTGACCTTGACCCCCAGGTTCGGAGCATCATCAGCAACAGGAAGTTGATAACATTCTACCATGAAGAGAAGGACGGACCAGAAGACTTTGATACAGTCATGATCAAAGCCCTGATGCCAGGTACAATAAGAACAATAATTAGTATTATATTTAATAGTCCTTACTTCTGGGAGGTGAAAAACTACAGCACATTTAGTGTAGGAAAAACACTTAAATAGGGCCTTAGTTTTTTAGATACCCCTCACTGGGGTCGGGGGGAAAGAAAACTAACAAAACACACACAGTTAAATCTAACCCTGATAGTAAGAGTATTAACGGTATTACATGTGTATATTGCTCACTTTTTTCTATTTTCCGCATATAACAAGGTCTTATATAAAAGGCTACTGATTCGCAATAGAAGCAAATATTGTCAATCTGGTTGTTTTAGGGTGTAGGGACACTACCTATAGACCATCTACGAAAGTATGATGTAAAAGCAAACAGGTAGAAAATGAGAAGTGCAGTGGTGAGTCACTTCATGGATGAATTGCATTATTTTGCAGTCAAAGTAAAACCTCTGACCATCCATTTCATGAAGAGGAACTCTTCGTGTGTGTGTGTGTGTGTGTGTGTGTGTGTGTGTGTGTGTGTGTGTGTGTGTGTGTGTGTGTGTGTGTGTTTCAGCCAGTAAGCAGCGTAATGCCTTCCCTTACGGTGGGGAGCTGATTCTAGCAAAGAGATGGAACAGAGAGGACTTTGTCTTCAGGCAGCTCTCCAATGATTACATCAGTGATGATGACATCAACATCAACTGGAAGGTTAGAAACAACATCACAACAATCACACACATACATATATAATCACTGCATGTGAATACTGCCACCTAGTGGTACAGACATAGTGTGGTTGCCTTGCAAATCAATTCAGTCCTTGACCCTTTTATGCCTGTATATGGAGATCCCTGATGTCATCAATATTAAGCCCACATCTTGGAATGCCCATATATGGACATACTCTGTCAGTCCATGTGGTCCATGATGTCAAACATCTATGATGTCAGTCACCTCCATATTTGGGAATATTTAAATGTTTGCATTGTCCCCTTCAAGTCAATGGAGAAAATCTATTCACAAATAAATGAAGCAAGCCGGTCAATGTGGCGATGTGACGTATGGCCCAAGTGCGTGCCACCAAAACTGTGGGAGAAGTAGCGCTTAAAATGAAAGTTTATTTGGAAAGATAGAAAGAAATAAAGCCAGGGTGCTCCCTGAATCTAGCATTGCCCGTTGCCCGGCAACTACTATATAGACTACTGGACTCTAGTCTAGATAGTAGAAACAGTGCTCTAAATGCTCTGAATGAATGCACGTTGGCAACGTGCATTTGTTTTGAAATGTAATCCCCGGACTCCGCTGATTAGCTTTGCTAAGAAGTATTTTAATTAGCCCTATTCACGACCCGCCCACTCAGCATCCCCCGGGTGCTGAAGTCCCGTTTTGAAGGGGAAAATCCTACTACAGCCTATAGAGTTAGCACAGAAATCGCAAATTTAATGCAATTTCCGAATAGTAAAGTATAAAATACGGCTAGCATGATCAAGAACACAAGATAGTAAACGGCACAAAGCATTATAATTTACTTTACCGTTAGAAATAACGATTTGTTGGCTTTAAGTCCAGTATAGTTTCCCCTTCTAAATTGAAGTCAGCACCCGGGGGATACTGAGAAACGGAAGTAGGTGGGCGGGCCGTGAATAGGGCTAATTCATGACATGAATGTACAGTAGCCTATCGATGCTTGCTTGTAAGCCCTGCAGTTAACCATGTGGGCATATTAATTATTTTTAAACAAACTTAAATTATGAATTTTTAGCACCTGAAAACCACCGGCGCCTAACGTTGTCACCACTAGGGGGAGCACACATTAGGGTGAAAAAAACTGTACATTATTCATTTTTAAAGTAAAACACGGTTCAAAACTGTTCTATATAAAGCATGATGTCTTAGTCTTACCTTGGGAGAAAGTTCTTTCATAGCCACTCACTGTTTGGTAGTGGAAAGCCAAAATGAGCCTCTCCACAGCTTGATGCTCCTTTTAATTCAAGGTGGATATTCCAATAGCTTCCAGTTCTTCACGTCACTCACGACGTTAGCAAATATAAAAAATACAATTCCGTTACTCACCAAAAAAAAAAAGCGTTTTAGAGGAGTTGAAAGCCTACTTTCATTAGAGGCAACACACTGAGTCCCCCATCTCATGTCTAAAATACACTTTTTAGACAGAAAAGAAAACATTTTACCGGAAGACAAAATCTAGACCTGTTGAGGGCGGTGAAAATATTTTCTTTTCTAGCCATAAAGTGTATTTTAGACGTGAGGAGGGGAGGTCAGAGTGTTCCCACTAAGGAAAGTAGGCTTTCAACATCTTAAGGTTTTTGGGGAAGGTAGGGTATAAATCAGAGTAAAGCAGGCTCTTGGGCCAGTTAGGGCCTGGGATGGATAACATCAGAAATCTCCATATAATAATAATAATAATAATAAAAATAATACATTTTATTTATAAGGCGCCTTTCAGGGCACTCAAGGTCGCTGAACAACAGTTTAAAAAACAACAGTTAATACAGGAAACAATTAAAAAAAAAAAAAAAAAAAAAAAAACCCTCTTATGCCTTATATGGGCATAAGAGGGATTTTTGTTTCTGGGAATGACCATATATGGACTTTTTATTTTATTTTATCGTTTATTAATAATAATGTATCCATATACATACAAATATGTTATGCCCATACATGGAGATCCCTATCTGAACCAGCCACACAGATATGGGCCATGCCTTTGCCATCTGGCCAGTGATATATATTGATGACATCATGGATCTTCATATATGGGCATAAAAGGGATACCCATATGTGGACTTTTACATAGGTGATGTCATAGTATGGATATCCAGGGTTTGATTTTGATGAGGTGATGTCATGTGACATCACTTCCTGTACTGAAGGACTGACTGAAGGACAAGCTGCGACATTTCTCATGGTATACTGCGACCTTCGGTCCAACCTTTGTGCAATAGGAGAATACATACAATATACTACCGTAACTGACAGTGATATGCGCCCTCAAATCTGTCCTACACAAACTAGACTGCTCCTGAGTCCCGTTACACTCATGTGTGTCTGGCAGTCCGCGGGGGGTCAACGCATGGGTGGGGGGTGTGTGTGTGTGTGTGTGTGTGTGTGTGGGGGGGGGGGGGGGGTCAACGCAGGGGTGGGGGCTGGGCTCTTATAAATAATAATATAATAATAATATATAATAATATATTATAAAGACGCAAACATAATGTAAAGACTATGTCACGGGGCAGGGCAGTTTGTTTAGTGCAGCGATGGCTGAGCAGACAAAACACCTGCTGAACCCAACCTTGTTCCTCTTCAGGGTTCTGATCTTCACCCTGATGGCATGAGGTGGAAGTAGAGATTAATGATCAGTGTGTGATGTTCTTATTGTTCATATCAGACAGGGTGGGTGTGGGAAGTCTGATGATCTTGGAAGCGATACGGGTGATACTGTAAAGTGTGTTTCTGTTAGGCATGCATGTGGACAGTATGGTGAAGAAACACGCAATGTGTGTGTGTGTGTGTGTGTTGTGTGTGTGTGTGTGTGTGTGTGTGTGTGTGTGTGTGTGTGTGTGTGTGTGTGTGTGTGTGTGTGTGTGTGTGTGTGTGTGTGTGTGTGTGTGTGTGTGTGTGTGTGTGTGTGTGTGTGTGTGTGTGTGTGTGTGTGTGTGTGCTGCAACAAGTAACTATCCATCTGTCTACAGCTCATTGTTACCACTGTGTGAAAAAAAGAAATAAAAATGCTTTGGCTCCTCCTACTCAGGGATGGATTATCCAACGGGCACAATGGGGCCAGGCCCAGCTTGAGCCAACGAGTGACCACGTCCCTGTTATTAACATTGCACTTTTTGTCAGACACTGGGCTTATTCGTTCATGTCAATAAAATGACCCCAAAAGTCCTGTACCATCATGACACATGTTACTGTAAGTGATTAACCCATCAGTTTATCTATAGGACTTCAGAGGGAGGGATCCAAAAGCAAGTGCAAAACAACATTCGATGTTTTAATGTCCACACATTGCAACAATGAGGGGCCCATTTTGATAAACCGGGGTAGATCATTATGTTATCTACTCCAATTCATCTAAACGGGCTCCCTCATTCATACAATAGCATCACATAACACTTATATGATGCTATGGTCCTGGTATGTGTTACTACTGTTAGCCTTACCCAGCTGCCTGGAACAAGTGAGGTTCTTTACAAAAACATAACAAATCCCTAGTTTTAGCAAATGAATAGAGGCCAAACGCTTGCAAGAAGTATAATGAATCATTTATTATTAAAAGATAGATAATAATATATCTAAAATAAATGAGTCAGTAGCCAATTTTATATAAAGTATTGAGATATTCTTTTTTTCTTTTAACATTTTCAAGAAATGTGTATGTCATTGTGGCATAAACAAGAAGTAAATTGCCAATTTCAAACTGCAAAATATACATAAGCTACACAATATTGCGTGTTATAGTTATAACTATTCTATGCATTTTAGGAGCTCTTTTTTGGGACTTTAAAAACTCTATTTATTTTCTGTCTCGGCTTTGCCTCGCACACAGAACACACAACGATGCGGTGGCACCGTGCGGTGGGGGCCCTTTGCATTTTGGTGCCCAGGGGCCCATTTCTTCATAATCCGCCTATGCGCTACTGGAAATGTAGGTGCCCGTGACCCAGATCTAGCCTATATATGGGCAATAGGAAATATAGGTCAGATTGGTGGTTCTGGACAACCGCCTCCTATCCCACCGACGTGACACCGGGCATTGTCTCATTGTAGTCTACACATAATTTTTACTTTTTTCTTTACATTTTAAAAACAGATAACCTCTCCCTGTTTTACCTCCAATGTGTCCAACAGGATGAAGCTCTGAAGGACTACATGACGTTCGCACTGACCAATGACAAGACACCATACACAGTACGTCTGTTCATTGAGAAGAAGTTCAACTTCGAGGCACACCTGACTTATGGCCTCCTGGAGAAACTCTACAGCGCAGTGGATGAAGACACACTGCTCTACAAGCTGCTACTGGAGCAACTGAAGGAGAGACTGGGAACCTCATGGAAACCTGATCGCTATGACCCTCTGAAAGAGATCAGCCTGTTGGAGGTGAGTTTATGTTATGACAAACCAGTAAGACTCCCTATTCGGGAGATAAGCGACCATCAGGTCACAGCGTGATTTTATGGTAAAATGTGTAGGAGTAGTGTCCAAAAATGTGTTGAAGAAATTGGCCTGTTGGTGGCACTAAATGGGACAGATCCATATTGATGAGAAGAGTGTAGACATACTGTGTAGCGATTTGCGTGATTTTAGGGCAAAATCTGTAGGAGCAGTGTCCAAAAATGTGTTTAAAAAAATCGGCCTGAAGGTGGCGCTGTATGGGACAGATCCATGTTGATGACATGAGTGTAGACATACTGTGTACATATTTGCGTGATTTTAGGGCAACGATTGTAGGAGTAGTGTCCAAAAATGTGTTTAGCAAGAATCGGCCTCATGGTGGCGCTAGAAGAGGGCCATGTGTGAATTGATGGGACGGACGGACTGACTGACGGATGGACAGCTGGTGCAGGTTTTGATAGTAAGTGCGACCTGACGGTCGCAATAATTATAATCCTTGATCAGTGGTTCTGAGGAGATGACCTTCACTCACTATTAATGTTGGAAGGTTGGTGGAGGGGGAATTAAACTGAGAGTATCTACTTATTGTAATACAAAGCTAATGTGTAATTCATTGGTGAATAATTAATTTCTAATTCTGTTGAACAAATAATATAGTGTAGCCCAGGGCAGGAATTCCACGGCAGCCATGGCTGTCGTTGCCCCTCTCTTTGGCCGTGTGCACCTCGAAAAATGACATGCCCAAACGGCCACAGTTGCCCTGGTGCCCCGGCGCCCACAGTTTGATTGATTGATTGAAGACTTTATTAGAAGTTTGCATAGGAAAAGGTACAGTTTCATGACGGTACAGTTCACTGGTACAAGGTCTACTAAAAGGAGATCCATGAAAAGACTAAGCTTATTTCCACTGGAAACCATTGAAGTATCTCATATAACATTGAATGACAGACAAATAGAACACAGTACTATGCAGTAGATATGTAAAGAAAAACAAGATAGAAGACAGTAAGTCAAAACAAACAGTATATACAAAGAAGGGGCAGGGGAGGGTAGGGTTGGGCTAGATTCTTTTTTACCAGTTGCGAACGGCTGCTGCCTGTAAGTGGTTTTTCAGGGCAATTTTAAAGGATGCTAGTGATCCACACTCCTTTGTGGCCTTCGGTAAGGCTTTCCACATTTTGGTGGTATAGCAGAAAAAAGAGTTTGACCCTTTGTTGGTTTTGACTCTGGGTTGAAAGTGATCTGTGGCGCTGCCTCTGGTGTTGTAATTATGGACATCCTTAATGTTTATAAAGTATTTTGACAGGTACTTGGGTATCATAGTGGTGTAGTGTATCTTGTACACCAGGCCCATTGCAAGTTGCTGTACTCTGTCAACTACTCTGAGCCACCCCACTCTTAACTGGTGAGTAGCGGTGAGGTGAGTCTGATAGGGAAGTCTAAGCAGGACCCTAATTAGTTTATTTTGGGCTGTTTGTAGTTTAGTTTTCAGGGCTTGTGGGGCGTCACAATACCATACGTGGACTCCGTAGTCAAAGAGGGGCTGGATTATTGCACCAGCTATGGTCTTCAGTGTGTTGGAATTGACCATCGGGGCGATCCTCTGTAGGAAACGAGTTCGTTGGTTGATTTTATTTATTACTTTAGAAGTCATCTTTTCACTGGAAAGATTAGCTTCAAGGATACATCCTAAGTAAGAGATTTCGTTTTTTCGTGTTATGACCTTGTCACCCACTTTGATTGTGAAGTTATCAACTTTTTTGAGGTTATGATTTGATCCAAAGAGGATGGACTCTGTTTTACCCAGGTGAATTGATAATTTGTTGTCGTTAAGCCATGTGCAGATCTTACTTAGTTCAGAGTTAAGTGTCTTCTCAACCTGCAAGTGGTCCTTGCCCGAGACTAGGAGAGCCGAGTCATCCGCGAACAGGAACAGGTTGCAGTCACAAGCAGATGCCATGTCGTTCACGTATATTAGGAACAACAGAGGTCCCAGTATGCTACCTTGAGGAACACCACAGTTTACCGGGAGTAGTCATTAACTTAATTTTACCGTTTTCCCCTGCGCGATTTTCCAGTCAGTACGGTGACACCAGTGCCTGGTTGGTTGAGCTGCTCACATGACCAGTGGTGGATTCGATTTCAAGCCTCGTATGAGCCGTCAGTCCTGTGAAACAGTGTTATACTACACAAAAGCATCACCGGGCTAAACGGGAGTTAAATCTAACGCAGCCTGTTGAATAAATCCGGATGCGCGAACGAATGCCTCTAAATGGAGCTCTCTGCTGAGCTCAGGGCAACAACAACCCAAACTGTAATGGAACCAAAACCTATTCTTTCCCCAAGAGGCTAAGCTGTCAGAAAGTACATTATTCCAAGTATTCAAAGTTGAGAATGAGAAAGGATCACTCCGCGAACGGGAGGGCGGAGCTCGTGTGCGCATCGTGGCCAGTGGTAGAAAAAGTACTCAAATGTTTAACTTAAGTAAAAGTATCAATACTTCAATGAAATAGTGAAATACGTTCCAAGTAACAGTCCTCAAATTTAAAATGTACTTGAATAAAAGTACAAAAGTATTTATAGCAAAATGTTTGAAAATAGAAAATCTACAAGCTCACAACGTGTCACTATACGATGCATTTTGAGCTTGTAGATCTGCTATTTTTTCTACAAGCTTGGCTATTTTCAAACAGCCTAAATAGGGCTAAAATGGTTCATGTATGTTTTATAATATTGTAATTTATATCTGCAAAGTAACTGGTAACTAAATTTCAAATAATTGTAGTGGAGTAAAAGTAAAATATTTGGATCTGAGTGGAGTAATATTCGAAATTGGAAATACAAGTAAAGTACAAATATCTAAAAATGTAAGTAAATGTACTTAGTTACTTTACACCATTACACATGGCAAAAAATATGAATTAAACGGCTTCTTTATATTTAGTATTATATTTATGAAAAATCGACTTAAAATCATTGTTTTAATTGATGGCCTTCCTGCCCTGGCACTTGGCCTTTGTGCCCTCAAAAAATTGACAACATTAAAGGCCAAGTGGCCTCAACCCTAAAATGACGAAATTCCAGGCCTGGTGTAGCCTATTGCTCTTTTTTCTTTTTCTGAAGAAAGAAAGAAAGAAAGAAAGAAAGAAAGAAAGAATTTATAATTTAAGCATTTAGCAGACACTCTTAATCCAGAGCGATTTACAATAAGCAAGGTAATACATCAGTACAGAAAGAAAGCAATCAATCAATCAATCAATCAATCAATCAATCAATCAGACAGACAGACAGACAGACAGACAGACAGACAGACAGACAGACAGACAGACAGACAGACAGACAGACAGACAGACAGACAGACAGACAGACAGGAAATGTGTCCTTTGTGACAGGATTGTCTTATTTCCTCTTTCTGCCTCTTCTCTGTCTCTCCAGGTGTCAGGTGTCTTGAAGAAGTTCATGGGTGAAGAGAAGCCGTTCTACCACCCTGCTCTGGGTCTAGAAGACTTCACCTCTGGCAAGAAGGCTCTGAAGGTATTCTTCTGAACATATAATACTGTTTCGAGGACTCTGTGGGTTCCTTTAGTTTATGGGGTCTAAATGGACCCATAAGTCTGTAACTCTGACAGTGTACAGAACATTATGTATGTATGTATTTAATTAAGTAAGGCGGATTACAGTAAGAATTTTGGCACAACTTAATTAATTAATTAATATAAATGAATAGCTATATACCTTATCTAGTTGCCCTGTTAGGGCAACCACACTAATAATTGGAGGCCTTGTAATGATAACAGTTTAATAGTTAGTTGCCTGCCTCTACTATTCTGTACTATTATAACGATCTGTTTGTTTTATCAAATTAATTCTTTATTCAGTTTAACACAAGTCAATGAAGGCCTGGTCAGTTATATAAATCTAAGCAAATAGCCCTGGAGATATGTTTATATTCTCTAGGTCAGGGCTGATTGATTGACATCAAGAAGGGCCTGTCGGCTCCCTTCATGGCATCTAAAGTAGGCAACCCCCCCCCCCCCCCCTCCCCACAATGCAATGCTTTGTTTACAAGAGTCAGTAGCATTACAAATAATCTGAAAACCTACCACTTCCACGCAGAATGGGATGAAGTCTTTCCCCCCATTATTTTTCATTTCAAGAGCGTTTGTCTCATATGTTATACGTCAGTGCCACTATTCCAAAGCCCCATCAGGTAATGTTTTGGGGGTGGGTAGATCATGTCGAGCTGGTCAGGTCAGTAGCTCTCAAGTAAAAAGAAGTGTGGGCACCCCTGCTCTAGGTGATACTATAACACTATTTTCTGTATTCTGTTTGATGTTGGTAATGTTTGTAAACATTGGAGTAAAATAAACCTACATTGTGATTTATGATGGGGAAAATAGTTCCAAATAGCATATTTTTCCAATTACAAATCATACTTTTTAACTATAAAAGCCCAATATATCTGTTCAAACAATCCCCCATTGGTCAATTAACGTTTATTTTCCATGTCCTCTTCATAGTTCTGTTCTTCTCTCCTCAGCGTGCCAAAGAGCTGCTGAAAGGAGAATGTTCATACAGGAACCAGCTCTGTGAATCCCCCTGGACTGATCTCTTTATCTGGGCTGTCCTACACAACCACAGTGACCTGGCTGTCTTCTTCTCGGAGAAGGTAAAACACCTGATGCTCAGAGAAACATGAGAAATATATATTTTAAATGTACAAGTGCATGTATATAGTGTGTCTGCATTAACCAGTCCTCTGTCACTCTGTGTCTATCTGCCCCTCTGTATCTCTGTCTCTCTGTCCCTCGTGTGTGTCTTCTGTCCATCTCCCAGACAGAGGAGCCAGTGCTGAATGCTCTGAGTGCCTGTAAGATGCTTAAAGAGATGTCAAAGATGGAATATGAGACGGAGACCGGACGTTCTATGAAAGAGCTGTCACTTAAGTTTGAGAACCTGGCACATGGTGAGACCTTGAATAAATCATCAAACTGACATTTTGTGGTTCCTGAACTGATATCCAGTGTTACACTCCAGTGTTACAGGAATCTAACTGCTCTCCCAGAACCCTAACCTTACCGTAACCACAATGAACCGTTTCTACCCTGATGTCTAAACAACCATTTACCTTTAGTTTTATTAGTGTGGTTGCTATAGGCAACTCACTATTGTTCTCGCTCTGAGAATTCTTTGCCATCAAAGTGAAGCTGCTTTTTGTAAACTTTTGCACAAAAAGAAAAGTGAAGCTCTCTCTCTCTCTCTCTCTCTCTCTCTCTCTCTCTCTCTCTCTCTCTCTCTCTCTCTCTCTCTCTCTCTCAGATGGAATGGTTCCATGTTACCAGAGTGATGAGAATAACTCCTTTGAGCTGCTCAACAAAGTGTCTCCAGTCTGGGGAACAAACTGCTTCAAGATGGCCATAGCTGCTGAATCACTCCTCTTCTTCAACCATGATGGATTAGAGGTTGGTCCATCTCAGACTGTCTGGTTCAGCTGGTCACAGTCTGAGTTATGTTACTGAGTTATGGTTCATGTACAAC
This sequence comes from Nannobrachium achirus, assembly GCF_963921795.1. Classification (NCBI taxonomy): domain Eukaryota; kingdom Metazoa; phylum Chordata; class Actinopteri; order Myctophiformes; family Myctophidae; genus Nannobrachium; species Nannobrachium achirus. The sequence continues at coordinate 2,960,603 of NC_137825.1, read as the reverse complement.
ACAGAGCGGTCAGTCAAAATATCTGTTTTGTCTGTAGCCAAATTAAGAGTTCCTGTGAGCTGTGGGTAGGATTTAATAATAATACTTACTTGTGGTCCATAAAAATGTGCCTGCGTCCCTGAAACTGGTCCTGACCCACTGTTTGGAAGCATTGGTGTTAGAATGTGTTATGAACCCATGTCTCTGCTGGACACATGGGTAATTGATTAACTTACACTATCAGGGTAAGACAATCAGAAACACAGTTGGGCAGGTCTTGCCTTCTGGGGAACACGCACACACGCACGCACGCGCGTACACACGCACACATGCACGCACGCACACACACGCACGCACGCACGCACGCACACACACACACACACACTAGTTAAAGGGGCCCCACCATGCCTTTCAAAATATATATTTTAGATAAATATTGGTCCATAATACGATTTTATACAGGTTTTAACCTAAACAATCACTCATATATTTAAATGTCATGTTCTGTCTGTCTCCAATTCCAAGCCATTTCAGATGCAATACCAAAATGCCTTTTGTTGTCAACGGGGTGCTGTCTTTAGGCTTAAATTGGAATGATTAGAAGATAAGCATAAGCACTCATATAGTGTCAATAGAATATAACCTCCCAAAAAGTACCGCCCCCTTCTCTCGGGGGCCCAATAGGAAATGAGCCCCTTTGTGACATAAAGAAGGGCCTGTGACATAAACAAGGGCCTGATTTCAAAAGTGTAGCATTCAGACACGCCCATTCAGAAAATCACTGAAGTGAAAGGCAAGGCTTAGAGTTAATGAATGGGTTTTTGGGGACTGGAAGAGACACAAACAAGAAAAAAGGATAAATGTGAAATTCATGTTGGGGCCGCTTTAAAGGACAATTCCAGGATAAAACATAACCCCCCCTTAATCTACCTTTTACCATGAGTGTACATACCTGCTGTGGTGGATTTCTGTTAATGTCGCCCCTGTTCAAAGATCCCAGGACTCATCGCGACCCCTCTCCACAGAAATATAAGTCCTGCTAAAGCGCTAATTTTCACCGCTCCAAAAGCACTTTTTTCTTCATAAATCTTGTATTCATAGTTCCAAGTGACACATTAATCCAATGTTATGTTTTACCCAGACTTGTTTTCCTTGTTGGGAAATGGTGAGTATTTACATCCCTATAGCACCAAGAGAAGAAGAATTTATTTTTTAAATTTATACCACGCTGTTATATAATAATAATATATTCATGGAAATAAGTTAAACCATAGACTGTAAAATCGGAAATCTCGCGAGACAGAACGAGACTTCATTCTTCTTCTCTGGGTGCTATAGGGATGTAAATACTCGCCATTTCCCTACAAGGAAAACAAGTCGGGATAAAACATTAGATTAATGTGTCACTTGGAACTATGAATACAAGATTTATGAAGAAAAAAGTGCCTTTGGAGTGGTGACAATTAGTACTTTAGCAGGACTTATATTTCTGTGGAGAGGGGTCGCGATGAGTCCTGGGATCTTTGAACAGGGGTGACAATAACAGAAATCCACCATAGCAGGTATGTACACTCATGGTAAAAGGTAGATTAAGGGGTTATGATTTATCCTGGAATTTTCCTTTAATACTGATAGCAGCACAAGCTTTTCATCTTGGAAACACAGCCTTATGCAGCTGTGTTGCTTACATCACTGTGTACTATAAGGTCAGCCTTATGCAGCTGTGTCGCTTACATCACTGTGCACTATAAGGTCAGCCTTATGCAGCTGTGTTGCTTACATCACTGTGCACTATAAGGTCAGCCTTATGCAGCTGTGTTGCTGACATCACTGTGTACTATAAGGTCAGCCTTATGCAGCTGTGTTGCTTACATCACTGTGCACTATAAGGTCAGCCTTATGCAGCTGTGTTGCTTACATCACTGTGCACTATAAGGTCAGGTGTACTATATATCTTTCTTTCTTTTTGTTTTGTTTTCTGGTCTACATTTTACTGTACATCTACGTCTACATCTTTTTTTAGCTCCACTGTGCCCAACATGATGAAGCTCTGAAGGACTGCATGACGTTCGCACTGACAAATGACATGACACCGTTTGTGCGTCTGTTCGTTGAGAAGAAATGTGACTTTGAGGAATACCTGACTTATGGCCTCCTGGAGAAACTCTACAGCAGAGTGGATAAAGACACACTGCTCTACGAGCTGCTACTGGAGCGCCTGAAGGAGAGACTGGGAACCTCAGACCTTGACTCTCTGAAAGAGATCAGCCTGTTGGAGGTGAGTTAAGATTTAGACAAATATATTATAATCCTTGATCAGTGGTTCTGAGGAGATGACCTTCACTCACTATTAATGTTGTAATGTTGGTACAGCACAATCTACTTATTGTAATATAAAGCTAATGTGTAATTTATTGGTGAATAATATAGGCTAATCTTGATAATTCTATACTGTATGAATCTTTTTTTTTCTGACGAAAGAAAGAAAGAAAGAAAGAAAGAAAGAAAGAAAGAAAGAAAGAAAGAAAGAAAGAGAGAGAGAGAGAGAGAGAGAGAGAGAGAGAGAGAGAGAAAGCAATCAATCAATCAATCAATCAATCAATCGGACAGGAAATGTGTCCTTTGTAACAGGATTGTCTTATGTCCTCTTTCTGCCTCTTCTCTGTCTCTCCAGGTGTCAGGTGTCTTGAAGAAGTTCATGGGTGAAGAGAAGCCGTTCTACTTCACTGCTCTGGGTCTAGAAGACTTCACCTCTTTCAAGAAGGCTCTGGAGGTATTAACATCTGCATGTAAACGAGAAGGCTCTGGAGGTATTAACATCTGCATGTAAACGAGAAGGCTCTGGAGGTATTAACATCTGCATGTAAACGAGAAGGCTCTGGAGGTATTAACATCTGCATGTAAACAAGAAGGCTCTGGAGGTATTAACATCTGCATGTAAACGAGAAGGCTCTGGAGGTATTAACATCTGCATGTAAACGAGAAGGCTCTGGAGGTATTAACATCTGCATGTAAACGAGAAGGCTCTGGAGGTATTAACATCTGCATGTAAACAAGAAGGCTCTGGAGGTATTAACATCTGCATGTAAATGAGAAGGCTCTGGAGGTATTAACATCTGCATGTAAACGAGAAGGCTCTGGAGGTATTAACATCTGCATGTAAACAAGAAGGCTCTGGAGGTATTAACATCTGCATGTAAATGAGAAGGCTCTGGAGGTATTAACATCTGCATGTAAACGGGAGGCAGACACACCAATGACACACGTTTCATTTACAGAGATATCTTCACTTTCCTACATGTTTGGTCATCTTCATTTTAACGTCTGCTCAGGCTTTTGAGTTTCACTCCAGACCAGGGGTCTTCAACAGGGGGTCCGAGTTATATCGATCTGCTGAAGCGGGGGTCAAACCCAAGCCTCTCAATTGTCAGTCCAACACACAACCCGTCATGCTAATAAGGCTGTGTTTAACTGTTAAAGCTGTTGTCCGCTCCGTCTTGGCTGTAATAACTATAGGGCTACAATTAGTTATATATATGAACCAAATGGACCCTCATCATCAGTTTACAGTTTACAGTTTACAGTTTAGGCATTTAGCAGACGCTTTTAATTCAAAGCGACTTACAATAAGCAGATAATACATCACTATAATAAACAAGATAATATGTCAGAACATCAACAACAATATAACAAATGCAAATGAATATCAATCTAGAAAAAAACAATATAATCAGTAAAGAAAAAAAGGTTCTAGAAAACCTAAATACAAATGCTAACTAGCTTCATGTATGGTCATTGAGTGTTTCAGTAGTGCTATGGGTTTAGGTGGAGTCTGAAAAGGTGAGTCTTCAGTCCACGGCGAAAGCTAGCGAGTGAGTCTGTTGTTCTAAGTGCAACAGGGAGTTTATTCCACAACTTGGGGGCCAGGAGGGCAAACTGTCTCGGACAAGTGGATTTTTGCCCTGGGGTTTTTAGCGAGGGTTCTGTCAGCATCCCTGTGTTGGCTGATCTGAGTGAACAGGTGGGGGTGTAGGGGTTGATCAGGTTTTGTAGGTATGGAGGAGCCATACCTTTGGCTGCTTTGAAGGTCAGCATCAGTGTTTTGTATTCAGTGCGGGCCGCAACCGGGAGCCAGTGGAGGGAGCGGAGAAGGGGGGAGACATGTGAGAAGTTGGAGAGGTTTAAGTGCACATGCCGGGAAACCAGTGAGGAGAGAGTTACAATAGTCAAGTTTTGATATGACAGATGTCTGGATGAGGAGCTGGGCTGCCCCTGGGCTGGGCTGGGTGAGGAAAGGTCCTCATCCTAGCCTGATTTCAGACTCTGGAGAACCAGAGAGTGGGCTGGAGCCAGGCAATCATCATCCTACACTCTCAGCATGTGAGTTATATTTTGGAACCATTTGGTTCCTAACTTCCAAACTAAAATATAACAGCCCTGCCTCTTTAGCTCAGTTCAATGCTGGCATGACGGATTGTGTGTTGGACTGGCGAGTCACTGCTCTGGGTTCTATGACCGATGCCGCGCATCAATGCAGATCATTTTACTGGGGACCCCCACGAGTCCACCGACCTATAAGCTTGTTCTTTTTTATGTAAGTGTGTGTTGTGTTGTGGTGCGGTGCGCTATCTCTCAGTAGGCCTATATCAAAGCAAGCGAAACGCATAACTTAAAAAAATATAGTTCACCTTTGTATTTGTATTTTTAATTTTTATTTATTTCTTATATAGGCTATATAAATATATAGTTCACTATTGTTTATTTTGTATAGCAAGTGTGTAGAATAGCCTACTCCGCAATCCACTAGACTTAGATAGCTTTTTTAAATACTTTCATAGTTATACTTAGTTATATAGTGCTCAGGGTGCTTACGGGTGCCCCAGGCGCACCCTTAAAAAAGCCATCGTAAGACAGGTCTGCAGCACCCGTGGGAAACTTGTGGGAAAGGGGTTTGCTTCTAAAATCCTCCAGCAGGAGGCCTTAAAGGGATATTCCACTTAAAAAAAAAAAAAAAAAAAAAAAAAACTCTGCCTTGCATGGGTCTGCCTCCCCAGGCCCAGGTCCCCTCCCCATACACACCCATTGTAACTTCAAACTTCATTTTAACCAAGACTTCATTTAAAACACCCATTATCTTTTCTGGTGACTCATACTACCCTCCTAATACGTGAGCAGTATATACGTGATTTTTTTTCCGTAACATTTTTCATTTATTTTTAATAATTTTGTTTTGTATTTCATTTTTCTCATTTTCCCAAAGAAGTATTCAAAATAAATGAAAAGGGTTATTGAAAAAAACACGGCCTGCACACGTATTAGGAGGGTAGTATGAGCCAGTAGAAAAAATAATGTGTATTTTTAATGAATCTATCATGGTTAAAATGAAGTTTGAAGTTACAATGGGTGTGTGTGAGGAGAGGCACTGAGCCAATTGAATGAAGTAAATTAAAAACTGTTCAGGGTGTTCAGATGAAGCCTGATTAGATGATAAATTGACCAAATGTTTTTTTGAAAGTGGAATATCCCTTTAACACTTATGTTGCTATCAATTAAATCTCTTTGAAGGTCCAAGTTGCCATGGTCTCCATAGACTTCCATGTAATTCATAGTGCACGGATCATGCACGCACATGCCTAATCATGCACTACGTGTGTGCACGCTGTTCACAGCTTTCAAAAAAAAGAAAAAAATCCGCTTGGAAATCCGTTCAGGCATTCAGATAGCAGCCATTATGTTTTCTTCAAATGTAAACAAACATGGCTGCCATGTTTGAAAGATGGGGTTGGTATGGGGGTTAAACATGCAATTTTGCAATCGCGATCATGCCTAATACATGTTTTGAGGTCCAAAAAACTGTTTTGAAAAAACAATTTTTTGAAAAAGAAAACTGCCCAAACTGGGGAAACTCGGTGTTAGCACAGGGGGGGTACCAATACAATCTCGGGAAACTCGGGGTTGGCACCAGACAGGTTAAGATGGGTGTCCTGGAGCCATTCATAAGGTGTGCTCTCAACCATCGTTGCAGCCATTTGGTTCCATTGTACACTCTCACACCGGTTTCCTGAAACCAAGTCCTCGTAGCTCTTGATTGACAGGTGCCTGCGCAGGCTGTTTGATCTCTACGACCATGCCTGAGCTTACGAAGGCTCAAAATCGCTTTGGGAAACGCAGCCAATAGCAGCTGTTTAAAATTTATTTTCGGGGACCTGAAGTTCAAAGATGTCAGATTTGAATTATGAAGAAAAAGTGGCTTCAAAACTACAGATATAAAAAGCTATAGATACCTCATGAGAGTAGTGTGTGCAGTAAATGGACACGTTCTAAGTGCCCAAAGATGAGAAATTGCAATACCTTCATTCTTGCAATCCCTGCAGTAACACCTGTAAACCATAATTGTCTAACACAACATTTTTATAAATAATACTGGGAATACGAATGAATTATGAAAGTACAATTATACATAAACCCAGGCCAGGATACATAAAACATACTCAAATGTTTGTGTAAAAAAAGAAAAGAAAAAAGATTTGGCTAGCCCCCTGTAGTAACTCTGAGGACCCCCTAGGAGTCCTGGACCCCCTGTGGAAGACCCCTGGTATTTGCTACAACTAATTTTTGTTTTCAGAGCCCAGCTACAAAAATCTTTGTGCTTCAATAATGATGTAATTTGACATTGTTCTGGAGCAGGAGCAGAGCGATTACTACACAGGGGTCCATCTGGGGGGTCCCATGTGAGGAAAGACCCCAACCAAAAGTCAGAACTTCAGAAGGGTTATTCTGGCTGCTTCAAAAGTGCAATATATGAACTTAGAATGTTTTAAACCCTATAAAACAACTCTTCATATTATGAAAATTGGACATTAACTGTCTGGCGTACTCTTCTGGCTGGCCCCAACATAGATGACCCCCCCAGAAATGGGGCAGGGGTCAGGAACATTTGACACCCATCATTTCTGACAATTTGGTCAATATAAAAGCCAAAGCAGCAAAACATTAATTTTAGCAAAAGGATCCTTAATTAGAAGTACACCTCATACGTAGTAATTCTGAAGACCCCCTAGGGGTCCCAAACCCCCCGTGGAAGACCCCTGGTATTTGCTACTACTCATGTTTAGTTTTCAGAATACAAAAAAATGTATGCTTCAATTATGATCTAATTTAACATTGTTCTGGAGCAGAGCGATTACTGAGATAGGCGCAGGGGTCTGTCTGGGGGGTCCCAGGTGAGGAAACACCCCAACTTAAAGTCAGAAATTTTATTCTGGTTTCTTTAAAAGTGTAATAAATGAACTCAGAATGTTTTAAAACCTACAAAACAACTCTAATATTAAGAGAACTGGACATTAACTGGCTGGTGTACTGTTCTGGGAGGTCCCAAAACAGATGACCCCCAGAAAGGGGTCGGGGGTCTGGAAAATTATACACCCATCATTTTCTCATAGTTTGAACAAAGACCCAAAAATCCTACGGGAGCAGTTTTTTGGACACATCGTACCACACTATTAGGGAGATAGAATGGTAAATTCGTGCTAAAAGTGCCAAATTTTGCACAGATGTAGCCCAGGGCATGCTCTAATGATTTACACGTGCCTTTATATTTTTTACTTCCTCTGTCTTGGGTCCCCATCCACAATTAAATTACATTTATTGTAATAAAGTTATTGCCTTAGGAATGGACAAATATTATTGAAGTCTCCATGGCGTGAGTAATCAATAGAACAAAAGTAATTTGGGGGTGAACTACTCCTTTAATGACTCCATGTTGTGTGTCATCCTATAGGAGCAGAGAAGGAGAGCTGGACGTTCCAGAGACCAGAAAGAGGGGAGCGACTCTGTGGGGATAGAGATGGAGAACCTGCTGACTCCACCAGAGGGTGGAGACTCTGAGAGGATAGAGATGGAGAACCTGCTGACCCCACCAGAGGGTGGAGACTCATCTCCATCTGAACAGGAGATGGAGGAGGTGGGTTATTTATTAATAACTTTAATGTTAAACTCTATGTCATACATGGTCAACTGGCAAATAATAATGGGCAGCTGCCAGCCAGGCCTTAATTTTCAGAAATGAACACGGCGGGCATTACTGTAATGAGCCTCTGAAAATCCTCTTGTATTATCATCCTTGTGGCTGCACTTGGTTTTGGGTAAATTAATTCCTCTAACTCTGTGTGCCCTTCTCTGGTCCTGCCTGGTAGTGTATTCTCTCCAGCGCTGCTGTCATTGTCTACAGTTTCTTGAGCAGAACATGACGGTGGACACCGTGGACTCACAGCCTGATAATCTTTATAGTTAGTCTTTTTGACATGTTTGCTATTTATATTCGTTGGCTATTACTACCTGTCAGTGGTTCCTGTTTACTTTAGTTCAGACTTGGCGGGTTGAGTTGAGTGGGTTTGTGTTTACCAGGGCATGATGTGGGCGCCTCTCCCTCCCCCGAGGCGGCTTCAGATGCAGTGATTGGCACATTTAATAGCTGCACGCACCGGGTTGGCCAACACTGCCGCTGCCCGTTTTTCTTTTCTTTTTTTTCTTCCCTCCCTCGCTCGCCCTCGCTCGATCTCGCTCTCTCCCTCTCTCTCTCTCTCTCTCTCTCTCTTCCCCAACACATTTTCGGCGCCTCTCAGAAGTGCCGCTCTAGGCAGTTGACTAGTTTGCCTTCAAATACGTGCCGGCCCTGTGCGGCCCCCACTTTCACTTAATGCGGTCCGCATTAACTGTTACAATTCTAAACATGCAAACATGACCCGCTTTAATTACTTCAGTCTATAATACCAGTAAGACTCCCTAATCGGGAGATAAGCGACCGTAGGTCACTTATCTCCACAAATAGAGCAAAAATGTGTTTTTCCAAAATCTTCCTGATCCATGTTGATGACATGAGTGTAGACATACTGTGTAGTGATTTTCGTGATTTTAGGGCAAAATCTGAATCGGCCTCATGGTGGCGCTAGAGGGCCATGTGAGAAATGAGGGGCGGGGTCTCCGCGCCGCCAAGGCGGACGAATAGGTACCGGCCCGGCTCTCCCGGTCGCTCCTAGCCCGAGTTACGGCATTTTATGTGAGCTGCAGTGGCAGGGGGTCCTCCACTGGGGGCGCCACCACTTTTGCATCCGTTCTGGAGCACCAGGAGTGGGTGGTCCCCGGGAATGCCCCGTGAGCAGCCCCGTTGGGGTGGTCATTTGGTAATTTTTGCACATGTGCTCATTTTTTACACTTGGGGGTCCCCGAGGGAGCTGGGGGTCCCTGGAGCTCCGGGGGTCCTTGGAGGTTGTAGTTTGGCAGGTAAGGACTGTGTGTGCAAAATCTGGCATGGATCGGGGCAACGGTTGCGGAGATATGAGCAGGGCAAAAGTGTGACGTGTGACGTGTGTGACGGACGGACGGACGGACGGACAGACGGACACCTCGAGCAGCTTTCTGTAGTAAGTGCGACCTACGGTCGCAATTAGCTTAATGACTAGTGTCTTTTTTATGTCCATTGTCTAATGTATTTGTATTTAAGTTAATTTAAGTTAAGAACATATAAATGCATTTGAAATTAAATAAAAATGCTAATTTTCAGGATTCAAATTCCAAGTAAAAATAGCTGCTGTACAAGCTCAAAATGTGTTCGCACTGTGAAGCGTTTTGAGCTTGTAGATCGGCTACTTTTGCTACGTTTGACTGTATATGCAATGTGGTCCTCTGGAGTGAGAGTGAACATATAGTTGTCCTCTCCATCATCAAAGTTGCTCCACCCCTGCTCTATGTAGAACTTTAACCAAGACTCTTTAAACATGAACCCTAGTGTTCCAGTTCTGGGGTTGAACACTCAGTGAGTGAAAATAGCAGCTCTACAGTGCAAGCTGTTGTGATGTGTTGTGAGCTGGTAAATCGACTATTTTCTGCGAATATATTTAGTGCAGAGAGAAATAATTAGGGTCCCTAGTTATGGCCCCTGGAGGACTAAGGTAATAGGGTTTAAGGGGTTTAACAGTGTAATAGTTATTATACAACAGGTAGTCGGGCTCTCAATGGAAAACAGGCTCTCCAACCGTGCATATAACGAGCACAGATGCACTGTCTCTCATCAAGTAAAGAAATCAGCTGTGTTGGTCACGAAAGACAGCAAGCGTTCCTCTCTCCCCTGCGTCTCAAGTCCTTAAACTAGATCCTATTTCCTACACTTCTTTCCTATTTCCTTGGATGTTCCCATCCACTGACAGTGGGAGATAGGAAATAGGATTTATTTAAGGACTTGAGACGCAGCGCTAGGCGGCTGGCTAGCGGTTTTCATGTGACGTTCAGGGACATAGTAGCTAAATGTGGCATATAAAAAATTGCAAATTCCTATCGAATATCTTAATTACAATGAAATAAAGTTGACGTGTGTTTTTTTTAAGGGCAACAGTTGTATAATCGCAATATTACACTCGAGGGTCTGCATTAACACGGTTATCCTGCACTCCAGCACTTCCTACGGAACTCGCCTGTCGGCTCGTTCCTGCGGTAAGGCTGTCGTGCAGGATAACCGTGTTAATGCACACCCTCTCGTGTAATATTGCTTAAGTAGCCAACCTCTACTATGCTGTAATATTATAATGATCTTTTACAGTTTTTTTTTTTTATCAAATTAAATAAACTGCTTCAGTTTAACACAAGTCAATAAAGGCCTGATCAGTAATATAAATGTAAACAATTAGCTAAGGAGAAATGTTGTTATTCTCCAGGTGATTGACTTATAAACACTATAGACAACATATAAATGATTTGTAGACAGACATAGGCCTACATTGTGATTCATATTGGGGTAAAATATTTGCAAATAGCCTTTTCTCCAAAAACAAATATAAGCCAACGCATTTGTTCAAAACAATCCAATAGTTCTGTTCTTCTCTCCTCAGAGTGCCAAAGAGCTGCTGGAAGGAGGTTGTTCATACAGGAACCAGCTCTGTGAACCCCCCTGGACTCATCTCTTTATCTGGGCTGTCCTACAGAACCACAGTGACATGGCTGACATCTTCTGGGAGAAGGTAAAATGTTGTATTTACACTTGTATTTACACTAGTTTTGTCACGTTTAAAGGATATATTTCTCAAATACAAACCCCTGGGGTACAGGGTGGCTTGCTATGTGTTGGCTTGGTGGGTTACAGTATAATAAGATATGGCATGATGTTACTACCAAAACCTCCACCGGCTGTCCGTCCGTCCGTCCGTCCGTCCGCCAGTCACACGTCACACGTCACACTTTTGCCCTGCTCATATCTCCACAACCGTTGCACCCATCCATGCCACATTTTGCACACACACTCCTTACCTGCCAAACTACAACCTCCAAGGACCCCCGGAGCGCCCCCGGAGCGCCCCAGGTGTAAAAAATGACCAAATGTGCAAAAATGACCAAATGACCACCCCAACGGGGCTGCTTACGGGGAATTCCCGGGGACCACCCACTCCTGGTGCTCCAGAACGGATGCAAAAGTGGTAACGCCCCCAGTGGAGGACCCCCTCCACTGCAGCTCACATAAAATGCCGTAACTCGGGCTAGGAGCGTCCGGGAGAGCCGGGGCCGGTACCTATTCGTCCGCCTCGGCGGCGCGGAGACCCCACCCCTCATTTCTCACATGGCCCTCTTCTAGCGCCACCATGAGGCCGATTCTTGCAAAACACATTTTTGGACACTGCTCCTACAATTTTTGCCCTAAAATCACGTAAATCGGTACACAGTATGTCTACACTCATTTCATCAACTTGAATCTGTCCCATATAGCGCCACCTTCAGGCCGATTTTTAAAAACACATTTTTGGACACTGCTCCTACAGATTTTGCCCTAAAATCACGAACATTTTTGCCCTATTTGTGGAGATAAGCGACCAACGGTCGCTTATCTCCCGATTAGGGAGTCTTACTGGTTTGGATAAATGGGAGGAGCTGTTGTCACAATACAACCTATCATTTATATTGCACTGTATGCATTGCTAACCTTGTATTACAAAACACCTTACAACTAGGCCTATGTAGATCATTGCATATTACAGTGCCTCTACCTTGTCTATGGGGAAAGGCCTGTTTCACACACACCAGAAGCGGCCCGTCATCACATTGAGTAGGTTGGAATATAGGCTATATAAGTTGAATCTCCATATATGGAGATAACCTACGCATCACACTAAATCTGACCTCACCAGCCCATATTTGGGCATGAGCAACTTATGTCTCGAGATATGATGACATCACACAGTCCTCAGCCGATGATGTGGCGTGATGTCATACAATACACAAAGGAGCCCTACAGTATAAAGGGGCAATTCTTGCCAGGAAAGAAGCATTTCTTCGACTCAGACCTTATCGCCAGGGTTGGCTTATAGCAGCTGTCGGTAGGACCATATATGGATTCTGTTAGTGTGGATCTCCTAACAGGGCATCATCTGGGATACCATCCCTTTTATGCCCATATATGGAGATCCCTAACAGAATCCCTTTCATGCCCATATATGGAGATCCCTAACAGAATCCCTTTTATGCCCATATATGGAGATCCCTAACAGCATCCCTTTTATGCCCATATATGGAGATCACTAACAGCTAACAGAATCCCTTTTATGCCTATATATGGAGATCCCTAACAGAATCCCTTTTATGCCCATATATGGAGATCCCTAACAGAATCCCTTTTATGCCCATATATGGAGATCCCTAACAGAATCCCTTTTATGCCCATATATGGAGATCCCTAACAGAATCCCTTTTATGCCCATATATGGAGATCCCTAACAGAGAATCCCTTTTATGCCCATATATGGAGATCCCTAACAGAATCCCTTGTATGCCCATATATGGAGATCCCTAACAGAATCCCTTTTATGCCCATATATGGAGATCCCTAACAGAATCCCTTTTATGCCCATATATTATGGAGAAATCCCTGCTCTGAGTATCTGACATCAGTGTGATGTCACCTGTTTATGCCCATATATGGAGATCCCTGCTCTGCGTATCTGGTTGCTATGGTAAACAGTTGGTTGCTAGGGTAAAAAAACATGGTTGCTATGGTAAACAGTTGGTTGCTAGGGTAAACAGTTGGTTGCTAGGGTAAAACCATGGTTGCTAAGGTGGTTGCTAACGTACACTAACAAACCAGCAACAACAGACTGTTGCCACAGCAACGTACACAAAGGTTTGTGTACGTTGCTGTGGCAACAGTACATATATATCTGATGCGGAGATATGAGCAGGGCAAAGGTGTGACGTGTGACGTGTGACGGACGGACGACCGGTGGAGGTTTTCATAGTAAACTGCTCCCTAACGGTCGCAATCATAAGCTATTTACCAGTAAGACGCCTAAGGGCGAAAAGCAACCTCGCCCTAAAGGGCAAACATGGGCATTCCCAGGTATGCGTTAATATTAATGACAGCAGGACAGCGATCTCCATAAATGGGCATAAAAGGAATTTGCGACTTGTGTCGCGGCAACAACACTGGTTAAACTGACACAATACGTTCATATATGGGCAACTTTTATATAGACAACTTTTGCCAATGGCTCCTGCTATATGCTCAGTGTATGTAGAGTGCACGCTGTGTCTGTGTGCATTTACAGGTAAAACACCTGATTCTGGCTGAAGGAATGATTTAATTTTTATTTACATGCACGTGACTTACTTACTTACTACTACTACATACAGGACTTAGTGCAATAACAATGACCAGTGGGGTGCCTGGACACTCAGTCATTTTAAATTTGTGTTAAAGTTTATTTTTCACTTCCAATTTGTAGATTATGGTCTATAAAACAATTTTGGTTCGAGTGTCAAGACAGTAGATTGAAGAAAAATATATTTTTTGCCCTATTTCCAAAATGACCAAAATCGGAATTGTGTTTTTTGAACAATGTCTTAGTTTTCCCACAATTGCTGTGTAATATATATGTTTTATTGCTATATCAAGTCAATACTGTGTGAGGAATCAATTGGAGTCAAATGTTTGTTTTGAATATTATGGTATTGTATGATATTTCACACAAATGAGACAATAACATGGTTATTACACTCATACACAACAATACAGTTACACTTTTCTTTCCCCCTGTACCACAATATAGTGCCATTGGATTTAACAACTACTAGAACAATATTTTAACAAAGAAAAAATAAATCTAACACACATATATACAGTCTGCTCTGGTCTAGCTAGTTCTCACAAGTACATTTGCACAGACGTGTGCATTTCAACTTTTATTTCACGCAACTGCACAGAGTGCAGGTTGGCATACAAGCACGTTTACAATGCACTTCACACTTTAATATATCCTTGGCAAGGGGCAGAGTGGTCCAAATGGGGCCACTAATCCCATAATCAGTGGGACTGTGGACGGGCATCATGGACCTGAATGAATGAATGATATATTGCTACAATACATATTCATGCAGATACATAGTTTTGTGCTGTCGCCCAGGTGCTTGCTTGGAAGACACTTCTGTTCAGATGTTGTTCCAAAGCATCAGTTGGGGGGGGATCCTTTCCACGTCCGTAGTTTTATGTGAGAATTGTGTCATTCGAACATGATCAACATCATTGCCCACTTTTTTCAGCCTTGGAGATGTGTAATAGAAAAATATTAATATCCAGTCAGGGTGAAGTCAAACATTTATTGAAGATTTCAGCAACAGAGGAGCATACACAGCATCAGAGAGGTCTTTGCCCTGTCGGGCAGAAGACCTCCTGAAGTGTCATATGGGACACCTCTTATACACCAAGGTGCTCTCCCTAGATGGAGAGAGAATCTAAACAGCTATACTAAGTACCATACAGTATATAATAAGGCTGGTTAAGTTGCAATGACCATGTATAGCATCACTTAGTACAGATTTTATGCTGACACAGAGTAGGAGTAGAGGTCACAGTCCATGGATGTCAGCTGTTAGATTGACAGCTGCAGGTACATCTAAATGAGTAGCCTTGTGAGATTTTCTTTAGACAACACACACATTTTTGTTACGCTATAAATATTTCTACCACAGATGCTTGTGTTGGGAGTGTCAGCGAGGGTTACAAATTCTTCCATGAGGGATGGCACTTTGCGCATCATCTTGTTGCAGGATCACTTACCCTGCCAGGGCGGAAAAGGGCCAAGGAGGGCCAGGTGGAAGGACACAGCCCAGAGGAGAGGGTGGCAACATGGTTCGACCACTTCCAGAGGCTCCTGGGAACATCAGTGGAAGAGGGAGAGGAGGAAAATATACCGACAGTCCTCCAGGGCCTGAACATCGACGATGGACCCTTCACAACCAGCGAGCTCGCCAGGGCAAAATCCACCCTGAGAGAGGGAAAGAGTGCTGGGCCGGATGGCATACCCCCAGAGGTCTTGAAGAACTGCGACCTAGACAACCTCATCCTAGACTTTTGCAACAATGCTCTACAGCACAACAAGCAACCTGAAATATGGTCTCTGTCTAACATCATCCCGGTGCCTAAAGCTGGAGACCTCTCAAAGCCAGACAACTACAGAGGCATCAGCCTGACATGTATTAAAGCTAAGGTCTTCAACCGAATGATACTGAACAGGATACGGCATGCCATCGACCCTCACCTGAGAGAAAACCAAAATGGTTTTCGAGAGGAGAGAACAACCGTAGCACAGATCCTGGCATTAAGGAGATTAATAGAGGAGGTGAAAAAGGACAACCTAGCAGCTGTACTGTGCTTCATTGACTTCAAAAAGGCTTTTGATTCTATCCACAGAAGCAAGATGGTGAAGATCCTTGAGGCCTACAATGTCCCTCCCAACATTCTCCGGGCTATCGAGACCATGTACGCAAAAACAAGGGCCAAAGTGGTGACCCCAGATGGCAGCAGTGAGGTGTTTGACATCCGAGCGGGTGTAATGCAAGGAGACACCCTAGCCCCCTACCTCTTCATCATAGTTCTAGATTATGCGCTCAGGAAAGCCATAGGGGGACGAGAACAAGAGCTTGGCTTCACGCTAACACCAAGGAGGTCAAGGCGGCATCCCGCAGTAGTTCTGACAGACCTGGACTATGCGGACGACATCAGCCTGCTCTCCGACAGCATGGAACAAGCACAAGAACTCCTGAACAGGGTGGAGATAGAGTGTGCCAAAGTTGGTCTCAGGCTAAATGCTAAGAAAACTGAGGTTATCACCTATAACCTACCTGATCACTCACCTCTGACAACAACAGAAGGAGCTGTGTTGAAGGAAGTCAAGGACTTCAAGTACCTGGGCGCATGGGTCGACTCAACTGAGAAAGACCTTAAAGTAAGGAAGGCACTCGCTTGGAGGGCCCTGAACGGCATGAACAGTGTATGGAACTCTAACCTCCCCCGCCAAATCAAACTTAGCTTCTTCTTTGCAACGGTGGAGTCTGTTCTCCTCTATGGCAGTGAATGCTGGACCCTGAAGCCAACCCTGCAGAAGTCTCTAGATGGGTGCTACACTAGAATGTTGCGTGCAGTACTCAACATCAACAGGAGTGCACATGTTACAAACAGGAGCCTGTATGAGGGAATACCAAAGGTAAGCGAGAAAATTGCCACCAGAAGAATGAGACTAGCAGGACACTGCCAAAGACACCAGGAGCTTCCAGCCAGCAAATTGGTACTGTGGGAGCCAACACATGGGCACCGGTCGCGAGGACGTCCCACAAAAACATACGTGGACGTACTCAAGGAAGACGTAGGGACACAGAACACCAATGAGCTGGCCAGATGTATGGAGAACCGAGATGACTGGAAACAACGATGGAGGGCTCGTCTGAGGACGACCTAGATAGATAGATAGATTACCCTGCCATGGATTTGAATGACGATGTGCTGTCTGAGCCAGTGAATGCATGGATAGAGCCATGGCCTTGCATGTTGTCATGCCCAGGTTTGTGGCGATGGTATTCAAGGAGATCATTCTAGGAATCTTTCCAGCTTTGAAGGAGATCCAGATTTTCGCGGCCGCATTCAGAACCTCAGTTTTCTTGGCATTCAGCTGAAGGCCAACCTTGGCACACCGTCAGGTGAGGGTCGATGTCATGCCGAATCTGGTTTAGTATCAGCTGTGGAAATCTGGATCTCCTTCAAAGCTGTAAAGACTACTAGAATGATCTCCTTGTATACCATCGCCACAAACCTGGGCATGACAACATGCAATGGCATGGCTCTCTTCCATGCATTCACTGGCTCAGACAGCACATCGTCATTCAAATTCAAGGTTAAGCGAT
Source organism: Nannobrachium achirus (assembly GCF_963921795.1). NCBI lineage: Eukaryota > Metazoa > Chordata > Actinopteri > Myctophiformes > Myctophidae > Nannobrachium > Nannobrachium achirus. The sequence goes on along the minus strand of NC_137825.1, from coordinate 2,943,413 downwards.
CCTGCTGCAAGGTGATGCGCAAAGTGCCATCCCTCATGGAGGAATCTGTAACCCTCGCCGACACTCCAACATAAGCATCTCCAAGGCTGAAAAAACTGGCGACAAACTTTGTCTGTAGGCTGTACCCTGATGACTCAAATGAGGGCAATGATGTTTCTCACAGAAAACTAGGAATGTGGAAATAATTCCACCCCCAACTGATGCTAAAATCACACAAAGCAGTACACAGTATCTCTATAGTCATGTCATCAACATAGATCAGTCCCATTTCCCATATTCCCTCCTGATTGGCTACCTTTGCCTTCTAAAGTTTGTGTATGCGACATGATGGTCGTTTATCTCCCGATTAGGGAGTCTTACTGGTTCATTCAGGTCCATGATGCCCGTCCACAGTCCCACTGATTATGGGATTAGTGGTCCCATTTGGACCACTCTGCCCCTTGCCAAGGATATATTAAAGTGTGAAGTGCACTTGTAAAAGTGCTTGTATGCCAACCTGCACTCGTTGCAGTTACATGAAAGAAAGGTTGAAATGCACACATCTGTGCAAATGTAGGCCTACTTGTGAGAACTAGCTAAACCAGAGCAGACTGTATGTAGGTGTTAGATATTTTTTTTGTCTTTGTTAAAATATTGTTCTAGTTGTTGTTAAAGCCAATGGCACTATATTGTGGTACAGGAAAAAGATGTAACTGTATTGTTTTGTATGAGTGTAATAACCATGTTATTGTCTCATTGTGTGAAATATCATATAATACCATAATATTCAAAACAAACATTTGACTCCAATTGATTCCTCACACAGTATTGACTTGATATAGCAATAAAAATATATATATTACACAGCAATTGTGGGAAAACTAAGACACTGTTCAAAAAACACAATTCCGATTTTGGTCATTTTGGAAATAGGGCAAAAAATATATTTTTCTTCAATCTACTGTCTTGACACTCGAACCAAAATTGTTCTATAGACCATAATCTACAAATTGGAAGTGAAAAATAAACTTTCACACAAATTTAAAATGAAAACCTAAAATTACATGTAGACGGAACCCCACTTACCTGCAATGATTCGTTCAAAGCACAAAATACTAAAGTTAGCTCCTCCACTGGTTTTGACATCTACAGGGAAACTTTGACTTCAGTACAAAATGAATAGTACAACTGATGTGAGTAACAGCGACAACATGAAAATACACAAGTAGCATGTCAACCACTGTTACAGTACATAACAGTGTAGATTACACAATATGATACTTTTGCAGAGGAGCACCAGACTGTGACTTACCTCATAGCAGAGAGTAGGAACTGCTATTGGCTTCTGGTTTAAATAGACATTTTTGGTACCAGTAGATGGCGCTAAAGCTGGCCGCACACTAGCCGATAATCGGGCTATTTAATTACCCTCCCGACAATCGGGCTGCCACCGATTGAAACGGGCCCGACAATCGGGCATGAACGTCGTCTAGCGTGAGGTCTCACAGATCCACTCGGAGCCCAGCCGAGTGGCTCGGAGGACGATCGGGGGTTGCCCGACTCTTTTCAAACATGTTTGATATTTTCCTGGATCAGTAGCCTACTGGTCTGGAATAGCAGCAGGGGACTGATTGAAAATAGGTAGCCTACAGCAGCCGCTGATAGACGCAAGTCTCTGAGCATCTGAGTGACAGAGCTATCTCTTTTTCTCTCTCTACACACACACACACACACACACACACACACACACACACACACACACACACACACACACACACACACACACACACACACACACACACACACACACACACACACACGAAATCAATCAATCAATCAACAAAGACGTAAAACTAGGCCAAACCAATTAGTGCAAGTCTGGACTCGCTAATAACTTTCCAGCTCTGCTCTCCTCCTCAACTTTATGGTTCTCACTCTCAAATGTATGATAAACCTGTGCATTCTCCATGTTTCCACCTCAAAATGCTGGATTACAGTTCTTCAAATGGACCAGACAGAACCGTCCTCTTTCTCTCTCTCTCTCTCTCTCTCTCTCTCTCTCTCTCTCTCTCTCTCTCTCTCTCTCTCTCTCTGGGACATTGGATTAGGATCTCCGTGCCCTCGGATCTTTTTTTAATGATTATATTTGAATGATCCATCCGCCCACACCGCGATAATTTGTTAAAAGACAGGGGAAATCATGATTGAAAGCCTAGGCCATGGCCACTAAAGTAAAAGCAGACACGTGCCTGTCTTGAACTTGAACCTGTCTTAACTTGAACCGTCCGTGGTGGAAGCAGCCTACAACAGCAGCTCACCCCACGTCAGTCACTTTCTCTGATGGTCCGTGCACGGTGCAGTTATGTAATCTCTACTCCTTTCAAGTTCCAATTGGCCATAGGTACAGCGTGTAGCTTAATTAATGGGCCATCATCAACTCGTTGTTTGATCTACCAGCTGGGTTAACAACTCCTGGCTACTCCGGGCACAGCGCGCCCCGCATAGCCAGGCGTTTCGTATTTTAACAGAGAGCAGGTTTAGAAAACGCACGTTACCTTAACTATTATAAAATAAAATGACTTTATCAAAACTGACAATGATAAACCTGGAGCGGACATGAAAGAAACATAATGGATATAGGCCTAATAGGCCTGTACTTTTTAAAGCATTACAGTAGGTAGGTCTATATTTGGGACTGAAAACTAGTCCCCCCCCCCCCCCCCCCCAAAAAAAAAAGCAATACACATAAATACACTGCTTATTATTTCAAATAATGATCCACATCCATCCTCCCAGGTTGTATCATGATTGCTTGCGATGGGAATTAAAACTCAATGGTCGCGAGTTTGTTTTATATCAGCAGAAATAGTCACTACCAGTCAGTCACAGACTGGAGTGGGAACAGCACACGAGTGCAAGTAGGCCTACACGCCCACTGCCTGATCTACAAACCCTACAAAGTGGCGCGGAGGGACGCAGTTTGATCTTGGAGATCTGATATGTTCTCTGCGCAACACAGTCATACGACTAATCATAAAGCAGGCACCATGAGAAGCACCAGCAGACAGCGCGCAGCACTTGACTTTAGCAGTGGAGAGAGAGGGGGAAAGTCGATCAGAGACTTCAGAGTTGATCCATGGATGAACATGAAACGCGTCAAAGTGAACTCATAGTCATAGTATCATTTGAAGCTTTTTTTTTTTTTCGTTGCGTGAGGCAATGGTGTGTTTGTGAGTGGATAACATAATGTGTTTGTTTGTATGTGCGTCTGCGCGCGTGTTGCAAGGCGAAGCTCTCGGAACAGTGACGTTTTGTATTCATTATATAAATTATTTATTTATTATTGCTGTGTTTGGGCCCGACTCAATCGGAATAGAATCCTGTAGCGTGCGGTGCGCCCGACTGTTCAAAACGGCTAGTGTGAGCCTGTTTAGATTCTCTGGCCAGATAATCTGAAAAAAATGATCCTGTAGTGTTTAATTCTACCCGATTCAGTCGGGCCCGATTATCGTGTAGTGTATGGCCAGCTTAACTGAACCACTCATTACTAGACAACTATTAGTCAGCGAATATTATCAGAATAACGTAAAATCGGGGAATGAATTCCTTAACAAGAAATGTCTTCACCAATGTGTTTGTAAAGGTGTCTAGTAACACATCTAACAAAGTTTGAAATTCAAAATCCCTAGGATAACTTTTGACAACTGCTGAAAGTTTGGGTCCCATTCACTTACGGGCCCCACACAACTGTGAAAATTGATGACTCTTTAGCCCAAGGAATGTTTTGTGTGCAAAACAAATGCTTGCAAATGGATTGCAATGGATTCAGAATAATTAAAAAACCCTAGTTAGACCCCTCACATGTTACTTGAAGCAGATTTTTTAGCATATATTTTTTCCTGTATAGTATAGTGTATAGTAAGTAAATGGGACCCAAACATTCAGCAGCTGTCTTTATCCTAGGGATTTTGAATTTCAAATTGTGTTAGATGTGTTACTAGACACCTTTATAAACACATTGGTGAAGACATTTCTTTGCAGGGAATGTATTATCAGATTGTATTAATATCTTCACAGACTATACAAATACTTTAGTAGGAATTTCACCATTATAAACAAACTATTTCTTCAGGCACACACACACACACACACACACACACACACACACACACACACACACACACACACACACACACACACACACACACACACACACACACACACACACACACACACACACATGTCCCTCTGTCTTTCTGTCCATGTTTCTCTTTGTCCATCTGTCCCTCTGTCTTTCTGTCCATGTTTCTCTTTGTCCATCTGTCCCTCTGTCTTTCTGTCCATGAATCTCTTTGTCCATCTGTCCCTCTGTCTTTCTGTCCATCTCCCAGGCAGAGGAGCCAGTGCTGAATGCGCTGAGTGCCTGCAAGATGCTTCAAGAGATGTCAAAGTCAAAGTTTGAAATTCAGACAGAGACCAAACTTTCCATGGAAAAGCTAGCACAGAAGTTTGAGGACAGGGCACATGGTGAGACCTTCAATAAATCGTCTGTATTTTGTTGTATTTTAGGTTGTGGCTCCTATGTCAACGATGGAAACGTTCTATTTTACTACATGGAAATATGTTACAAATATAAATATAAATATTGTGTCATTCTAATTATTTTCAAATGAATACTTTGAATTTCTTTATAATGACTTTCCTGTGTGCTGTCTTCCTAACCTCAGGTATATTGCGCTCATGTTACCAGAGCAATGAGAGTCACTCCTTTGAGCTACTCAAGAAAAGGTCTCCAGTCTGGGAGAAAAACTGCTTCCAGATGGGCATAGCTGTTGAATCACACAGCTTCTTCAAACATGATGGATTAGAGGTTGGTTCATCTCTGACTGGCTGGTTCAGCTGGTATCCTCAACTATCTTGGTCAAGGTTTCAGCCACTTTAATGACTTTAACTTAAATTATACAATGAAAGAAGTGAGAAGCGCACCACCTACGTAGATGCACTGCAGCGCAAGAGTTTAACTAACAACACTGTAGAGCTCTAGACCCTGATGTTAGATAGGAGAGTGTGGAGGGTTTAGAGCTCTAGACCCTGATGTTTGATAGGAGAGTGTGGAGGGTTTAGAGCTCTAGACCCTGATGTTAGATAGGAGTGTGTGAAGGGTCTAGGGCTAACAACACTGTAGAGCTCTAGACCCTGATGTTTGATAGGAGAGTGTGGAGGGTTTAGAGCTCTAGACCCTGATGTTAGTTAGGAGAGTGTGGAGGGCAGCGATTCAGGAGTCCTGAGTTGTGTTGGCATCACATGAAATGAAAATGTAATATTTGGAAATAGTGGAGGTACTTCAAATTAAATAATCAATTTTCCTTTTGTAACGTGCAGTGGTTAAAAGAGACAGCATACTGTACATTTATAGTACATAGATGGTCCCTATAATAAAAAGCAGTACCTGTCATTAAAACTAGTTAAAATGCCACCAGCTCCACCAGACCTAGGTGTTGCAGGTACATATTTATGTCAGCCTGGAATCCAGACTGACTCGCTACTTTCAGCGTTTGTTTGTTTTTTCACTTCACATCTCAGTCTGGTTCTTTTAGTACAGCGTACACAGTACACTCCCTGAGGTCGAGTATAGCGACCGTAGGGAGTACCAGCTATTTTTCCTATTTTGACTTACCTTTTCAAATCACACACAAACACAACACACATACTATACACATACACCCTTCACATACACAGACACTAGCTAGTGACTGGAGCTCTACATGTGCTGCTCTGGCGCCATCTGTTGGATGTCTGTCTCTAAACATTATTGATGAATGAATGGTGTTTGTTTTTTGATAGATATTATGATCAGTTGAATTGATCATATCAATAGAAAATGTAATTGTGTCTCTTACCAGGTGATTAAATCAGATGACCATGGTCTTATATGATCAGACCAGTCCTTAATAATATAAGGACAATAATTAATACCAACGCTGTTTAATTTTCTTTTGTGTCCATTTACAATCAAGGAATCAATGTAAGACATAGCAATTAATTAAAACATTGCTATACTATTAAAAAACTAACGAGAGCCCGTCATAGCTGAGTCCCCCAGCTATGACGGGCTGATGACACAACGCTGTGTGAATGTATGTGAAAGGTCTGTGGGAGGGGCGGGACCAGAGCAATGTAAAATTCAAGTAATTTCACTTCCTACTGTGATCCAATCAGCAGTGAGGTTCCTACGTAACAGGTGACATTCTGAAAGGAAGACTGACGGACAGAGAAGTGAAAAAACTAAATGCTGAACGTAGAGAATCAGTCTGGATTCCAGGTTTTTATGTGGCCTCCTTCTCCTATCACAGCAGCTCATGAATCTTGCTGCTGTGTTTGCACATTGTTTTACTTCACCCAGCAGGTATGGGAGTTTTTCATCATTGGTCATGTTTTCAAACTCTCCTTGGGTGGTTATGATCTGTGGGAAGTATGTGTCTCTGATGTCTTGGTACAGTGGACAGGTGGTCAGTATGTGTCTCTGATGTCTTGGTACAGTGGGCAGGTGGTCAGTATGTGTCTCGGATGTCTTGGTACAGTGGACAGGTGGTCAGTATGTGATGTCTTGGTACAGTGGACAGGTGGTCAGTATGTGTCTGTGATGTCTTGGTACAGTGGACAGGTGGTCAGTATGTGTCTCTGATGTCTTGGTACAGTGGACAGGTGGTCAGTATGTGTATGTGATGTCTTGGTATAGTGGGCAGGCGGTTAGGAAGTGTAGCTCAGTTTCCACTTCATTTTGTGTGCAGTGGGTGCAAAGTCTGTTTTCTCTAGGGAGCCAGGTGTGCCTATGGCAGCCTTTCTCGATTGATTGATTGATTGATTGATTGATTGAGGAGTTTATTTGCAGTTTGCAATAGAAAAAAGTACAGTTTCATGACAGCACAAATCACTGGTACAAGGTCAACTAACTAGGATCTCCCTAGTAAGCTTTACGGCTTATTTACACAGGAACCACTTTAAGTATCTCATATAACATTGAAAGACAGGCGGATAGAACATATAGAGCATCGCAGCGGAAGTGGATTCCTGGTGCCACTCAATATTCCCCATACATTTTTGACATAGACTTTTACAAAAATATTTATAACAATTATGTTAAGCCTCGAACCAAGCCATCCAGGATGTCAGTGAATCATGAACATGAAACCTTTGTTTCCATGAAAAGAACATTTTGAAAACAAAGGGTAGTTATTAAATGAAGTATATCAAATAATGTAATATTAAAACATGTTTTCACATAGGATCAAAGGTTGTATGTTCATCATTCACTGCCATCCTGGATGGCTTGGTTCGAGGCTTAACATAATTGTTATAAATATTTTTTGTAAAAGTCTATGGGGAAAATGAATGGGGAATATTAAGTGGCACCAGGAAACCACTTCCGCTGCGACGCTCTATTACTTTATATAGGATAACATCAATTACAAAAGCAGGAAATGGGAAAAAAAGGGGGGTGGAAATATGGGGGCTTAGTATTAGTAAGGGGAACATAAGAAAATCTGCAAAGTAAATCGTTACCAAGAAATTTCTTCACCAATGTGTTTCTAAAGGTGTGTAATAATATGTACTAAAAGGTTGAAATTCAACTCCCGGGGGAAACCTCATAAAAAAAAAATATTCGTGTTTGTCTCCCATTAACTTTACTATACAGGAAAACAAATACAAAAAAAAAATGCTTTAAGTAGCATGTGAGGGGTCAAACTAGGGTTTTTTCATGATGCTGAATCCATTGCAAGCATTTGTTTTGCACGAAAAACATTCCGTGGGCTACAAATGGCCCCCAAAAAATGGTGAAAAGTGATGATTCATCAGTAAACCATTGTTTTGTGGGTCCGTTTTTAGCCCAAGGATTGTTTTTCATGCAAAACAAATGCTTGCATTGGATTCAGCATCATGAAAAAAACCCTAGTTTGACCCCTCACATGCTACTTAAAGCAGATTTATTTTTTGTATTTTTTTCCTGTATAGTAAAGCTATACTGTGTAAGTTGCTAAAGTAGTGGTCAGTAGCGGTATTGCTTTTTTCGGCCGTTTTTCGCCCGGAGTCGTCGCGGACCACCGGAGCGGCGCCGCAAGTTCCGCGACCGATACGAATTCGTGGAGGGGTAGAACGTAATTTTCTGGCCAGGATTTGGGGATTAAGAGCTTAAGAATCCTTCACCATGGTAAACACTGTAGCTGAGGGAAGCTACTTCCTGAAGATACGGCAGATACGCTGTGATTGGCCGGTAGTGTATCATGTGTGTATGATCCGCGATGTGATTGGCCAACGTATACACAATGTATACAGATGATGCAGATTACGTAATTTTTCCGCGAAATCCGGTACCCGGCCAGGATCATAGAAAACATATAAAAAGAAGGCTTTAGAAGCTGAAAATAACGGAGTAATAATATGTACTAAATTATTTTTTGAGAAATTGTAAAAATGTGTTCAAATCTTTGAATATATATTTTTATATATTGTATTTAAAATATGTTTTAAGTGAACATTTTTAACTCCAATCTTTGCTTCTATTTGGGGGAGAAATGGAATGAACTCATGACCCTACAGAAACAGCTAAAACTGACCGTTCTGCTTCTCAGGCCACACTGTCTCAGGCTTGGCGGGGTGACATGAAGAAGGACACAACATGGTGGAAAGTCCTTCTTGGCCTTTTCTGCCCCCTGCTGGTCTGGACCAACCTCATCACCTTCAGGTTAGCACCCTGCCTTACATGTTTAACACAATAATACACGTGTTGTCCCATATGTATTATACTTGTTACTAAAACTATATGTTAATTCACTTTGTTTAAAACGAAGCTGAGTGGGTTTATGATGATGCTCCACCTTGCAGGGAAGATAAAAAGGCGGAGTCAAAGTCAAAATGGCGTATGTTCTGGAGAGCTCCCATCACCTCCTTTGTGGGAAATGCAGTGATGTACTTCCCGTTCCTCTTCCTGTTTGCCTACGTGCTGCTGGTGGACTTTAAGCCACCACCCCCTAGTGGGCTGTCCATCAGTGAATACGTGCTGTACTTCTGGGTGTTCACGTCCATCAGTGAATACGTGCTCTACTTCTGGGTGTTCACCTTCTTGTGTCAGGAGATCTATGAGGTGAGTGCATTCCCTGTGTTAACTCATCCATGAATAAATAGGTTGAAACATGTCACTAAAGTCATAGAAGGTAACTTTGCCCTGTGACTGATGGTCAGTAGGAGACCCCAGCGGGGCCCATTTATATTGAAAGGGGTGAAGCATACATTATAGGCTGCCTGCATGTGACGTATCTAGCTGTAATCTATCAGCTTGATTCAGTTTGATTTGTTTATGAACTTTCAGGCTTTCTTCATGCGTCAGCGTCACACGACTTTACGCCAGAGGATGAAGCTGTACAGGAACGTTGTCTGGAACAAGTATGACCTCACTGCCATCCTTCTGTTCATTCTTGGTCTTATCAGCAGGTTGGTACAAATATGTATTATTACGTATGTACTAGTGCTTCAAGCAAGGACAGAAAATGAAGAGGGGGGAAAAAAAACCAGTATATATTTTACTGTATGGATGATGACTTTGGCATCAGGACTCATAATCAGGGGTCAAAGTGGCTTGAAGTTTTTGCCAAATGTTCACTAGTGTGTGGTTCGGTTGTGAGGGAAAAATAATGAATCAATTAATGAATATTACATTAAACGCACCCTTTCCAAGCTGTAGTGTTTCACTGTAACCTATTTACTGCTCAGTGACCTGCTCTGGTGTATAGTCCACCTTCTGTATCTGGTCATTTAGACACGCACCCATGCAGGCACAGACGCACTTGTCTGTTTCCGTATCCATTCTGGACTGGATCTACAACCACCCAGTCTAGTCGCGTATGCATGCGCACCACAGACAGTGACGTCTCAGCTCGCGACTGAACTAAAATAAGGACATAAACACAGTTAACACAACAGATTACTTTGACACAAACACACTGGAGTGATTTAGAAGCACTTCATATGAAAACAAACACTGGAGTTGATTTACCGTGTTGCCACTGTTTTCTTGTTGGACATGAGTTCGTACCAGGTTATAATACAGGCTTTGGACGGTTCTCTCTCCCTCCTCTTCTTATCGGCACAGTGTTCTGGCGCTGAATCTTTTAGCAGGACACCATACCGGCCCGTTCCGGCCCACCTTCACCACTGCTGTAGTAGTAGTAGTTTGATAATATCCGCTGTAGCCTAGCAAGCAGACATGGTGGGAAAAGTACTAAATGTATTTACTTAAAGGAGTAGTTCACCACTTTTCAACCTGTCTTCATATAATAGGTCCTCACTAATGTTCATGATAAAATATAAAAAGAAATTCTACTCAGTCCAAGTATCCTAGGAGAGCTGTGGGAAGTTCAGAATCCATCGTCTTGTGACATCATCATTTTCCAAAAAAAAAAGTAATCAATATTTTTGAAAAAAATATTTAGATTTTTATTATCGCGAGAACAATGGCTTCCACTTTAAAATTGCAACTTTTCAGGAATAGAAAGCCTGCAGTTTCTATAAGCTGGATTGGCAATCGATGATGTCACAAGACGATGGGTTTCTGACCTGCCCACAGCCCTCCTCTGAGAAAAAAAAAAAAAGCTATTTTTGAGTGAGGACCAATTATATGAACATAGGTTGAAAAGTGGTGGAGTGCCCCTTTAAGTAAAAGTATCAATACGGCAAAGTAGCAATGTCCAATAATATGTCTCTCAATGACTGGACAAATAGCACAACCTACTGCTTATTTCATGAACTATCTACCAATAATCGCATTTTATCAGTGGATGGGAAACTTAATTTGCTTTGTCTTTTTTCCGAATTTCTGATAATTTGCTTCCTATTTTCGAAAAACTTTTATGGAAACGCAGCTATTGACTGGAAATTATGCAGAATTAACTGGGTTGTAACCGAGAACAGAGCATGTTATATTTATTACAGACTGTCTGTCTGTCTGGATAGATGGATATCCATATACTGTAGCTAACTACAGTATATGGCTACAGTATATGGATTCACTTGTCATAAATATTGGTATGTTGATATTTCACTGTTAAATATGGTCAGCACACATGGACCACAGAAGCGACACTGCCATCCATCCGATTACATACATAGACATATGCCAATAATGCCTACATTAACAGCATGACTGAAGTAAATAGACCATATTCGCACCGCGGCCATCTTGGATCACATGACTTCCTGGGATAGCAGCCTGCATTACAAACCATTGTGAACAATGGAGCGATGGTCCCAAAATATGAGTTCTATTCAACCAATTTATTTTTCCCCAAATTGACAAAATGAATGGGCAGATGACAACATCAACATCCCCAAAAGGATTAAATAGAAGGGTACATCCACAATATTCATGGTAGTTACGTTACAACCTTACTGTGTACTATTGTAGATAAATATTAATGTTCAAAAAGGATGAAGGATTTGAAGAGTTGACAAAGGTTTATTCAAAGAGGCAAAAAGTTGAACAGAGTAACAGCATTACAGATCCTTGAGGAGCAGGCCCCCTGGCCTCTCCTGTCAGCCCCTCTGGGCACAAGCCTCCCCTGTACCATTCTCATAGAGTTCTTATAGTCCATTCTGACAGAGATGCTATTATAAACATGTTCTTATAAGGATATGTTCTAAACACAGCAACATAGAAACAGTTACAGAATAAGGATTTGCTGACAGAGTGAGAGAGCATGGATGGGGGGAGAGAACTCAGCTGTTAGACTGACAGTTGAGTTGAATTAGCATGTGCACTGTATTGGCTGGTTGACCGTTCATTCAATGAGATTGAATGGAAGGAAAACACGTATATACACACATTTGTTACTCTATAAATATGTCTACTACAGTACAAAGACTTGCTATCTGTGCAGTGCTTGCTCCACTATCATATTAACTATTTGTTGTTAGATTGTTTCTGATTAATATGCAAAAATCGCGATACAGTAATATTAACTATATGATGGCAGAGCAAGCACTGGTCTGCACAGATACTGTAGCAAGTGTTTGTACAGAGTAACACTGAAACCCAACTACCATGAATATTGTGGATATACTTCTAATCCTTCTATTTAATCATTTTGGGGATGTTGATGTTGTCATCTGCCCAGGGGTGGGTATTTGCTCTACTCAGACTACGCAACTGCGTAGAGCCCCTAGGCAGAGGGGGGGCCCTGCTGGGCTCATTATTCTGAGCATTTAGGAAAAAAAAGTAAGTCTCTAGCCCATTCCTGTCAAAAGTTATGATTTTTTTAAAGAATTGACCAACTGCTCACTGGAGTCAATAGATTTCACACAGAGACCAGCTGGCGACAATTGAGTTGATTGATTGGAATGTTAAGTGATCAGCTCTCTCTCTTGTCTCTCTATGAATTTCCTGTACATACGTGCAATATCCAAACTGTACTCAAAGATTACACATATTAGGCTTGAAAATTAATGATGTTAAGAAAATGAATTATTTTATCTAAATTTTGAAAAATAATAATTAAAAAGAAATTGTAAAAATATAAAATCTAAAGTATTATTATTCGCCGATATTCCCTTATTGTTATTAAAATAATTATTGTCCTGCATCAAATATGTCCTGTATAAAAATATACATATAGGCCTACTCTATACCTTTGATTACCTTACTTAGGCCTACCTTACTGTACTCTTCTTAAATTAATCAAATAAATCCAAAATGATTGTGGTTAGGTATTTAAAACCAACCATAATGACAACAAATAGGCTTCCTCTGCCTCTGCTCTTCATTGTCTTGTCAAGTTCATTGTCTTGTCATGCTAAATCATCACTTTTTCAGAATAGGTATTGAGTTGGAGGGTGGCATTTTTAATTCCTGCGCTTCGCGCGCGCGCATACTGTTTTTCACGCATACATATTTTTCACGCGTGCTCATGGGGGGGCCTCTTTTACTACCTTTGTGGGGAGCCCCCAGTTTATAAAAAACGCCCCTGCATCTGCCCATTTGTCAATTTGGTAAAAAGAAATTGGTTGAACAGAACTCATATTTTGGGACCATCGCTACATTGTTCACAATGGTTTTGGTTTGTAATGCAGGCTGCTATCCCAGGAAGTCATGTGATCCAAGATGGCCGCGGTGTGAATATGGTCTATAGAGAGCTATGAGAAATGCCGGAACAGTGATGATAATCTTCAAATCATAAAAATGGGAGTTTAGTTTAAATGTATTATTCATTTTTTTCTTTTTTGTGTGTGTGCTTCAGGATGTTTGAGTGGTCCTATGCGTTTGGACGATGTGTCCTGTGTATCGACTACATGGTCTTCACACTCCGTCTCATTCACATCTTTGCTGTAGACAAACAGATGGGACCAAAACTCATCATTGTTGGCAGGATGGTAAGATATAAGACACATATTAATGTTCTTTTATCACGCTGTGAGGGTTGCATTGGTCACTGATATTATAATGAACTAGCCTTGTTTGTGATCTCTCCCTCCGCTCTAGCTAAAGTGGAGGGAGAGCTCACAGTCTAAATAAACACTTAATGTCTTGTTTCAGATGAAAGATGTTGGCTACTTCCTCATCTTCCTGGCAGTGTGGATAGTGGCATATGGAGTATCCACTCAGGGGCTGCTGTATGACCATGATCCCAACCTATATCGTATCTTACGTCGAGTGCTCTACAGACCGTACCTCTACATCTTTGGAATTTTGAATCTTGAGGAAATAGATGGTGTGTGTGTGTGTGTGTGTGTGTGTGTGTGTGTGTGTGTGTGTGTGTGTGTGTGTGTGTGTGTGTGTGTGTGTGTGTGTGTGTGTGTGTGTGTGTGTGCGTGCGTGCGTGCGTGCGTGCGTGCGTGCGTGCGTGCGTGCGTGCGTGCGCGCATGTCTGTATTCTGCACACAATTTTACCACAGCTTTAGCAGCTTGAAACGTATATGCTGACTGTTGTCAGCTGTTAATGTATTGTGTTATTATTATATTTATTTAGGGTAATAATAATAATAATAATAATAATGGTGTTATTTTAATCACAGTGGGATTACATTGGGACATGGCCGACAACTGCACTTCCAACGTGACAGAGATAGCGGTTGGTGCTGAGCCATGCAGGAACGAGTACTGGCTGAGTAACTGTCTGGTGATCATTCTGCTGGTGGTTTTTCTGCTGGTCACCATCATACTGCTCATCAACCTGCTCATCGCCATGCTCACGTAAGTACCCTGTTGTATCTGTTGTACCTTCATAGGTGTAGAATCTATTTCTAATGTTATATATTGTGCTAAAGGTCAGGTCAAGGTCTCTCACACCTTATCCTTATCCAAGCAGGCAGCAGCTATGGTCACTGGTTGACATGTAGAGTATTCACCTCACGATTGACCATGACACCATTGTTGACACGTTGCAGGTATGCTGGAATCAGGGGTGCTGGGTGCTATTGGAGCATGTGAATGCAAAGAAAGACGAGAGGACAGATGGCTAGCTCTATAATGTAATTGTGCAACCCTGTGGGATGCATGTTTTACAGTCATTCCTCAGCTGCATTGCAATACAGTTGCAAAGTTCAGCACTGGAAATGCATGTGTTTGCATTAGTGAATAGTGATGATATCGGCAGCTGATTAATTATCGTCCGATGATAGTTGTTTTTTAATTAATCGGCATTGGCGTGATGTTAACATCATGGCCCCGATGTGAGCAAACCAATGATTGATTGCTTCTGTGTCAAGCTCCGCAGTGCCCTCGCTGCTGCAAGAGTAGCTGTGTGTGAGAGTGTCTTCCTGGTCAACAGTGCAGACATGACAGACAAAAAACACTAATCCACACGTTGTTGGAGAGCAAATTGCTCTACATAATGCATTTAATCATTACTGCAGCATGTGTGCAGCCCATAGTGCAGCCAGCTAGCATATGTGCTAACTTCGATGATTCTCCTTCTGCCCAGCATTGCCATGTTCTCTCTCTGAGCGAGAAACAAGCAACCAGGTCTATGAAAATAATAAGTCCAAAGAGAGGTCAGTCAAACTTTATTGTCGAATGTTGTCAAGAGTAGTGGATCTCAAACATATTTATGTCAAGGACCTCCAATATCTTAAAGCAACTTCTGATAAAAAAAACAAGACCAAAGTAGCTTAAGCAGACATGGCAAAACTGTCTGTAGCTGTACCATCATAAGTCGAAGTATACGTTTAAAGGGATAGTACACACATTGCCATCTGTCTGCTTGAAAAATATTTGCAAAGCTTAATACCCAAAGTTTATTAATAGGCTAAAATGTACATTTTAAGACAAATATTTTCAAATTAGCCAAAACTTCCAACAATAGAAAAGGATGTATAGTGGGATCGATAAGAAACCCATATTTATTTTCCCTAAATCCATCTGAGAAATCGTTGTCCTTGTGTGCCTTTTTGTTAACTCATTCCCTGCCAGGCCCGATAGTCCCGAGATTATTCCAATGTCTTTCCCCGCCAGGCCCGATAGTCCCGAGAATTAAAAAAAAAAAAAAAAAAAAAAAAAAATCTTTTCAAAAAAAAAATTTTTTCAAAAAAATTTTTGGACCCCAAAAAATGGAGTAGGCATGATAGCAATCGCGAAATTGCATGTTTAACCCCCATAGCAACCCCATCTTTCAAGCATGGCAGCCATTTTGGCAGCCATCTTTGTTAAACATAGTGGCTGTTATCTCATGAATGCCTGAACGGATTTCCATTCGGATTTTTTTGTTTGAAAGCTGTGAGCAATGTGGACACACGTGGTGCATTATCTAGGCATGGGTGTGCATGATCCGTGCACACCCAATTACATGGAAGTCTATGGAGACGAATGGCAGGTGGGAGTACGGAGGTATGTTAAAATGGCGGTCAATGTGTTAATTGTGTGCTCGCCTGAAAGGTGAGCACACTTTAGATATTGTCATTATTGTGGGCTCGCCTGAAAGTCTCCCCAATAATGGGGAGACTTTATTATTATTATGGGGAGACTTTATTTATTTATTCTTCTAGATAAGACCCGTTTCACCGCCCACAGTTTTTGCGCCACACACTCGCACCATACGTCAAATCGACCAGCATCATCGGGAATCGTGTGCTTATATTGTCCTAAGAGAAAAGTTGTATCGTTTAATTGATATTAATTTATTAGTGAATTAATTTTCCCCATTGACTTGAATGGGAAAATGCAAAAACTCACATTAAATACATTTTCTCTCGCAAACCATAGGAGCTACAGTTTCAAAACTTGGAGAGGAGATTCATAATTATTGCAAGGATTAATTGAAAAATAAATACATCACTCGGCCTTATGGTGGCGCTATAACAGGCCACTTTACATTTTGGCTTGTAACTCTTGAACCGTAGGTCGGAAAATTTAAATTCCTTTTCCCCTGGATTCATTGGGCCATGATGCATCTCCCCATATAGGCCCCGCCCATTTGCGTCAGTATAGATTTTCCGCCATTTTGAATTTTCTTCAAAACACACTTTTTGCTCCTTTTCCCAGATATTTTCTCCAAATGTCACAAAAATCGGTACACAAGATCTCTTGACGCATGCGATAAACATATTCATAGGATATTTTGATAGTCCATACCGTTTGCCCGTAACAGGCTTCCAAAGTTAGCGGGAAGGGCCCGTTTCGCTAAAAATAGCCATAAATCACAAATGAAACATCGAGACAACACCAAATTTAAACTACAAGTCGCGGGTGGTATACTCAACAAATACTCAAAAGCATTTCCACTTCGACCCATAGGGGGCGCCACAAACGCGCAAAATGTAACCGTTTTGTGCCAAAACGCGTTTTTCACGGGGAACGACCCTCTCAAAACATAACACAAACGATCTCGGGAGTGACGTGACAACGTAATCGCCTTGTGAAATTTGTGGGAGGAGCCTATTTCTTAAAAAACAAGAAACCATATCCTTACATGACGAACGCAGCGGCCCGATGGTATCCGTCCCGACGTCGTCTCCCTCGGGCCCCGGTGTTTTCCTCGGTGTCCCGGCGGTGCATCCCCGCGACTCGCGCCGTGGCGGGGCGGACAACCACACTCGCAATTTCACAAATTGCAAATGTTCTAGTTTATCTATCATACTCCTACATACTTACACCGAAAATCAATATTCAAACATCAATGTGTTCAGCTTACTGTGGCGACATGTGCTATTACTTTTTACAGCAATCGGCCGTGGCACTGTAGGAAGCCTTTGAAAGTGCAAACTTTGAACATGTATAGCTCATGCTCTGTTTGACGTACAGCCATGAAACCTGGACACACATATGCGTCTCCTCATGCCGAACAACTTTGACACTGACTTTTGACCTCTGACCTTTAGATCTCACACCATTTTGAATTATATGAAAAACTGTAAAAATCTATCTCCTCCTGGGATTTTCACCGATATCTAAAGATCTGTCTGATCGATTTTTTTTTAATTGAAACATTATTTTTTAATAATTCAATGAATATTGCAGTTTTATGCAAATTATTCTTCTGCCTCTAAAACATACACACAAAGTCACATTTTCATGACAAAATAGTGTAGAGGGTTAGTTCAAATATCACTGAAACCAATCTTACTCCAAATGGCCAAAGGAGGGCGCTATATAATTTTGAGCAGTTTGTAAAATGCTTAAAACAGTTTTTAGCCTGGGATTTTTGAGCAATTTGCATGAAACATTCTACACGCAATCTAAGGACCTTTATCTAACATGCCTATGAAGTGCACAATTTTTTAAAATAATATTAATAATAATAAATATAGCTGCAAGCAGCAATAAAGTGGCCAAAAACACCTCAAATCATTAACACAGCCTGCGATGTGCGTGAAATTTTGCAAGCACATCCCCACTAGGTCAAGGAACACATGCCACCCTTCTCACATTGGCCTGTTATAGCACCACCAGCGGGTCAACTTTTGCATAACACATTTTTGGAACAAAATGCCTCAAATAATGCATGCAGCGTCCGATTGCATCAGTAACGTCAAAGAGAGCACTGCCTGCGATCTTGACATTTTGTACTTTTATAGCCATTGTTTTTTGGCTTGAAGCGAGCCCACAATTGTTTCGAAGGAACAATATTTTCTAGTGATAAATTGGTCTTAAAATCTGACTTGCCTAGACCTGCAGATAACCTGTTACGTATTTTTCAGAATGGACAAAGTTATTATATTATTTTAAATACAAATTTGCATATGGATGGAGGGCTGACATGCAAGTTAAGTGGTATGTTTTGAGTGTATCAGCAGCACTTTGAAGTGTTTTCTATCAACTGGACCAAAGACATTTGAACATACAGCAGCCGTTTACCTGGAGGGTGCATCCGATCACTGTCTCTGCTCACCAGTCTTGAAGAGCAAGCACATTTAGCAGAGGCTGTTGAGCATGGTGTCCATTCTGGACGGGTACACATTAAAGTGTATTTTTGAAGCGGTGAAAACCGCTTCCTATGAGTGGCTTTGTGTATCATGCCCATATATGGTCATTTCAGTCCAGAATGAACAGGCTTTTTCAAAAACAGAATGTCCGTTTAATTACCATATATGGTGATCTCAATCCAGAATGAACAGGGTTTTTCAAAAACACAATTTATGTCACCTCATGTCCATATATGGTCACTCCAGTCCAGAATGAATAGGTTTTTTCTGTCCCGTACGTCCATAATATCAGTCCAGAATGAATAGGCTTTTTCAAAAAGTCCCATGTCCATATATGGCCATTTCAGTTCAGAATCAGGGCCGGTTCTAGGGTTCAGGTGGCCCTAAGCAAGATTATTTTAGGTGGCCCCCCACTGACGGACGCGCACACTTATTAACTGTCTTTGAATCGCCAAAACCAAAGTTATAAATAATAATGTCTTCTTCTATCTAGTAGAACATGTGGTGTCTGTTGTTAGCACTCAAGCATGTATCTACTAACTACACATAGGGTTGCCAACTCCCAGAGATTCAAATACGGGATACATCCAAAAAAATTGGGGGTTTGAGGGGCGGTCAAAACCCCAGAAATGCATAGAAATCTGCATTTTGGCACAGATCAGACAGTTCTACCTATAACACACAATAAAGTTTACAATGGAGGTAAAACATTATTAGATCATTCTCTCTGGTTAGTTAAAAGCTATTAAAACAGAAACATGTATATAGGCCTATGCTCTAATGAAAAACATTTCAAAACCAAGATATAACTATTATAATACATATCTATTTCTAGACACTGTTTAGTTTGTCCAAAAACATGAGTGTAATGTTATAACAAGAAAAAACAACAATTGATTTGAATCAGATTCATACAAAACATCACACACCTTCATCCTGTGTTCTTTTGGTCTCAAATTGCAACTTGTAGGCCTATTCAACTCTACAGTATGTGGCATATTTTCAATTCTGTTGTCTTGTGTGAGATCTTAATTTTATTGCACATTAAAATAATAAGTAGCATTTGGATAGGGTAGGAGTGGGCAACTTAGATGATGGAGAGGGCCACTATATTTCACAATCACTCCAGAGGGCCACAATGCATATTGTAAAAAAATAGATCTACAAGCATTGCGATGATCCATTATTTTCAAATTGTTTTAAATTGGAATCCTGAAAAGTAACATTATTATTTAATTTCAAATACATTTATATGTTTGTATGTTAACCTTGTGAAATGCAAATACATTGACAAAAAAGACTATAGCACTGGTCATTATGCTACTACTATAGACTGAAGTAATTAAAGTGGGTAACAGCTGAAATCAATAATATATCAGTATTCCGATATTAACCTGTGGGTCTTGGCCACATGTCGAGAGGGCCACTTCACACTCACTCCACAATGCATATAGTGAAAAATAGCTGATATACAAACTCAAAACGTGTTGCAGTCTTCTCCCTGTGATGTGGCCCCCTTATGGTTGTGGCCCTAAGCGACCGCTTATGTTGCTTATGCCAGGAACAGGCCCTGTTCAGAATGAACAGGTTTTATCTGTCCTGTACGTCCAGAATATGTGTGTAGTGTCCGTCCCGGTCTGATGAATGGATACTTTGAGGATTGGTCAAGCTTCACATGATAATTTGGCCCTCCATTCTTTATATATTCATTCAGAATATATAAAGAATGTAGAATTCAGAATATATAAAGAATGAATAGATCACAGAGTCCATAACTGTATAGATGTATAGATCACAGAGTTCATAACTCTAGAACACATAGAATAAAGGTTCACCGCTTCACTTCGAACCGAGGTTTGATTTTTTTTTTCTATAAAAGCCAAAGGTGTAAGCTATCAAATAGTTTGGGAATTTTGTTTCTATTACTGTTACAGAGGCTGAGTAATAAGTTTTTTTATTCAAATCAGACTTAGGCCTAAATGGGTTTTTAAGTGCTGACGATAGATACTGCATTTAGGCATGATGAGGCAGACATCACCATGATTTCCTAAATTCCTGATGCAGCAGAAAAAAAAAGGAAAAAAAAAAAGAACATAATACATACATTAATTAGTTACTTTGTAACGCGTTACACTGCACACCCCTCTTTGTACCCGACCTGGTACTGTTTGGTTTCCTATCCGTGATGGAAAGCTTAACCTGTGGTGTATTGCTCTTAAAAAATCAAAACCCCATTTAGGATGAATGCAAGATCCAATCAACCCGAATATTATGTAATAGTTTGTTGTTTTGTCCCTTCAACCCTCTATGCAGCTACTCCTTTGAAAAGGTGCAGGAGAAGAGCGACCACTACTGGAAGTTCCAGTGGTACAACCTCATCGTAGAGTACCAGGCCCGTCCTGCTTTGGCTCCTCCTTTCATCATCTTCTCCCACCTTCATCTCTTCATCTCTTTTGTGATGAAGAAATTACACAGGGAGCCTGACAGGGACAATACTAACTGTATCAACAGTGTCGGTCAGTATTTTGATTTGGATCAAATAAAACAGAATAAAACATAATTATATTTAGGAAAAGGTTATTGTTGGATTTGACGACTGGGCGAAGAATCTGTCTATTTTATTTTGAGCACCTGTATGTATGCATGTATGTATGTATGGATGAATGAATGAATGAATGAATGAATGAATGAATGAATGAATGAATGTTCTCTGGACTGATACAGAGACCTCCAATCTCTGGTAGAGCAACTCGAGCTTCAACAAACGGTGACTGTATTGTCCCCACTTGCAGTTACTCATTCTGACAGTCTGCTTTCTCAGTAAAGGGGGTTTACAGACCTTTGAAACTCTTTGCCTACAGTCTTAAAACTAGAGACGGATGGTCAAGTTATGGTTGAAATCAACTGAGCTCACATGAATAGTTTCTGTTCCTTACCTGCTGTCTGAATTGATTATGGCTATTAATGTTGTATGTCCTACAGGCTAATGGGTCAGATTGTGGATTGTTAGTTCTTATTAGTAATCGCATATTATAATTGTTTGTACTTGACTGGGTTTTAGACTAGTATTGTTGTTTTTGTACTTGACTGGGTTTTAGATTTGATTATTGTAAAATAGAAAAGCCTCCTGTGGACAGGTGATGAGAATTAGCACTTGTGCTATAATCACTTATATCAATGCATCTGGTTTGTCCAATGTGATTGTGATGTCCATGTCAATAAATAAAACAACATAACATAACAAATGTTACAAAGATGCATATATCATGTATCGTTCCTGAGGATTTAATGAAAACTGTTCTAATCTGTACAACACCGTCTGTGTAACAACATCTACCAAACATTATATTGATTATTAATGGATTAATTAATGGCTTAATTAATTAATTGATCTTTTTTGTAATTGTTGACATTGTCTAGGCCCGACCTCACAACTGCTGAGATACTGTGTCCATTCTGTTCATGGTGCATGATAACAATTTAACCATTTCCCCCAAGGGCCAGATGAGAAATTTAAGAATTGGGAGTGGGAAACGGAGCAGAAGCAGAAGTACCTGGCAGACCCGACAGAGAATAGCAGTGACTCTGACAGGATTAAGCAGATTTCAGACAAGTAAGATGATAATGACCAGAGGTGGACACTAATGAAGTACATTTACTGTACTGTACTGTACTGTACTGTACTGTACTGTACTGTAATTTACTGAGTAGTTGTATTTTTGGATACACATGACTTTGATTGTAGTACAAGATAAATATTGTACTTTTGACTGCACAACATTTCCAGAAAGGAGAAATGGTATGCAGTATAGTATAGTACAGTACCACTATGCAGTACAGTAGAGTATTATGCATGCAGTATAGTACAGTACAGTACAGTACCCCTTCAAATATAGTGAAAATTGTAGACTACTATTTATCTACTATTTTCTCTATTATTGATACTTTGTTGAAAAGCTCTGGATTTTTTTATATAGTTTATTTTTTCTTTCAAATATTCAATACAGCAATGCACTGATATAAAACAAATTGACTTCATAATATGTACTCTTTGAATACATAAGAAGCACATTTATTTTCTTTCTTTCTTTTTTTTAAGCATGTACTTGAATACCATTTTTTTCCCTACTCCATTACTTACATAACTCAAGTACATGACACAAAGTGCTATAGCCTACTTTATACTCAAGTACTGGAGTTAAATTTTACTTTGTCCTAAACCTAAACCACTGAAATGTTGTGTTGTGTCGTGTTAAACTGTGTGTCGTGTTAAACTGTGTGTGTGTGTGTGTGTGTGTGTGTGTGTGTGTGTGTGTGTGTGTGTGTGTGTGTGTGTGTGTGTGTGTGTGTGTGTGTGTGTGTGTGTGTGTGTGTGTGTGTGTGTGTGTGTGTACAGAGTGGACAACGTGCTGAAACAGCAGACAGTGGACAGAGAGGACAAAGTGGACAGAGTGTCCAGGATGCTGGACCAGCAGACACAAACCTTTGACCAGAAGATTCAGCAGATGACTGACAGGTGAGATGATAATCAGTACATTCATCACCTCAGACTGCAGATATGGATCTGTATGTTACACATGTACTGAACTCTGTGTGTGTGTGTGTGTGTGTGTGTGTGTGTGTGTGTGTGTGTGTGTGTGTGTGTGTGTGTGTGTGTGTGTGTGTGTGTGTGTGTGTGTGTGTGTGTACACAGTGTACAGAAACAGATGACAGAAACCATTGACCAGAGGATCCAGCAGATGACTGACAGGTGAGATGATGACTTCATGTCAATCATTAACATGTTAATCATTATAAGTGACATCAGCTCATAGCACTACATCAGTGCAGTGGTTGTAAAAGTACTCACATTGTTTTTACTTAAGTAAAAGTATCAATACTGCAATATAAAAACACTATTACAAGTACATAATTCAACATTTACTGTCATACATATGCTGGGGATATCACATTTGGTAAAGTATGTATACAGAGAAAAATAAAATATTTCCTCAAAATGATGGAATATGCATACAACAAATACTATATGCAAATAACTGTACAGTAACATGAGTAATTTGCACAGTGAAAATTAAATGTTCAGGAATGTAACACACTAACTAGAGATTCAAGAATACAATGTCCACATGATTGTTAACAGTTAGTGATAAGACGTCTCAGGGTGACATGTGACAATTCTTGGCCATCTGGCCAGTGATGTATATTGGACCAGTTACTTATGGAGACCCCTGGTACCCATACCTGTATATGGAGATGTGCTGTGAGAGCCCAAACATGCGTACTCAGTTATTTGTTATGTGAAAGTCCTATCATGTCTATACCACCTGACATCATACCCTTTTATGCCCATACATTGAGATCCCTGTCTAGAACCAGCCGTTAGTGTGGTATGTGGCCGATGTGGCCTCCATATATGGGCATATCCTGTTAGATATGGGCTTAATATTGATGACATCAGGGAACTCCATATATGGGTATAAAGGGTTTCTGTTAGTGTGACATCACATTGAAGCCAGAATGATATCAGAGCGACAAACCTATAGAACCACAGTGTCAGGACAGAGATACATATGGACAAGCTGTGGCCGTTCACATACTAAACAATAAAGACAATATATAATATATCTTTATTATAAACTTTGTTAGGAGCAGATAATGCAGTATGTTTTCAATTAGTCACATATAGAATAAGAAACAGCAAACGTAGCCTGGTTGTTTATCTTCCATAATACGAGTAAACAATCAGACGTGTTAATCTGAGATTGTCATGTTGAATATACAGTACAAACCATAGTGCTGTAGTGCATCATATATAGTGTAGGGCAGGGGTCTTCAACAGGGGGTCTGGGACCCCTAGGGGGTCCTCAAAGTTACTACAGGGGGTCCTCCAAATCTTTGAGTTATGGAAATACAAAATGTTTTTCCTTATATATTAACCACTTGAACCCCAGAGGCCATATTCTAAGAACTTATGCCAAAAATAGCCGATCTACAAGCTCACAACCCCTCACAGTGCAGAGGTTTGTTGTTGAGGGGAAAAAGAGCAGACTAAGTACAGAGTGAAAGGTCAAGTTTATTAAGTATTGACGGTTCAAGTGGTTAAATATCTGAAAACACAAATTGCCATGAATCTAAAATACACAGAGTGTGCTGTCAAACAATGAATGGAATCTATGAACAGGTTGTGGGGGTCCCTGCTTCATCTCTCTCTCATCTAAGGGGTCCTTGGCCTGAAAACGTTGAAGACCCCTGGTGTAGGGTTTAGATCCTTTGATGAAAGCCCCACTGCGATACCTGACTTCTCACTTTAGCAAAGCACTATTCCACACAGTTTGCAAAATGTGAAGCACCAAAATAAACAATTCAAGGAAAACCAAAGGGGAGAAATGTCTTCACTAGAGCAGTTTTACAATCAGAGACAGAGAATAAGACAGTAGGAGGGAATCACTGTTCCAGGAGCTCTGGTGATGAGAGAGAGAGAGGGAAAAACAAAGGAAAGAAGAAGAATAGAAACATGCATAACATTTCTATAAAATGTGATCACAACTGAGACAGACTCACAGAGGCAGATTTTTGTCATTCATTTTAGCTGTGTTTGTCGGTATGCATGAATCTTCAGTCTCGCCTTCGAATGGTTCTTTGTATGGTTCTGGGAAAGAGTTTCAATATGCAGTAGTACAATATCGTCTCTACAGTATTAACTTTGTAGCGTAAGTCCACAATACCGAAAGAAAGGAAGAAGTAGGGTGCCGCCCCCCCTCCCCCCCCTAAAAATAGATATTCATATAATAAAAAAATGTCATGTGGCATGAAGTAGCTACTTCTATTTCCAGGACAATTTCAAAATAAATTGTTGAATGATCGATTGTACGGTTGAACAAAAATAAAATAAAGACCCTTGTCTTGAAATGCGCTTCTGTTTAGAGAGGAAATGGCTTTCAAAGGATGCCCCTTTTAACTGTCGTCTGTGCGTCTGTCTCCCCGTGCGTACGGTGCGTTGTGGACTCGTGGTGAAATTAACAATGCGGGCATAAAGGAATATAAACAACACCAAGACCACGTAGGCTATAAACGCATTAACCATCGTCCTCTGCTCCTCTCATCCTGAGCAGCTGGTGAGTCGTGTCTATTTTAAAGTAGTCTGGTAGGATTCACCTTGAAACATGGGCTGCATATTGTTGTAGTGTTGTTGTTTGGTTTCTATTCTGAATGTTTTGAAGAGTTTCACAGGGCTCTACTTCCTGTATTGTCCCAGCTCAGATTCTGAGCCTGGGACAACTTCCTGGCCAGGAATATCATAGTTTTGGCCCAGAGGTTCTTCTCGCCCCCTAGTGGCGAAAAAAAGAACCTCTGGGAACTCAGATTGATTTTAAAGTAATGATGATAAGCTAATGGAATGCTGCTGGCTAATGTTGCACTGTTTGGGCGGGAGCGTGTCACTGTTACTACATGTCATCTTTTCAACACCGACTCTAACCCTCACCCTAACCCTAATCTCCGTGGAGTGAGTTGCTAACTCGCTATACCCTCCGGTCGAAATGATGGTCGTTCGAAAGAACGCGATTTTGCCTGTTTGGGCTAGTGGCTAAAGCTGGCCGCACACTATCCGATAATCGGGCTATTTAATTACCCCCCCGACAATCGGGCTGCCTCCGACTGAAACGTGCCCGACTATCGGGCACGAACGTCGTCTAGCGTGAGGTCTCACAGATCCACTCGGAGCCCAGCCGAGTGGCTCGGAGGACGATCGGGGGTAGCCCGACTCTTTTCAAACATGTTTGATATTTACCTGGATCAGTACTGGTCTGGAAGACTGGAATAGCAGCAGGGGACTGATTGAAAATAGGTACAGCAGCCCTAGACGCAAGTCTCTGAGCATACATATCTGAGTGACAGAGCTATCTCTTTTTCTCTCTCTCTACACACACACACACACACACACACACACACACACACACACACACATACACACACACACACACACACACACACACACACACACACACACGAAATCAATCAATCAATCAACGAAGACGTAAAACTAGGCCAAACCAATTAGTGCAAGTTTGGACTCGCTAATAACTTTCCAGCTCTGCTCTCCTCCTCCAACTCCAAGTTACATTAAACTTATGGTTCTCACTCTCAAATGTATGATAAGCCTGTGCATTCTCCATGTTTCCACCACAAAATGCTGGATTACAGTTCTTCAAATGGACCCGACAGAACCGTCCTCTCTTTCTCTCTCTCTCTCTCTGGGACATTGGATTTGGATCTCCGTGCCCTCGGATCTTTTTTTAATGATTATATTTGATTGATCCATCCGCCCACACGCACACCGCGATAATTTGTTCAAAAGACAGGGGAAATCATGATTGAAAGCCTAGGCCATGGCCACTAAAGTAAAAGCAGACACTTGCCTGTCTTGAACTTGAACCTGTCTTGAACTTGAACCGTCCGTGGTGGAAGCAGCCTACAACAGCAGCTCACCCCACGTCAGTCACTTTCTCTGATGGTCCGTGCACGGTGCAGTTATGTAATCTCTACTCCTTTCAAGTTCCAATTGGCCATAGGTACAGCGTGTATTAATGGGCCATCATCAACTCGTTGTTTGATCTACCAGCTGGGTTAACAACTCCTGGCTACTCCGGGCACAGCGCGCCCCGCATAGCCAGGCGTTTCGCGCGCACAAGTATTTTTAACAGACAGCAGGTTTAGAAAATATGCGCGCACGTTACCTTAACTATTATAAAATAAAATGACTTTATCAAAACTGAGTGACAATGATAAACCTGGAGCGGACATGAAAGAAACATAATGGATATAGGCCTAATAGGCCTGTCCTTTTTAAAGCATTACAGTATATTTGGGACTGAAAACTAGTTCCCCCCCAAAAAAAGCAATACACATAAATACACTGCTTATTATTTCAAATAATGATCCACATCCATCCTCCCAGGTTGTATCATGATTGCTTGCGATGGGAATTAAAACTCAATGGTCGCGAGTTTGTTTTATATCAGCAGAAATAGTCACTACCAGTCAGTCACAGACTGGAGTGGGAACAGCGCACGAGTGCAAGTACACGCCCACTGCCTGATCTACAAACCCCACAATGTGGCGCGGAGGGACGCAGTTTGATCTTGGAAATCTAATGTTCTGTGCGCCACACAGTCATACGACTAATCATAAATCAGGCACCATGAGAAGCAGACAGCACGCAGCAGTGATAGAGACAGAGGGTAAAAGTCAGAGAGTTGAACAGAGGCATGGATTGACATGAAACGTGTCAAAGTGAACTCATATGATCATCAAAATGGGACACAATTGAAGCGTTTTTGTTTTTTTTCTCCATTGCGCGAAGCGATGGTGTGTTGTGTGGATAACGTTTATGTGTTGTTGTGTGCGTGTGCGTTTGTGTGTGTTGCAAGGCGAAGAACAGCCCCGTGACATTTTGTATTTTATATTATGTATTATTGCTTTGTTCAGGCCCGACTCAATCGGAATAGAATCGTGTAGCGTGCGGTGCGCCCGACTGTTCAAAACGGCTAGTGTGAGCCCGTTTAGATTATCTGGCCAGATAATCTGAAAAAATTATCCTGTAGTGTTTAATTATACCCGATTCAGTCGGGCCCGATTATCTTGTAGTGTGTTGCCAGCTTAAGGAGAACCACTGTTTCCAAACACTGGGGTCAGGACCCATGCGTGGGTCGCGTCGCGGACACATTGTATGGGTTCTGAAAATAGCAGATCTAGAAGTTCACGACGCAGAGCGAAGCGACTCGTTGTGAGCTTGTAGATCATGCATACAGTGGTGTAAAGTAACTAAGTAGATTAACTAAGTCGATTAACTGAAAAGCGTTGGGAACTGAATGATTTAGGCTTTTTGATTTGTCACCATTTAGGCTTTTTGATTTGTCTGATTGTCTCCACACTGTCCACAGTGTGTGCGTGTACACTTTCCCTTTGCGAGGCGAAGGGAATGTGTAGTGTGCTGTTCAGTTCCCGATTGTGTTACATTTGGCAAAAAAAATTGCTGCGGAAACCCGAATAAAACACTAACAAAACCGCATAAATCTGATAAATTTCAGCTGCGCTCCGCACGCGTGCATGAGGAGTGCGTGACAGCCCCTCCTACTTTAAATTAGTACCCGTCCATGCTTCCAGCCCCAGATGCGCCTCCCCCCACCCCCCTTGCGACCAGCTGGTAATTTTTCACACCTCATTCTCTCCCCCTGGTTTAAAAAAGTATCTACATAAAGGTATATGGCCATAGCGCAAAACCTCCTATCTGAAAAATTCACTTTGTTGGGAAAATTTAAAAGAAAATGTGTGTTCAACATTAAAACCTATCTACTGTTTCTAGTCACATGACATTTTTGGCAAAATGAGGGTCAGAAGGATGTTGCAGACAGACTGACCATGTGCAGCACAGCCTGTCATGACATTTGCAGATCGGAGGTTTTGCGCTTTGGCCATCGATTTTGGCAGAACAGTACAAAAGTATAAAAGTATATATAGTTTATATAGCTATAGTATATCGATGGCCAAAACGCAAAAACTCCTATCTGAAAACGTCACTTTGTTGGGAAAATGAAAAAGAAAAAAAAAATCATGAAATTTGCAGATAGGAGGTTTTGCGTTTTGGCCATATACTATGTACATAGTTTATATACTATAATCAATCTTTATTTCAGACTCAGGTCCATATCACAATCATAAAACATATAAAAACAATAACAACATAAAAATAAAAATAATAATAAAAAAAAGTACAAAAGTCAGATAAAAGAGAATATATAAATATATGCTCACAAGTCTGTAAAGGTTGTTACGTCAATGTCTCCTGAGCATGGACGAGAACCCATTGGAACACTTCACAGGGTTAGTTAAGATCACAATGATACTGTTTTCAGACTCTTCTAGACGACACATACATTTATACATTAAGTTTCTTAACAGGGCTTGACAAGTAGGCACCCCCAAGTTAACAAACAGCTGGCTGGCACTGTGCCATCTAGGTACCCTAACCAGTAACCTTAATGCGTCATTGTATGCCACCTTTAGCTTTTGCATACTGCTAGCCTTGTAATTGCTCCACAAGTGGGCAGTATACAATGGTGTACAGAATGCTTTAAAAAGTGATACCTTGACATCTACAGAGCACTTGTGAAATGTACGCCTTATACTTAATATTAAAATCTGTGCCATACTGGGAACAAATCCTCAGAAGCTGTTGCAACCCTGCACTAACGGGGAAAAGATTACCAAATCATCCGCGTACATGAGATGGTTGACAACTATATTGCCATTGTCACAGACAGTTTTACAGAAGTTCAAATCCCTTGACAGATCATCCATGTACAGATTAAATAAAAAAGGGGACAAAATCCCACCTTGTTTCACCCCATTACCAACCTGAAGTGTTCATACATTGTATTACCCCACTTCACCTGCATTGTCTGATGTGTATACCAAAATGCTAAAATACTGATGATGTGCCTAGGTACCCCTCTTGGAACAGGCTAAATCATTAGAGCATGCCCTGGGCAACATCTGTGCAAAATGATATAGCACGAAATATCCCCAACGCTCCCGACTAAATCAAGGACATTGCGTTTGATTATCAAGCGCATGTCAATCAATCAATCAATCAATCAATCAATCAATCAATCAATCAATCTATGTGTGTGTGTTTTGTCAGAGTGGACAGAATGGAGAAGCAGCAACAGAATCAGCTGAAACAACTGACTGAACAGTTCACTGAACAGCGGACTGAAATGAGAGACTTTAACCAGAGACAGAGAGCCTTGGAGAGCAAGGTAACATCCAGATGTTTATTTAAATCTCTTCCATCCTCAGAGTCTGTTATACAGATAAACACAATAATGTTCTAATGTGATGACTCATCATGTTCTAGTGATGACTCATCGTGTTCTAATGTTTACAGTTTACAGTTTAAGCATTTAGCAGACGCTTTTAATCCAAAGTGATGACTCATCACAGTTCACTACACATGT
>NC_137825.1:2896783-2912812 GCF_963921795.1 Nannobrachium achirus | reverse complement strand
ACGTCCACTAATGAAAGGAATCAGCATAACATCAGTTACCCAGAAACCCTGACAGTGACATCATCAATGGGAAATCGCTAATTGAAACGGCAGGCTTTCTATTCCTGAAAAGTTGCAACGTTAAAATGGAAGCCATTATCCTTTTGTTAATAAAATATTTTTAAAAAATATTGTAAAAATAAAACATCTGCCTAACCATGATGTCACTGGCAGACAGGCCTCCTAAGAGACAGACTGAGTAGAACACAATTGTGCTGTTTTATCTTGAACATTATTGAGGACCAATTATATGAACATTGATGAAAAGTGGTGTAGTCGTCCTTTAACTGCATTAAAGGGGTAGACCACCCATTTTCAATATTGAAATATGCCATTAATATACCTTAGAGGAGTTGTGTGGAAATAGAAAAAAAGTTCCCCCCCTTCTGTGTTGCCTAGAACTGGAGGATTGATTTTGGGGTTTGTATTGTAATGTACAATGTGTGATGTCATCAAGTTGTACTTTACAATACAAACCCCAAAATCAATCCTCCAGTTCTAGGCAACAGAAGGGGGGGGGGGGGGGGGGGACTTTTTTTCTGTTTCCACACAACTCCTCCAAGGTATATTAATGACACAGTTCAATATTGAAAATGGGTGGTCTTCCCCTTTAACCTTTTTAATAGGCTTATTATATTGCCCTTTTAAACCATGAATTAGTGTGTGTAATTTAATTAATATGTAAATTATAACCATCCAGGTGTAACTACAACAAACATGAGTGTCCCAAGACACTCAAACCAAATGGTTTTCATGTTAACAAAACAAGCAGAATAACCCTTTAATGTTTCATAATGCTGCTAATCCAAGGCCAGCTAGCTAGCTAGCTAGCTTAGAGGTTTAGCATCAAACTTCTTCATAAACATCATTAAAACAAAGGTGTTGTAGTAAAGTAAAACACTAACAACATTCTCACAACACCTGGTTGGTTTTTATCAAGTATCTGGACTTGAAACAAAGTAAACAGAGTATGTTATGCCTTGGTTAGCATAAATAGCATTTGGTCCTTTGGTGTGGTTTGAGAACACACTAAACTTGACTACATTCTTTGCTTCACAGTCATTATGGAGATATAAATGATTTGCTTCAGAATCACAGTCATTATGGAGATATAAATGATTTGCTTCAGAATCACAGTCATTATGGAGATATCAGTCATTAAGGGAATAATCAGCAATCAATGATCATTCTGTGTTTTTCATACCATCAGTAGTTGTTGTTGCTCACTTTGTTCTCAGCAAACAGGAAGTGGAAATTCAAATTACAGACAACAGCATGCAGTCTACAGATATAGTGAATAGGTGTATTGCACCCTCCAGTGGGAACATCATGCAACTACACCTCATCTCCTGTTTGTAGTAAAACAGGGCAGGCATCTCAAGGAGGCCACAAAGGCCTCGGCTGTCGTTGCCCAGCGGTGCAGCTCACTGCCACGCATGTTGAGCTTGTAGATCGGCTAGCGGTGCAGCTCACTGCGACGCATGTTGAGCTCACTGCCACGCATGTTGAGCTTGTAGATCGGCTAGCGGTGCAGCTCACTGCGACGCATGTTGAGCTTGTAGATCGGCTATTTTTACTACGTTTATGTGACATACAGAATAGACTTACAAAGTAGGACATTGATTTAAGAAATATGACAGATAACAGATTTCTGCCAGACTTTACAATTAAGGGAACTAAATCTAAATCACAAGCTTTCTTCACAAATGTGTTCATAAAGGTGTCTACTATCACCTCTGAACTTTATCAATCACAACTCCCTTCGGAAACTTCGTGGGAGCCAATCAGAGTTGGTGGTACAGTATCCCGAGGGCCTGGGATTAAAGGGGAAAAAAAGGCCAACATGAGCGTATGGGGTGTGTAATTTGGGTATTTTGGGGCTGCTGAATCCATTCCAACCATTAGTTATCAGTAAAAGTTACTCCTTGGCCATGAAATAGGCCACGAGACATATAATATTAGCAATAAAAAAATGGTTGGAGTAGGGTTTGAATTCATAAAAACTATTCAAGATCAGGCGGGTAAGCGCACATCATAACGCACAGGATAACATGATACAATCTGACAAGGAACACTCAAAAGGGTTCAAAACATAGGGACTAACAGGACACAGGTGAACTCGAATGACATGATTGGCTAAACATTAGCCAATTAGGCTAGTGGCCAAGGAGTCATTTTAACTGAAAACTAATGGTTGGAATGGATTCAGCAGCCCAAAAAAAACCCTAATTACACACCCCATATGCTCATATTGGCCATTTATTTTAATTTTATCCCCTTTAATCCCAGGCCCAGGTATCCCGATACCCCCAACTTTGATTGGCTCCCACAAAGTTTCCGAAGGGAGTTGTGATTGAAAAAGTTCAGAGGTGATAGTAGACACCTTTATGAACACATTTGTGAAGAAAGCTATTGGTTTTTGATTTAGTTCCCAGATTCGTCTAACACTCGGCTAACTTTACCTTACTAAATGTGGTCCTCTGGAGTGAGTTTATAAATGTAGTGGTCCTCTGGAGTGAGTTTATAAATATAGTGGTCCTCTGGAGTGTGGAAATATAGTGGCCCTCACCATCATCAAAGCTGCCCACCCCTGACTTATAGGCCATGGCTTCACGGAGCTGGATATTTGTGAATCTAGACATTATTTGGTGCTGTTGGGGCTTGCAGCCACACAAAGCTCGATATTTTGGCAGTGAATCTGGATATTTTTCAATCCGGATAAATAAGTGGAGACATTGAAAAAAAATCTGGATATCTGGATCCGTGTAGACATGGAACCCGGATATCTCTGAAGACTTTACTGTGTGTGTGCTTGTCCCCCTAGTGGAGGTCTGGGGAATCAGATTATTTTAGACCTAGATATCTTTGTCGTGTGGACATAGATATTTTTCTATGTGGATATCTGAAAAACCAGGATATATGAAAAATCCAGCTCTGTGTAGCCATGGCCTTAGACCCTCTATCTCTACTTAGTAAAACAGACCTGAGTTGGATTGTAGGCTACTTGCACTGTAGAAGAGCGTCTGCTAAATGCTTACATTGTAAATTGTAAGGTGTGAGCTTACAATGGCACCGCCAACATACTGTACATTTTGTTGACAAAATCAACTGTAGATCTAGTCGACTAAATTATTATATTTAGTCGACTAAAACTAGACTAAATCTAGTCTGAATAGATCTACCTAGGACTTCCAACTTAAAAAATATAAATATATATATTTGTTTCCTTTTAGGCAGGGTGTTTAACTGTACTTGTACTGTACTACATTTATATTGTATTGACTATACTTGTACTGTTCTCCATTTTTGTCAAATAAAATTTTCTCAATCAACCTAAAACATTTCATAAGACTAAAAACATTGCACGCACGCACGCACGCACGCACGCACGCACGCACGCACGCACGCACGCACGCACACACACACACACACACACACACACACACACACACACACACACACACACACACACACACACACACACACACACACACACACAATAAAAACAGTAAAGACTTTGAGTAGGAAAAACCCAACGTATATTATTTATATCTTTTCATACAAATAAAAAATGTGGTATTTTCAGTGTGTGTGTGTGTGTGTGTGTGTGTGTGTGTGTGTGTGTGTGTACATTCAGGTGGTTTCAAAGTGAGTGTGTGTGTAGGATCAGCATCATTGGAGTCGACTAGGAGCCAGTGGTTCTCAGAGTGGGGTCCGGGGACCCCCGGAGGGCCGTTGCGGAGCTCCTGGGGGGTCCCCAATAACAACAAGTCAGCATAGAGTTAATATGATCTTGTTAAAGGAGTAGTTCACCCCAAAATTACTGCTTTTCTATCATTCTATTGAACTCATGGAGATGTTCTTGTTTTTTTTTGTTTTTTTTTTCTTTTTCTTTTCTGGCATTCCAGAGACAATCATTTGACCAAAATAATTAATCAGCCAATCATCAGAGTCAGTTTTGGCATTTTTTATTATTATTATTTATTTTCAGTTATCAAATGATCCTCTCAGGAATTAAACATAATAATGCAAATAAATAAATAAAGAAATCTCCCTGAATTCAAGGCTTGGTGGTGGGGGGTGGAACTGATAGAAAAAGATTGATTTTGAAAAGATCCAAATTGGTTAAATTGATCAATTTTGAACAATCGTGATGATTTGTCACGGTTGTTTCAATGTTGCTCGCGTTATCTTTGTTTTTCAATTTAACAAACGTAGCGGGAAAAAGCAAGCTCACTACGCGTCGCACATGGACAGATGGAGTGTTGTCTTCTGTTTCACCCGGAAAAGAAAGTCTGTATCCGCGATGATTGACCAAAAAACAACACAATCTTCGATACAGTTTTCCATAACTGTGACGGCCCTGCTCAAGCATCCTGCAGTACATCAATGTTGCCAGCAGGGGGGGCCGTGACTCCACAGATAGCACTAGCGTAGTCGACTACCAAGTCACTGCCGCTTCCTTTTTTTACCTTATTTTTTCTTAGTCTTTTTTTTTTTTTTTTTTTTTGTTTATTCTCGGCACCTGGAAAACATTTTTTTTTTTTTCATTATCAGAATGAACAAAATGTACAAAGTCATTCAAACAGTCATGTTTCATTCATGTGCTCATATATATATATATATATATATATATATATATATATATATATATAATGTGTGTTTTTTAGCTCATTTTGTTTGTTTTTATAACTCAACTTCCAAAAAATTGAGAATATTCAAAATACACTTTTTTAACCACATTCTGTTTTTTGTTATTTACACATATGTACAGGGAACAAAAAACAGTACAACACCTCCTGTTCTCCCAGTGTGGGAATACAAATATCTTAACGTTACACGCATCAGTGTGTCCCATCAATAATCGTGTCTATATCACCATTCATTTTCTTTACGTCGCTGCAAAGCTATCATTTCAGGAAAAAAAAGAGAGAAAAATAAAGAAAAGAGCGGGGGTCTTCAACAGGGACTTTACCGTTTTGACTGTTTTGAATGTGTCTATGGAGTTATCATTACTCTAATAGACCACCGGGTGGGGTTATAATGCGAAAAATCTTCCTTCCCTGTGTATTTTTGGTTTCTTCCTGAAATCTGAAAGCCTCGATTCGATTGGCCTTCGATTTGTCCAAAAGGCCTAATCGAAATACACTGATATAATGACATCATAATAGCATCTCCTCTCATTGCCTGACAACCAGGCATACTTAATGAACTGGTGGGTGTGGCCACATAAAAACATCATTTTAACAAAATATGTAGACTTTTATTAAATAAATATAAATCAATGAAGTATAATCATAATACCTGATCAACATTTACCACCCTATTCTCAGTTTGAAAACTAGTCAGGGGATATTATCAGAATGATGTTGAATCTGGAAATAAATCTGCTCTAAGTAGCATGTGAGCAGTTAATCCTAGGGGTTTTTCATGTAGCATGTGAGCAGTCAATCTAGGGGTTTTTCATGTAGCATGTGAGCAGTCAATCCTAGGGGTTTTTCATGTAGCATGTGAGCAGTCAATCCTAGGGGTTTTTCATGTAGCATGTGAGCAGTCAATCTAGGGGTTTTTCATGATTCTGAATCCATTGCAAGCATCTGTTTTGCACGAAAAACATTCCTTCGGCTAAAAACGGATCAAACCATATCACCAATCATCAAACCATAGCTTTGTGGGGCCCTTTTTCAGCCACTGTTGAGTGAGAAAACAATGTTGCACATTAAACTAATCATCTGCCCCCCCCCCCCCCCCCCCCACACACACACACATTTGTAATTAGACCCCCAAATTATTGATTAGACCCCCAGCTTGAGAAGTGCTGGTTTAGCTAAGGATAGACATGAAACACCAGAATGATGCTCCAGTCCTGAGAACCCCCTGGGGACCCCCTGAGGACCCCCTGGGGACCCCCTGGGGACCCCCTGAGGACCCCCTGGGGACCCCCTGGGGACCCCCTGGCCGCTCACATTCACACTCTGCACAGTAGGCGTGTATCCAAAAGGCACCCCGGTACAGTTGTATTGACCCGCCCTGTGAAATCTGGCTCTTTGGAACGACCATCATTTTGACAACGGAGCGTCGGGAGGGTTAGCGACTCACCCCACGGAGGTTAGGGTTAGGTTAACACATGGGAAGCCAAGGTTTCTACAAACGCTCGCGAAACTAAAATCCAAACGGGGGCCGACCATCGCGTTATAGTGTCGCCGTGAAAACAATCAGATCTCTGCTTCCCTGGCGTGTGCATAGATAAACCCTTTTTATGTTTCAGCCTAGAATGGAAATCAATGCAGCCTGGTCGCGCCATTTTCTCTAACCCCTTGTTGTCTCGTTGAGGAACGAGATAACTCCTTTTGGCAGAGTGACCTCTAGTGGCCGTATCTCGTTACTGAACGAATTTGGCCTCCCAAGTGTTAAGGGTTGGCAGAAGCTTGTGATTGGCTGAACCGTAGGTAGCTCTGCTGTGTTCACTCGGACCGCGCGGAGGTGCTGAAAGGTTTACAGATTCTGACGGCGCCGAGTCGGGCTCAAGCGGACTTGGCAAAACGCTCGACGCGGCTTTAGCTCACTCGCCGTGGCTCAAGTCCGCTTGAGACGGCGCGCCTCCGTCGTCTCCACCGAAAACAAGCGCTCCTTTACAAGAACCAGACTAAACCGGGGTGCGTTTAGGGTTCACGCGCACGGCAGCCATGTTGTGAAGAAACTGGCCGTCTTCCTCACTCCCTACACAGGTTGTTACCCGAGGAACAAGACGAGCAGGACATGACCCTCATGACTACCACTGATTCCAGTCGGCAGATTCGTCGCCCTGGGTGGCAAATTCACACCGTAAGTTTCTATGAGAGCCGGCTAGACCAGCTCATGAACAAAAACTATTTATGAGACCTTTGTCATATAATGGGTTCAGGAATATAAAAGAAGACACATCACAGGTGTTTTTTCTACACTTGCTTTTCGATGTGCACAGCACCTCATTTTATTGAGGGATCTAAACAGAAGCAGGTATAGTTTCTGTCTCGGAGCTATCGTGAGATTTGGTTTCCAGACAGAGTCTTGCAATACTAGCTAGTCCAGAAACGTGCTTTGTGCTCTTTAGATGCCTCTATAACATTATACAGCGTACACCGAAAAGCAATACAGCAGAAAACAATGCGTGACATTTTTTCTTTTATATTCCTGAGCTGAGTATTTTATATAAAGGTCTCTATCGTTCAGATTCATTGAGCTGCCCAGCCGGCTCTCATAAACTGTTATTATTTACCGAACTTACGGTGTGAATCTGCCACTCAGTGCCATGAATCTGCCACTCAGTGCCATGAATCTGCCACTCAGTGCCATGAATCTGCCGGCAAGGATTGCGGAATAGAGAAAGTTACGTTGGTGACTCTTCCTGCAGAGACTTTCATTGGTTGTAACCAATGACTTACGGACCAGATTTTATCAGATTTTATCCGTAACATTTTATCCGATTTTCACAACTGTCACCACTGGGCTCCCTTACTTTCTCTGTCTCTCCTCTACTCTCCCTATCCTTGGTCTGAAAAAAAAAAAAAAACGCAAGCAGTGCGCAACCAGCTTCACTCCATTCCAACAGGACAGCGATTCGGTCCGTCCGTCCGTCCGTCCGTCTGTCCTCCGTCCCTCATATGGACGTGCTGTGCGTGGCCTCCATCATGACCCCCTGCATGGTGGCGCCCCCGCCAGGCAGTGGCTGGTAGCACGAGGAGGTCTGTTGTTGTTGTTGTTGTTGTTGTTGTTGTTTTCCCGGACTCTGCCTGAAGAGGGCGCCGTTGGGCGCCCGGTGTTTGCACTGCGAGGAGGAGGAAGATGAGGAGGGGGGAGGGAGGAGGTGCGGGTGGTGGTGGGGGTGAGGGTGGGGGTGGGGGTGCATGGGGTGGGGGGGCAGGGGGAGGGGGAGGGGCATGGAGGGGTGGGACAGCAGCATGGGAAGGTCCTGCTGCTGCTGCTGCTGATTGGCTGATCGGCCCAGGCTGCCCCCCCCGTGGAGGTGGGAGGCCACGCCCTCCCCGGGCAGGAAGGAGGCGGAGTAAGAAGAGGTGGAGGCGGAGACACCGCCACCAGGGGGCGGAGTCGGGCCCAGATCCATGGAGGACGGAGGAACGCTCAGCTCCTCCTCCAACAGGCTGCTCATCCTCCCATGATGCACCTGGGCCAGGTGCACCTCCTTGTCCTGATTGGAGGAGAGGGGAGGGGAGGAGAGGAGGGGAGAGGAGAGGAGAGGAGAGGGGAGGGGGGGAGAGGAGAGGAGAGGAGAGGAGAGGAGAGGAGAGGAGAGGAGAATCAAAACTTCAAATCACCTTCAAATCATACATTTTTTGCCGTCTACATAACAAGCTGTCTAGTTATTCTGTTTAGTGACTCATAGGAATAATAGACTACGTGACAACCAGGAATAGTCTGGAGTGACATCCAGAATGTAGACGGCCCGAGTGAGGAAGCTAACCCAACAAACCCCACGGTGAAGCCTTTAGGAGGTGTGGAGCATCGTCCATGGTGTTTTAGGGAAAGGAGAAAATTCTGGGACGCGTGGAGCGTCGTCCAGGGTGTTTTAGGGAAGGGAGAAGAGTCTGGGACGCGTGGAGCGTCGTCCAGGGCGTTTTAGGGAAGGGAGAAGAGTGGGACCCGTGGAGTGTCGTCCAGGGGGTTTTAGTTCGCTGATCTGAGTGAGCGGAAGGTGTCGTACGGTTGGATGAGGCTCTGAAGATATGAGGGTTTCCTTAGCTTTGGTTGCTTTGCAGGCCAACATCAGTGTTTTAAAGTAATTTAAAGTAAAAGTACCAACAGGCATTGAGTAAGAGTACTCAGCAGTGCAGATGACAGCGTATTGCAGAATGTCTTCTTGACTTCTTTTCTATAAATATTCTGTATTATTATTATTATTATTATGGAGACCCAAATGCATTTGGGTCTCCATCTGGAATCAATGGGCCTGGAATCAATGGGCCTGAGACCCCTTTTACACTGTGCCACATCCAGATTGGAATCCGATTGGTTTAAATGGTCACATGGTCACATGGGAACAAATCAGATTCCAATCTGGATGTGACACAGATCTGATTCAGGCTGGATTTGGCTGCCAGTGTAAATCCGGCACGCAGTGAATAAATGCCTCAATATCTATAGCTGACCTGTTGTGACATCACATTGCAATGCCCATATATGGACACTCCAATTATGGCCAAGACGGAATTCATTAACAAATGCCTCAATGTTTATAGCTGACCTGCCCAATGCCCATATATGGAGATCCCTGATGTCATCAATATTAAGCCCATAGCTTGGAATGCCCATATATGGACATATTGTGTGAGTCTCTGAAGGGGAGGGGTTTAACTCTGTGGGTGTGGTCTTTATGGTAATGAAGGGAGGGCTTTACCTCTGTGGGCGCGGCCTCTAGGTAACGCGGGGAGGAGTTTACCTCTGTGGGCGTGGTCTCTAGGTAACGAGGGGAGGAGCTTACCTCTTTGGGCGTGGTCTCCCGTCGCCGGCATCGGTCAGCTGACCACCAGGCCTCCAGTGCAGCCACCAAGCAGGCCAGCAGCAGTCCTGCCGCCAGGACGCAGAACACCTGGTGGAGAGAGGAGGAATTACACCCATATCAGTACACCTACTGGAGAGACACGGAATTACACCCATATCAGAACACCTACTGGAGAGAGGGGGAATTACACCCATATCAGAACACCTACTGGAGACACAGGGAATTACACCCATATCAGAACACCTAGTGGAGAGAGGAGGAATTACACCCATATCAGAACACCTGGTGGAGAGAGGAGGAATTACACCCATATCAGTACACCTGGAGACACAGGGAATTACACCCATATCAGTACACCTACTGGAGAGAGGAGGAATTACACCCATATCAGAACACCTAGTGGAG
This sequence comes from Nannobrachium achirus, assembly GCF_963921795.1. Taxonomy (NCBI): domain Eukaryota; kingdom Metazoa; phylum Chordata; class Actinopteri; order Myctophiformes; family Myctophidae; genus Nannobrachium; species Nannobrachium achirus. The sequence continues at coordinate 2,902,869 of NC_137825.1, read as the reverse complement.
AGAGGAGGAATTACACCCATATCAGAACACCTAGTGGAAAGAGGAGGAATTACACCCATATCAGAACACCTACTGGAGAGAGGAGGAATTACACCCATATCAGAACACCTGGTGGAGAGAGGAGGAATTACACTGATATGTGACATCACACATTCAGGAGAGAGAGTGTGATCAAATACATCATCAATAAATACATGTGTGTATGTGTGTATATATATATATATATATATATATATATATATATATATATATATATGTATATATATACATATGTGTGTATATATATATATATATATATATATATATATATATATATATATATATACACAAAAAAAAGTGTGATAATTTTTCATGTCCCAGGAATGGGTTTTTGGTGGGAATATGTTTTTTTACAACAAGGGTTCATATTTTAGATTGTAATGAGAGAAAAGAAAAAGTGAGTGTTAAAAATGTTTAATTTGCTTTGTTCTATTGTTTTATTGCGTTTACCGTGATAAAATGTGGGGCATGCGTACAAGTGGCTAAATATGTATTTTTAGACACAATAAGCCAGCAGTTTCTTTATTGCTATTTACAGTAAGACTTCTAGCACCCATAAGTCACATCCAACCATGAAAGGTTGCGTTGTATCTTGGGAATGGGCTTATTCTGTGTAAAATGACATATTTAGCCACTTGTACGCATGCCCCCACCCACAGAAATAAGAATCTCTAAAACAATAGAAAGAATAGAAAGAAGTAAATTAAATCAATTTAACACTCATCTTTTATTTTCTTTAATTACAATCTAAAATATGAACCCTTGTTGTAAAAAACTAGAGTTGTCCTTTAATGATAACATTATCAATATTAACTCTATAACCATTTTGGACATTCCCGTTCGCCCCATTTTTCACGGCGGCGCGCCGGCAATTGTACGTTCTTTGGCTCGTTCTTTTGTACCTTGTTTTGATGTCTGTAAACTGATGAGGGGTCGCGCGGGTGTGTACCGTTAACACATCTCCCGTAAAAGTGCTCTCAAAAACCCACTGGACGTTAGCATCAATGGAGTAACAAAACACTTCCTTGTTATTTTCTCTGGGTCTATTGCTCTGTAGCGATTCAGTGGTCTTGACGGACGGCAGCCGACCGCGGCCATTTCACATTAATTATTGCATGAGGCTGCCCTCTACTGCCAGTATAGCCAAAGTACACCTATTTAATGAGAAAAGATAATAATAATAATAATGAAAAAAATTAATAGATCATTGTCTATAACGTCGCAAAGGTAAGCTGCTTTTGCTGGCACAAGACCCAATAAATAAATAATAACATCTGGCAGTAAAACTGTTAATAATAAAATGATGATTTCTACAGACCCCGGCGAAGCTGTGCAGCTTGAGGGAGCGGCCGTCCGGACGCGACCCCGCCTGACCTCCACCGAGGTCACAGCGACCCAGGCGAGGCCACCACTTCTGTCTGAGAACATCCAGATCACCTCTGTCCTGGAGCTCCAATATCCTGGAGGAGAGGAGAGGAGAGGAGAGGAGAGGAGAGGAGAGGAGAGGAGGGGAGGGGAGGGGAGGGGAGGGGAGGGGAGGGGAGGGGAGGGGAGAGGAGAGGAGGGGAGGGGAGGGGAGGGGAGAGGAGAGGAGAGGAGAGGAGAGGAGAGGAGAGGAGAGGAGGGGAGGGGAGGGGAGGGGAGGGGAGGGGAGGGGAGGGGAGAGGAGAGGAGAGGAGACGTTGAGAACTAGCGTTTTAAGACTGATGACATCAACAGGCCCTTTGGCTTCCCTGATTGGTCCACGCAACACGGCGGCTTCACGGATTGGCCGGAGGGCTTTACATGACGTGTGAACCGCGGTCGAAATATAAGAGGTAGCGCGTGGAGACGGGAGTGCATTCTGGGAAAAATACAGAACTATGTTTTCAGATGGAGAGACAGAACTCGGTCTGAAGCTCGTGCAGCCCAAAGCCCACCAGGCTGTGGACGGAGCAAACGCAGAGAAGCAGGGGCGTCACACCAAATCCTGGGCCCTGGGTACAAGGATTCACTGCGGGCCCCCCATGAATGTTAACTATTGAAAAATAGCAGATATACAAGCTCACAGCGCGGCACCGAGTGCCGCGCTGCAAGCTTGTAGATCTGCTATTTTTGAAAAATCGTGAAAATGTGTGAGACTTATGTTTCTATGTCAGTGGTGCTCAAACGTTTTCATGTGACGGACCCCCAAGATGATATGTATTTGGCCACAGCTAGACCCCCATCTCAAAATATTTAGTTCCAGGGACCCCTCCCCGGAAGCAAAATCTGAGTTACAAATGTTCGCTTAAAAAATACATAATTATTCAAAGATTTGCGCACATTTTTACGACTTTTCAAAAATAGCAGATCTACAAGCTTGCAGCGCGGCACTCGGTGCCGCGCTGTGAGCTTGTATGTCTGCTATTTTTGAATAGCTAAAGTTACTAGGGCCCCTCCACCTTGGGCCCTGGTAACTCAGTCCCACTTTCCCCCGCTTGTGACGCCCCTGCAGAGAAGCCTTTCCGATGTTCACAGTGTGGCAGGAGCTTCAGCTTCCAGCGCAGCATCAACGCACACATGTTGCTGCATGCAGGCGGAAAAAGTACTCACATTTTGTACTTGAGTAAAAGTATCAATACTGCACTGTAGATGTACTCCGTTACAAGTAAATGTCCAGAATAAAAAATGTACTTGAGTAAAAGTATGAAATTATTGGCACCAAAACGTACTTAAAGTACCAAAAGTAAAAGTACTAAATGTTTGAAAATAGCAGATCTACAAGCTCACAACGCGTCGCATCGCGACGCGTTGTGAGCTTGTAGATCGGCTATTTTCAAATAGCCTTGGTATAAAATAGGGCTAAAGTGGGTTAATGTGTGTTTTATAATAATATAATTTACACCTGCAAAGTAACTAATAACTAAAGTGTTCAAATAAATGTAGTGTAGTAAAAGTACAATATTTGAATCCAAGATGTAGTGGAGTAGAAGTAAAAGTATTGGAAATTGGATATACTCAAGTAAAGTACAAATACCTCAAAAGTGTACTTAAGTACAGTACTTAAGTAAATGTACTTAGTTACTTTACACCACTGGTTGCTGCATACAGGCAAGAGGCCCTATACCTGCGATGTATGCGGGAAGGGCTTTACGCTGAAACAGCTGCTCAGGAACCATCAGCGCCTTCACGCCGAGATCAAGCCATTTAGCTGCGAGCAGTGCGGACAGAGCTTCTACCGTGCCCACGGTCTGAAGCTGCACCAGAAGGTGCACACGGGCGAGTGCTCACACACAGGGGCGTCACAAGGGGTAGGAAAGTGGGACTGAGTTACCAGGGCCCAAGGTGGAGGGGCCCTAGTAACTTTAGCTATTGAAAAATAGCAGATATACAAGCTCACAGCGCGGCACCGAGTGCCGCACTGCGAGCTTGTAGATCTGCTATTTTTGAAAAGTCGTGAAAATGTGTGCAAATCTTTGAATATATGTATTTGTAACTCAATGCATTTGTAACACAAATTTTGCTTCTGGGGGGTCCCTGGAACTAAATATTTTGAGATGGGGGGTCCTTCACATAAAAAGGTTTGAGCATCACTGACATGGAAACATAGGTTTCTTGGCACACATTTTCACGATTTTTAAAAATAGCAGATCTACAGGCTCGCAGCGCGGCACTCTGTGCCGTTCTGTGAGCTTGTATATCTGCTATTTTTCAATAGTTAACATTCATGGGGGGCCCGCAGTGAATCCTTGTACCCAGGGCCCAGAATTTGGTGTGACGCCCCTGCTCAACTGCACAACTGCCAGTTCTGCGAGAAAACCTTCGCCATCCAAGGTAACCTGCTGCGGCACCTCCGCATACACACAGGCGAAAAACCTTTCCGCTGTGAAACGTGCGGCAAGAGCTTCAACCAGGCGGACACGCTCCGAGGCCACCAGAGGATACACGCGGGGGAACGGCCCTTCGGCTGCGAGACGTGCGGGAAGTGTTTCATCCAGAAGAGAGCCCTGAGGATGCACCAGAAGACTAGGGCTGTCACGATATGACATTTTACATTACAAAGTATCCATTCATCTGACCGGGAGGGACACCGCACACATATTCTGGACGTACAGGACAGATAAAGCCTATTCATTCTGAACTGAAATGACCATATATGGACATGGGACACACATTTTGCTTTTTGAAAAAGCCTATTCATTCTGGACTGATATTCTGCACGTACGGGACAGAAAAAACCTGTTCATTCTGGCCTGGAGTGACCATATATGGACATGAGGTGACATACATTGTGTTTTTGAAAAACCCTGTTCATTCTGGACTGAGATCACCATATATGGTAATTAAACGGACATTCTGTTTTTGAAAAAGCCTGTTCATTCTGGACTAAAATGACCATATATGGGCGTGGGACACACAAAGCCACTCTTAGGAAGCGGTTTTCACCGCTTCAAAAACTGTTCATCCTTCATCCACTTAGAAAAAAATCAAATACACAACTAGATGCTGTCTTAATAACTTCTCTAGAACTTGGGACCCCTTTCTTTTATTTATCAACTCGTTAACTGAAATTGACTAATCTTTTCCCTTTGGTTATTTATTACTATTTACTTATTTTATTTTTATTTCTTTCCTTGCCTAGAAGCTTAATTTAACCAAAAAACACTATACATATTTCCTTTCTTTTTCCCCATACTATGCATGTATGTGTGTATGTATGTGTATATGTATATGTATATGTATATGTATATGTACACGTGTATGTGTATGTATATTCTCCTTTTTTAATTTTCAATTACTCCCCCCAGGGCTGGCGGGTGGGCGGGTGGATGGGTACATGTTAGGTTTTGTTTTGTCTTGTATCTTGTTGTATGTGTTGTTTTGTTCCTCGATGTGCTGTCTTATGTATAGTATCCCTGTATGTCCTGTATTTTAAAGTGGGAAAAAAAAATCAATAAAAATATATATATGAATAAAAACTGTTCAGGGTGTTCATAAAAGCCTGATTAGATGATAAAGTGACCAAAAGATTTTTTGAAAGTGGAATATCCCTTTAAATCAATCAATCAATCAATCAATCAATCAATCAATCAATCAATCAATCAATCAGTGGATGTACCTGTGTGAGAACAGGTCCCTGTAAGGACTGCCGTGTTGCAGGGCGAAGCCGTATCCTTTGCTGCTGACCGTGTGTCCGGTAACCATGACGACGCAGTCATCGTCCGTCAGCGCCGCGTACTCCAACACCGCCATGTCCCACAGGAAGGCATAGGACTGCTGCTTCACCTACACACACACACACACACACACACACACACACACACACACACACACACACACACACACACACACACACACACACACAGTTAGCACGTTAGCACGTTAGCATGTCCCACAGGAAGGCATAGGAGATAGGACTGCTGCTTCACGGGATGTTGTTTTCTACAGGTGTTTCGGTCCGAGCGTATCAAAGTGTGCGTTCGGAAATGCGCACCATGTGTGTGCTCAGTGTAGTGAGTGCCTAAACCTTACCCTAATCCAATGATATTGCATCTTAGTTTGGCGATGTAGCTCTGCTGTGATAATCGAATTATCTGCTCGAACATGAGACATAATCTGATTTACCCCCCAGAGCAAATCATACAGATAACATGCACATAACATTGAACCTTCAGTTGCATGATTTAAGATATCACATATTATAATCCATAGAACACAGAAGAATAAATATTAACATGAGTAACTACATTTACAAGGAGGAGGACGGGGAGGTGGAGGGATTTTTTAACCCTTACAGCTGCACAACCAGTAGTAACAGCTAAACATCTAGAATGAACATAGAACAGGAAGCTGCTTACATAGACTGCTTGAGATGCATTGTGGGTAAGAGAGGGCGTATGAGAATTAAGCTTTTAGCCAATGAGAATGAACATGAGGTGACAGACTGCTCTGTGGGAGTGTGAATGAATTAACTACTTAATGAAGAGGGGGTCCGGGAAGATAGCAACAATAACCTTCCACAAATAAAAGAACTACCGCAGGCTCCATATATATCTGGGCTTGTTGTTGCACGTTTGGTCAAAACG
>NC_137825.1:2874283-2891783 GCF_963921795.1 Nannobrachium achirus | reverse complement strand
AGGAAACATCCATACGTTTACATTGCCAAAGCAAGCGTCACAAATAAAATAAAAACAGTTGTAAATGGGAACATACAGTATACAGCCATTGTAGATCCACACATCAGTATCCCAGCAAACATTTTGAGGTATATTAGACGTCTAATATACCTCTAAACTTATACTAGACGTCTAGGTTTATACGTATAAAAATGGTCTACCAGAGGTGTAGATATGCAAGTTTTTTAGACGTTTTTAGACGTCTAAACTTAGACTAGACGTCTAATATAAGTTTATACCTGGGTCTAAATTTAGACTTCTAATAGACGTCCGGCCGTTAAGGTCTAAATATAGACGTCTATTAGACGTCTAAATTTAGACCCAGGTATAAACGTAGACATACGACACTTGCATATCTATACCTCTGGTAGACCATTTTTATACGTATAAACTTAGACTTCTAGTTCAAATTGTTTAGTGGGATGGTTCGTGCCATGCAGCAACAATACAAACTGTTTAGAGAATTCTTGTGTTTTTTTCACATGGACTTAATGACCTCCCTGGAGGACCTGTACCTCTCATACAGACACTCCTTGGACATTATGACTCATAAATCTATGGTGCGTGAACTCATTGAAATAAATATTTAAAATATTTAGTTCCAGGGACCCCCCCCCAGAAGCAAAATTTGAGTTACAAATGTTCGCTTAAAAAATACATATATTCAAAGATGTCCACACATTTTCACCAGTGCCGCGATGTGAGCTTGTAGATCTGCTATTTTTCAATAGCTTAAGTATAAAATAATTAAGGCTTGCAATGGATTCACCATCATGACAAACCCCTGTTATTCTGGGTATTTTCCTCCTGTATAGAAAGTCGATGGGAGCCCAACTTGATTTGGCCGCTGTGGCAACCCCGAAGGTCGCCAACTCGGGCAACCTAGCTAAATCATTAGAGCATGCCCTGGGCTACATCTGTGCAAAATGTGGCGCTTTTAGACTGATTAGCACGAAAAATCCCAAAGGCCTCCGACTATTGGTTGCATGGCTCCACTAGCTTAGCTGAGCGGGTAGAGTGGACGCCGAAGGTCCCAGGCTCGATTTCCCGGCCTGAGCAAAAATAAATAATCTGTACCGATTTGATTGTGTGTAGGGAAGGGGTTCCCAAACTTTTTTGTCTCAGGGCACCCCATAAATATTTTTTTAATCTGAGGCACCCCTACATTATAATTTTCACTCCCAGCACCTTACATTTATAGCCTATCGTTGTTCGTTTTGTATTCATCTATAAAATGTACTAAACTAGTGAAAACAGCAGATCTACAAGCACACAAGCTTGTAGAGCGTTGTGCTTGTAGATCGGCTGTTTTCACTAGTTTTGTGCAAGAGTCTTGTATGATGAAGCAGGGCTTTGCTTTACCAAAATAGGTACGCATTTGAAACTTGGAGGTACAAGGTTTCTGCCCGACAGTGACGATATTTTAGTGATTGTGTTGCGAGGAAAACGTTGAGATAACAGCCATTTTGGTTAGAACTGACTGAAAATAACTTTGTACTTCAAGTTTAAAATGATACTAAGTGTCCAAATGAATTCCAAATATTATCAAATTATCTCGCGGCACCCCAGGACTGCCGTCGCGGCACCCCAGGGTGCCCCGTCACCCACTTTGAAAACCCCTGGTGTAGAGTATTAGCGCGAGCGTGCGTGCGTGCGTGCGTACCTGATGTGTGTGTCCATGCGCGCCACGGTCAGGTACGCGGCCAGGTTAGCGGTGTAGGAGGAGCAGACGATGAGTGTGAACATCCACCATGAAGCCATGACCAACCTGACCGCCAGGCTGGAGATACTGTCCACACCTAGAGATACGCACGCACGCACGCACGCACGCACGCACGCACGCACGCACGCACGCACGTGCACATGCACATCGCACACACACATCGCACACACACATCGCACACACATCATTTATTTATGTCCACAAAAGAGATACAAGTACAAGGACACAAATATTACAAGGTGCTGTAAATAATGTACAGTCAGCAAATCCTGGACAAATATCCAAAAACCACACACCATTCAAGGGTACAAATAACAACGCCTTTAGTAGATAGCCGATAGTAGAAGAGATTGCACAGAACTTTGCAAGCCGTTTAGCTGCTTTTTTTGGCATCCCAAGTTGTTGGAAGCCTCTTACAACCAACCTATGTACATGTCCAAGTCACACACACACACACGCACACGCACACAGACACAGACACAGACAGTCACAGACACGCACACGCACACACACACGCACACACAGACACAGACACAGACACAGACACAGAAGCACACGCACACGCACACGCACGCACACACACACACACAGACACATGCGTGCACACGCACACACACACACACACACACACACACAAACACACACACACACACACACACACACACACACACACACACACACACACACACACACACACACACACACACACACACACACACACACACACCAGGGGCGTCAATTGGGTATGGCAGGGGGTATGCAGCTGCCAGGGGGGGGAAATAAAAGTTACTTTTAAATATAAATAAATCCATGAATGTCTCTTTGTCTATCTGCGCTGGTTATTATGTTGTTAAATTACAGTAAAAATAACTACAAATTTAACAAAAAAATGGTCACTTTAACAAGGTATTATAATTATATTCTCCACAGAATGGTATATTCCCAGGTTCCGCAGGTCAGCTGCACAGGTGCAATGCATTATTGTTAATTGTGGCACGTTTACTAACATGCCAAGTTTAGCTGCACTTGAGCAACCGTTCCAGGCTGCCATATCCAGCCCAAGAAACCATAGAAACCTGTGTAAAAAATAAAATAAAAAAAAATGACAAAACTTCATTGTGAAAATAGCCGATCTACATGCTCACAACGCCTCGCGCTGCGCTATTTCTATTTTCACAATAGAACCGTGTTATACAAAATGTAATGCCTCTTTTCCATGAGGACTTCCATCTTTGCCATGCCTTAGCTTTTGCTGAACTGACGCCACTGACACACACACACACACACACACACACACACACACACACACACACACACACACACACACACACACACACACACACACACACACACACACACACACACACATTGCTCAAGTACATTTTTTTATTCCTGACTTTTACTTGTAACCGAGTATTTCTACATTGCAGCATTGGGACTTTTACTCAAGTACTAAAAACACAAAGTTCTTGTTCCACTACTGCTACTGACCCTGACCCTGTCTATCAATGATAAACATCCCATGAAGATCTGCATTCATGGAGATGTTTCACAGTGGCATCAGTTCAGCAAAAGCTATGGCAACATGACTGGTGTCAGTCATGTTGCCATACCTTAGCAACAGGCATGATACATTTATTTTAAGAAGTACATTACATTTTTCTACGGTTTCTTGCTATAGTAAACGTGCCACAATTAACAACAATGAATTGCACCTGTACCATTATGTCAAGATGGGTAGAATACGTAAGCGTATAATACCTTGTTAAAGTGACCATTTTGTTAAATTTTGCATTTGTAGTTATTTTACTGTAATTTAACAACATAATAACCAGCACAGACTAAGGGACATTCATGGATTTATATTTAAAAGTAACTTTTATTTCCCCCCCCCCCCCCCCCCCCCCTGGATCCAGGGTATGGCAGCTGCATACCCCTGCCATACCCAATTGACGCCCCTAAAGTTTCGAATCGAATCGCATCAAATCATTCTGTATGTAGCATTTATCATCTCTGAATCGAATCGTAGCCCATGTATCATATATAGATAGACAGATAGATAGATAGATAGATAGATAGATAGACAGACAGACAGACAGACAGACAGACAGACAGACAGACAGACAGACAGACAGACAGACAGACAGATAGACAGATAGATAGATAGATAGATAGATAAAGCAGAAAGCACATTAGTAAGCTTGCTGACATAAACATGAACTCAGACAGGTTCATGTGAACACTCTCAGAGTTACAGAGCAGACTGCAGTCAGACTGTCTGGAGACACCAGTCTCATTAAACATTTATATTATAACGACCATCATTAATACATGAATTAATTACATCCTGATCCATGGGGGGGGAGAGAGAGAGAGAGAGAGAGAGAGAGAGAGAGAGAGAGAGAGAGAGAGAGAGAGAGAAAGAGAGATTGATTGAATAGGCACGGTGGCAAATAATTATTCAAAATATTGCTGTGCCAACACCCTAGGTGGGGTTGGCAAAATGGCCTTTCTGTGTGGAGTTTGCATGTTCTCCCCATGTCTCCTAGGGTAGATACCCTCACAAAAACACGCAGTAATCCTGGTCTCTATACTGCCTCCCCCTGGCCAGCCTGATGGAGGGGAAAGGAACTGGTTGGAATAACGTGTTCTATCCACGCGCTACGTCCAACCGGGTGAAACTCCCCCCTGTCAGGTGAAAAGTAGTGGCTTGGACTCCTCATGCATAGAAGGAAGCATGAGGTCAGTCCGTTGCTCTCCCCAGGCGTGGCAGAGGGAGAGCAGAGCCCAGGATTACATTAGATAATTGTCACAGAGTGAGAAAAAAGAGAAAGAAATGGGTTGCAAAAATCGTGGGATAAAAAAAATAAAGGTAGGGTAAGTGATTTAATTTCATTCAAATAATAATATGTGTCTATTTTCTGATAGTACTAGTTACTACAGAGTGTTATGTTCTGATAGTACTAGTTACTATAGAGTGTTATGTTCTGATAGCACTAGTTACTATAGAGTGTTATGTTCTGATAGTACTAGTTACTATAGAGTGTTATGTTCTGATAGCACTAGTTACTATAGAGTGTTATGTTCTGATAGCACTAGTTACTATAGAGTGTTATGTTCTGATAGTACTAGTTACTATAGAGTGTTATGTTCTGATAGCACTAGTTACTATAGAGTTTTATGTTCTGATAGTACTAGTTACTATAGAGTGTTATGTTCTGATAGCACTAGTTACTATAGAGTGTTATGTTCTGATAGCACTAGTTACTATAGAGTGTTATGTTCTGATAGTACTAGTTACTATAGAGTGTTATGTTCTGATAGTACTAGTTACTATAGAGTGTTATGTTCTGATAGCACTAGTTACTATAGAGTGTTATGTTCTGATAGCACTAGTTACTATAGAGTGTTATGTTCTGATAGCACTAGTTACTATAGAGTGTTATGTTCTGATAGTACTAGTTACTATAGAGTGTTATGTTCTGATAGCACTAGTTACTATAGAGTGTTATGTTCTGATAGTACTAGTTACTATAGAGTGTTATGTTCTGATAGCACTAGTTACTATAGAGTGTTATGTTCTGATAGCACTAGTTACTATAGAGTGTTATGTTCTGATAGTACTAGTTACTATAGAGTGTTATGTTCTGATAGCACTAGTTACTATAGAGTGTTATGTTCTGATAGCACTAGTTACTATAGAGTGTTATGTTCTGATAGTACTAGTTACTATAGAGTGTTATGTTCTGATAGCACTAGTTACTATAGAGTTTTATGTTCTGATAGTACTAGTTACTATAGAGTGTTATGTTCTGATAGCACTAGTTACTATAGAGTGTTATGTTCTGATAGCACTAGTTACTATAGAGTGTTATGTTCTGATAGTACTAGTTACTATAGAGTGTTATGTTCTGATAGTACTAGTTACTATAGAGTGTTATGTTCTGATAGCACTAGTTACTATAGAGTGTTATGTTCTGATAGCACTAGTTACTATAGAGTGTTATGTTCTGATAGTACTAGTTACTATAGAGTGTTATGTTCTGATAGCACTAGTTACTATAGAGTGTTATGTTCTGATAGCACTAGTTACTATAGAGTGTTATGTTCTGATAGTACTAGTTACTATAGAGTGTTATGTTCTGATAGTACTAGTTACTATAGAGTGTTATGTTCTGATAGTACTAGTTACTATAGAGTGTTATGTTCTGATAGTACTAGTTACTATAGAGTGTTATGTTCTGATAGTACTAGTTACTATTGTTGAAAAGTCTACTGCTCCAGTTGATTGCTCTAGCTGATCTAGGCCCTTTGAAGTCTGCTACAAGTCGGCTTGACCTAATTAATAATCTAAGCCCTTTTGAAGCCCCTAATTAAGCCACCTCATCAGCACCTGGTTAATCTGTTAGTTGTCAGTTACCTCCAGTTTGCCACTGTGAACAGTCACACATTTTTTCCCTCTGTGTTTGTGCGTGCATTACATGGGTGAGTTTAGTTTTCAGTTGTATTATCAGCCTAAAGAAACCTTGTTTGATGATTCTATGTAAAAACTGCCTATACTAATTCTTGATTTACTTGCATGCACAGTTGGCTGGATATTAATATGCATAATGTGGGTTGTTTGGGATACAACTGAATGTGTATTATTTTCCTGATTATTGGTATTATATAATTTGTGAGATTATTCGTGAGATTTATGATGCTATGTTGTTACTGTTTCAGAACCATATGCACAAGGGAAATTAAAATACAATTCTGGACATCCTGTGTGTTTTTGTCAACACCCTGCGGTGATTACACCTAGGAACACACACCCCATCACCTATCCATTTAACATTGGTCCTTCGAGCTGGAAATTGTGATTGCCAAGGAGATGTCCAGAATTCAATCTGAAGAGTTAGGACCAGATGTCCGCTCCAGGCGTGCCACCCAGCGCCATAGTGATCCAGACGTACTAGCTGCCCGGTACCAGCATGAGGGAGATGCCAAGAAGACACTCTTCACCCAATGGGTAGAGCTGGACAGGTGGGGCTATACAGTAGAGGATGTTGTGGATCGTGGAGAGTTGCAAATACCTCAATGTTCCTCAGATGAGGAATCCGAGTACAGCCAATCTGGAGGTGCAAAAGCCATGATAAAGGAGAGGAACAGGATGGATCAAAGGGAAGCTGCAGTGCCACTGCCCAGCAATAAAACTGCCACACGCACCAGTCGGCTCCCAGGAGCCGAGGGGCCACAGACCGCAGAATACAAACAAGACGGCGTCAATGACATGGCAGATTCAATACAGAGAATAAAGCTTAAACCCACCTCATCACGTCAGCATATGCAGCGACATGACCAGAAGGGCCCAACTCAGTCTGCCTTACCAGATCAACGCGTGCATCCAACAAAAGGTCAGCCTGAGCTGCAGCTCCATGCCCAGGCTAGTAGAGTCCCCAACCAGGAGGGCTATTCTCAACACAGAGAGCGCCATTACCGGTCCACATCCCCTCGCTCCAGGGACCACAGAAAGCACTGTTACCGGTCCACATCTCCTGACCCTTACAGCAGGGACCACAGACGGCGCCAGTACCGGTCCCCAGCTCCTGACCCTCACTTCAGGGACCTCAGACAGCGTCAGTACTGGTCCCCATCCCCTCGCCCTCACTCCAGGGACCGCAGACAGCATCAGTACCGGTCCCCATCCCCTCGCCCTCACTCCAGAGACCGCAGAAAGCATCAGTACCGGTCCCCATCCCCTCGCCCTCACTCCAGGGACCACAGACAGCATCAGTATCGGTCCCCATCCCCTCGCTCCAGACACCACAGATACCGGTCACCATCGCCTCATCAGCACTATAGATATAGTCAGCGGTGCTCTCCCTCTCGATATTCCTCGTCTGGAGGTTCTCGCCATCGCTCTCTTTCACCCCCAACTCAAGAGAGAATCTACAGGGGTCCAAAACCTTCAATCCCTGACTTTACAGCGGAGGATCCACGTCAATTTGCTAGACTGAAGATTGCACTGGAAAATATTCTTCCACAGGACGCTACGGAACGCTTTAAATACCAGATCCTGTTAGAGCACCTTAAGTTTGAGGATGCCCTTCTCATTGCTGATTCATACAGCAATTCCCGGTATCCCTATACTTACACCATGCGGTCACTAAATGAGTATTATGGACAGCCCCATCGATTGTCCCTACAAAGGATTGCCGAACTCATGGATGGCCCATGCATCCGCATTGGTGATACGTCGGCCTTCCGCAAATTTGGCTTGAGAGTCCGTGCATTGGTTGGTATGCTAGACCAACAAGGAGAGAAGGGAGCTTTTGAGCTCAAGTGTGGCTCCCACGTCGCTAGGCTCATGTCCAAACTGCCACATGATCTGAAGGCCAACTTCAAACGATATATCCATCCGAGCAGGAACCCGGTTCCGAATCTCCTAGACTTCTCGGAATGGCTGGAGTTTGAGCTGAAGGTGCAGCCTATGGAAAGCGAAGTAAGCAGGGAAGAAGCAAGGGATCACGTTGGTAGATGGAAGGAGGGAGGAAAGGAGCAGAGAACATCACATCGGACAGCAACAATTTTCCATAGCCTGGACGAAGCTGAAATTAGCCCTGCAACGGAAACACACTCAGAAGCCAGAGACTATGAGACGAAGATTTACTGTCAATACTGTGATAATCATCAACATTACCTTAATCAATGTACCAATTTCAAACAACTGACAAGTGAACTGAAGACCCAGTGGATTAAGTCCAATAATAAGTGCTGGAAGTGTGGAGGAAAACATCAGGCTGCACAATGTGGGTTAAAAGCCACCTGTCAGGCCTGTAAGGGAAAGCATTTAACAGTCCTCCATGACATCAACTGTACACCTAGAAGTGAGAGCCCTGTACAGCCCTCAGAAAGTCAGACCCTGTACCTGGACAGGCCAGCTGGTTGCAGTAAAGTCCTACTGAAGGTAACCAAGGTGCTGCTGCGTCACGGTAACCGTTCACTGATGACATATGCCATCCTTGATGATGGCTCAGAGCGAACGATTCTGCTACATGACGCTGCAGTGCATCTTGGGCTTAGAGGCCATCCAGAAGACCTCATATTGAGGACCGTGAGGCAAGATACTCAGGTGGTACAGGGAGCCAGGGTGTCCTTTACGGTTGCTCCCACCTTCCAGCCAGGCAAGAGATGTAAGATACAGAATGCCTTTACAGCAGAGAATTTGGGGTTAGCAAGACATTCTCATCCAGTGGCAGCCCTGAAGCAGAAGTATAGTCATCTCGAAGGCCTCCCTCTTCAGGGCTTTGATCAAGTCCGCCCATTACTGCTCATTGGCTCTGATCACCACCATCTAATTACGGCCCTTGGACCTGTGCGTTTTGGACCACCAGGAAGTCCAGCTGCCATCCGAACTAGGCTGGGCTGGACATTGCAAGGGCCTGTCAGCGGCCTTCAACCCCAACTTCCTGAACAGCAGTGCATGTTCACAGGCATAGTTTCCCCCACTGCAGATAACGTAACAGGTAGCAATAATCAGTCACTGCCTTCCCAGTCGCAAGCTCCAGACAAGTGGCCCACTGAATCTGAGTTGCCTGTAAGGGAAACCATACACCGTCCTAAGCAGGACTGTGATGACGGAGAAATATGGTCAGAAAAGCCAGCCACTTCAAACAGTCTGCTGATGGGGCGGGCAGACTCTGCTCTTCCACAAGTGGTATCCTTTATGTCTAAGATGCTCAGCAGAAAGCGTAAGAGTAACAGTCTGGTCCTTTCGGATCGTTCCCAGGCCCGCCGTATGAAGAGATACTTACCTGGTCTGCAGGTACAACACAAATGGGCCTTAGGTTCTGCCACAAGCCTCAAGGAGGGGACAGTTGTCGTGGTCACTGATCGACAATTGCCAAAAGCTCTCTGGCCAGTGGGCGAAGTGACCAGAGGCACAGCTGGAGCTGATGGGAGGATCCGAACGTTACGAAATTCCTTGAAGTTTGTACACAAGTCCAGTGAGCAAGCTTGTCTGCTTGCCATCCCTCCCTGACAAAGATAATTAAGACTTTTCTGTAGTGTAATTTACCATGTAAATTGGGGCGGGTGTTGAAAAGTCTACTGCTCCAGTTGATTGCTCTAGCTGATCTAGGCCCTTTGAAGTCTGCTACAAGTCGGCTTGACCTAATTAATAATCTAAGCCCTTTTGAAGCCCCTAATTAAGCCACCTCATCAGCACCTGGTTAATCTGTTAGTTGTCAGTTACCTCCAGTTTGCCACTGTGAACAGTCACACATTTTTTCCCTCTGTGTTTGTGCGTGCATTACATGGGTGAGTTTAGTTTTCAGTTGTATTATCAGCCTAAAGAAACCTTGTTTGATGATTCTATGTAAAAACTGCCTATACTAATTCTTGATTTACTTGCATGCACAGTTGGCTGGATATTAATATGCATAATGTGGGTTGTTTGGGATACAACTGAATGTGTATTATTTTCCTGATTATTGGTATTATATAATTTGTGAGATTATTCGTGAGATTTATGATGCTATGTTGTTACTGTTTCAGAACCATATGCACAAGGGAAATTAAAATACAATTCTGGACATCCTGTGTGTTTTTGTCAACACCCTGCGGTGATTACACCTAGGAACACACACCCCATCACCTATCCATTTAACAACTATAGAGTGTTATGTTCTGATAGCACTAGTTACTATAGAGTGTTATGTTCTGATAGTACTAGTTACTATAGAGTGGTATGTTCTGATATTACTAGTTACTATAGAGTGGTATGTTCTGATAGCACTAGTTATATATAGAGTGTTATGTTCTGATAGCACTAGTTACTATAGAGTGTTATGTTCTGATAGTACTAGTTACTATAGAGTGTTATGTTCTGATAGCACTAGTTACTATAGAGTGTTATGTTCTGATAGTACTAGTTACTATAGAGTGTTATGTTCTGATAGCACTAGTTACTATAGAGTGTTATGTTCTGATAGCACTAGTTACTATAGAGTGTTATGTTCTGATAGTACTAGTTACTATAGAGTGTTATGTTCTGATATTACTAGTTACTATAGAGTGTTATGTTCTGATAGCACTAGTTACTATAGAGTGGTATGTTCTGATAGTACTAGTTACTATAGAGTGTTATGTTCTGATAGCACTAGTTACTATAGAGTGTTATGTTCTGATAGCACTAGTTACTATAGAGTGTTATGTTCTGATAGTACTAGTTACTATAGAGTGTTATGTTCTGATAGCACTAGTTACTATAGAGTGTTATGTTCTGATAGCACTAGTTATATATAGAGTGTTATGTTCTGATAGCACTAGTTACTATAGAGTGTTATGTTCTGATAGTACTAGTTACTATAGAGTGTTATGTTCTGATATTACTAGTTACTATAGAGTGTTATGTTCTGATAGCACTAGTTACTATAGAGTGTTATGTTCTGATAGTACTAGTTACTATAGAGTGTTATGTTCTGATAGCACTAGTTACTATAGATTGGTATGTTCTGATAGCACTAGTTACTATAGAGTGGTATGTTCTGATAGTACTAGTTACTATAGAGTGTTATGTTCTGATAGCACTAGTTACTGTAGAGTGTTATGTTCTGATAGTACTAGTTACTATAGAGTGTTATGTTCTGATAGCACCAGTTACTATAGAGTGTTATGTTCTGATAGTACTAGTTACTATAGAGTGTTATGTTCTGATTGCGACCGTAAGGTCGCAGTTTAGTATCAAAACCTCCACCGGCCGTCGGTCGGTCGGTCGGTCGGTCGGTCACACGTCACACGTAACACCTTTGCCCTGCTCATATCTCCGCATCAGTATGACATCACACTGCTGATGATGTGGCGTGACATCACGCCACATCATCGGCTGAGGACTGTGTGATGTCATCATATCTCCATATATGGAGACATAAGTTGCTCATGCCCAAATATGGGCTGGTGAGGTCAGACTTAGTGTGATGCGTATGTTATCTCCATATATGGAGATTCAACTTCAATGAGTATATAAGACCGGCATTATCTACCGACAGCTGCTATAAGCCAACCCTGGCGATAAGGTCTGAGTCGAAGAAATGCTTCTTTCCTGGCAAGAATTGCCCCTTTATACTGTAGGGCTCGTTTGTGTATTGTATGACATCACACCACATCATCGGCTGAGGACTGTGTGATGTCATCATATCTCCATATATGGAGACATAAGTTGCTCATGCCCAAATATGGGCTGGTGAGGTCAGACTTAGTGTGATGCGTAGGTTATCTCCATATTTGGAGATTCAATTTCAATGAGTAACCATGGCAAACTGTCAACTGCCCGTATGTCTTGATAATTGGTAAAACAAACTTTTGGCCTATTTGTGGAGATAAGCGACCAACGGTCGCTTATCTCCCGATTAGGGAGTCTTACTGGTAGTACTAGTTACTATAGAGTGTTATGTTCTGATAGCACTAGTTACTGTGTAGAGTGTTATGTTCTGATAGCACTAGTTACTATAGAGTGTTATGTTCTGATAGTACTAGTTACTATAGAGTGTTATGTTCTGATAGCACTAGTTACTATAGAGTGTTATGTTCTGATAGTACTAGTTACTATAGAGTGTTATGTTCTGATATTACTAGTTACTATAGAGTCTTATGTTCTGATAGCACTAGTTACTATAGAGTGTTATGTTCTGATAGCACTAGTTACTATAGAGTGTTATGTTCTGATAGCACTATACAATAGAGTGTTATGTTCTGATAGTACTAGTTACTATAGAGTGTTATGTTCTGATAGTACTAGTTACTATAGAGTGTTATGTTCTGATAGTACTAGTTACTATAGTGTTATGTTCTGATAGTACTAGTTACTATAGAGTGTTATGTTCTGATAGTACTAGTTACTATAGAGTGTTATGTTCTGATAGTACTAGTTACTATAGAGTGTTATGTTCTGATAGTACTAGTTACTATAGAGTGTTATGTTCTGATAGTACTAGTTACTATAGAGTGTTATGTTCTGATAGCACTAGTTACTATAGAGTGTTATGTTCTGATAGTACTAGTTACTATAGAGTGTTATGTTCTGATAGCACTAGTTACTATAGAGTGTTATGTTCTGATAGTACTAGTTACTATAGAGTGTTATGTTCTGATAGTACTAGTTACTATAGAGTGTTATGTTCTGACTGGTACTGTTTGACAGCAAAATTCATATCGCGAGGCGTTGTGCGCTTGTAGATCTGCTATTTTTGTGTACAGTTCTCAGAATATGGACACTGGGGTTCAAGTGGTTAATATAAAAAAGGAGAAAAAAAAGTTTCTATCACTCAAAGATTTGGAGGACCCCCTGTAGTAACTCTGAGGACCCCCTAGGGGTCCCGGACCCCCCTGTTGAAGAATCTTGTTGTAGTATAGTAATGCATGACTGTGTGCAGAGATGGGCAGTATTTGAAATACATGTATTTGAAATACGTATTTGAAATACTTTTTTGTATTTTGTAATTTGTATTTGGCTGGGATGGAAAAAATTGGATGTAATTTGTATCAAAATACTTTCAGGTCTAGTATTTTCTGTATTTGAAATACAAAATACTTTTTAATGTAATTTTATTCTCAAATGGACACATTTTAAACATTCACAAAGGTTTAAACTGTAGGGGGAAAGACACATTTTCGCCAGTGGTGATGTCAGTGTTGAGCTCATGGTGCGCTCTGCTGGTGCACAAGGCACAAGTTGGCACCTCAACAGAGTGCAGTTTTAGTTATTATAAGGCTGGCAGAGCGGGTTTTGCACTCTATGAAGTACTGGCGCAGAGGCACCTCTGCATTCAGTCTCATGCCATAGTTCATTTACAAGATAACGGTAAAGTGGGTTCCAGACGATACCCGGTCACCGCCTCCTAGTAATTAATTTTCAATGAGAGGCGGGCGGCTTTTACTGCCGCGCAGCGAAGTTTTGAGGCCTGAGCCTGAGCTCTCACACACTGGTACACAGTGGTAAACATTTAGGCTGCCTGCTCAAGACAAACACCATAGTATGGTGAATTTAAGTGCCTTCCACACGATACGCGGTCACCGCTATGGCCGCCGCTTGGGTCAGCGGTTACCGCACGCGGTATTTCACAAAAATGAACACAATCCATCTCTCACCACCCGCTTATGCACGCACAAACAAGCACGCTCGCGGGGATTTCACGGGACCACGCCCGCTCGCCTCGCCGCCCAAAAACGTCTCCGCACGGCCCAAATAGCCGCCCGCCTCCCATTGAAAATGAATTACTAGGAGGCGGTGACCGCGTATCGTCTCGAAAATTCTGACAGGCAATTAATTTAATACTTGGCAGTCAATCTATAAAATTACTAATCATTGCATAATTTTTATAAAAAGTATTTATGTATTTTCAAAATACAAAATACGTATTTGAATCTTAAATACATTTCTCTGGCCTGTATTTATATTTTGTATTTTGATACATTTATTGACCCAGTATTTGTATTTTGTATCAAAATACTTTTCAATGTATTTTCACCCATCTCTGACTGTGTGTGCTTGTGTGCGTGCGCATGTAAACACGTGTGTGTGTGTGTGTGTGTGTGTGTGTGTGTGTGTGTGTGTGTGTGTGTGTGTGTGTGTGTGTGCGCTCACCCTGCTGTACCAAGGCCCCGTAGACCAACCAGATGGCGCTCTGCAGCGAGCCAGGTGCATTGTGGGACGGCGAGGGGCGGAGCCTGTTGAGCAGGAAGATGACTCCACCCACCACGGGGATCGTCACGGCAACGCAGGCCCACACGGCGGGGTCAAAGGGCGCGAGGAGAGAGAACATGGTCATCTTCTCCTCTGGTCTGCGGAGCAGGATCCCTACGCTATAATCTAAATACCTGTAATGTAAATACTCTATTACATTACCTGTAATATAAATACTCTATTACATTATGTAATCTAAATACCTGTAATGTAAATACTCTATTACATTATGTAATGTAAATACCTGTAATATAAATACTCTATTACATTATGTAATATAAATACTCTATTACATTATGTAATATAAATACCTGTAATATAAATACTCTATTACATTATGTCATCTAAATACTCTGTTACATTATGTAATCTAGGAGAGAGAACATGGTCATCTTCTCCTCTGGTCTGCGGAGCAGGATCCCTACGCTGTAATCTAAATACCTGTAATATAAATACTCTATTACATTATGGAATATAAATACTCTGTTACATTATATTATAGAGAACATGGTCATCTTCTCCTCTGGTCTGCGGAGCAGGATCCCTACGCTGTAATCTAAATACCTGTAATCTAAATACTCTATTACATTATGGAATATAAATACTCTGTTACATTATATTATAGAGAACATGGTCATCTTCTCCTCTGGTCTGCGGAGCCCTACGCTGTAATCTAAATACCTGTAATATAAATACTCTATTACATTATGTCATCTAAATACCTGTAATATAAATACTCTATTACATTATATTATAGAGAACATGGTCATCTTCTCCTCTGGTCTGCGGAGTAGGATCCCTACGCTGTAATCTAAATACCTGTAATATAAATACTCTATTACATTATGTAATATAAATACCTGTAATGTAAATACTCTATTACATTATGTCATCTAAATACCTGTAATATAAATACTCTATTACATTATGTAATCTAAATACCTGTAATATAAATACTCTATTACATTATATTATATTGTACGCTGTAATCTAAGTACCTGTAATATAAATACTTTATTACGTACGGTCTCATGTGGTCTATGACGTCAGACATCTATGATGTCAGACGTTAATTTGAAAGTGTCTTGGCCAGTGTAGGAATTTCATGGAGGCCATGGAATTTCAGTTTGGCCTTGTGCCCCACCAAAAAATGGTATGACCTGAGACCACAGTGGCCTTAATGCCCCAGCTGACTGGACCACTTTCTCCTCTGTCTCTTTCTGGCCATTATGTAGACAGTAGACACCAGTGTCTCTTTCTTGTCAATATGTAGACAGTAGACACCAGTGTCTCTTTCTTGTCAATATGTAGACAGTAGACACCAGTGTCTCTTTCTGGTCAATATGTAGACTAGGGTTTAATATTTTTCCCGAATTTAGCTCATTTTAAATCCCGGGAATTTTCTGACCTTATCCCGGGCTTCCCGGGATTTCCCGTTAAAAAATATATACATTTAAAAAAAGAAAAAAACGGTGCAAAACAGGTAGGCCTACGCCAATACAATTCATAAACTGTCACAAGGTGCTGTCAGATGTTTTAATTCTGGTTAAAATATATTGTGTGGAAATGCAAACCAACAGAGTAGGCTATTTCAATTTTAAAGTGGCCATTCGTGAGTCCAATTGACTGAGTGGAGTGGACACATTAATAATGCATGTGTTATTATTGGTTACATTTATATATATTGGCAATTTATGGCAAATCTCACGTTTCATAGCTGATTGTAGTAGGCTATTTGTTTCCTTTTTTTTTGCTGGAGAGTTGCTCATGTAAAAACGTTAAGAGCATAATTAATGCATCAATACGAAAGTAAATGTGCCATTATCATACATCTGTCAGTGTTTATTTTCTCCGCATCACTTAAAGAAGTAGCCTAGCCTAGTGAAAACAGCCGATCTACAAGCTCACAATGCAGCACTTTGCGCTGCGTTGTGAGATGGTAGATCAGCTATTCGATGACAGGCTTGCTTGACAGCCCACAGGGACTGGTAAAATCCTTCCACACAGCTTAAACAGACGACATGCTTGCATGGCTGGTGAGGATAACGTGTCAGGCAGTCTAATTGCCTCCGCGCTTCGAGTAAATTGTATTTTCTAACAAGAAAAAACATAACCTCCGGGACGACGGGTCCCGCAGCCAATTCCCGGGCGGGAATTTACGTGTGCCCTACCCGGGAAGCCCGGATCCCGGGATCCCGGTATTAAACCCTAATGTAGACAGTAGACACCAGTGTCTCTTTCTTTTCATGTAGACACCAGTGTCTTTTGTTGAGATTCTGAAATCTTAACTCTCCTGAGTTAAGGGCTGAGCATGGATCAGATTGTAAATACCATCATTTATCATTTTATTGCAGATTAGGTTATCATCCCTAACACTGAAGGCCTTCCTGCGCTGACATTTGGCCTTTGTGCCCTCAAAAAATGGACAACACCAAAGACCAAGTGGACTTGCCCCTAAAATGATGAAGTTCCAGGCATGGTCTTGTCCATATATGGAGCATGATGTGTGAGGGTTAGGTACCAATTAGACCCTCCAGAAAAAAATTGATTATGCCATCGCATAATAGCCAAAAACATGAGCACACTTTTCATGGCCAAAAGATGGGCACACTTTTCATAGCCAAAAGATCCCAGTGCACACTTTGTTGGGATAAATGTGTGTTCTCATCCATTGTGTTTTTGTGATGTGCACTGCGCATATATTACAAGGTCTATGACCAGTGTTCTGTGGTAGCGTCTTGATGACATATTTTATATGTGCCCACTGTGACTTGCCCGCGCACTTGGTAAACAGAGGCTGAAGAGACAACAACGCTGTGAGGATAGAACCAGAAAAATAAAACTATTTCAACTGAGTTCATGTGTGTGACCATTCCTCATTATGGCTACCAACGCTGGAAACCTAACACACTTTTCATAGCCACAAGATGGGCAAACTTTTCATAGCCAAAATATCCCAGTGCACACTTTTCATAGCCAAAAGTTGGGCACACTTTTCAGAGAAAAAATATCCC